>NC_139018.1:12277371-12767371 GCF_964374135.1 Grampus griseus
TTTTACATTTGGTAGTGTATATATGTCAGTGCTACTCTCTCACTTGGTCCCAGCTTACCCTTCCCCCTCCCCGTGTCCTCAAGCCCATTCTCTACATCTGTGTCTTTATTCCTGTCCTGCCCCTAGGTTCATCAAAACCATTTCTTTTTTTTAGATTCCATATATATGTGTTAGCATATGGTATTTTTCTCTTTCTGACTTAATTCACTCTGTATGACAGACTCTAGGTCCATCCACCTCACTACAAATAACTCAGTTTTGTTTCTTTTTATGGCTGAGTAATATTCCATTGTATATATGTGCCACATCTTCCTTATCCATTCATCTGTCGATGGACATTTAGGTTGCTTCCATGTCCTGGCTATTGTGAATAGTGCTGCAGTGAACATTGTGGTATGTGACTCTTTTTGAATTACGGTATTTTCAGGGTATATGCCCAGTAGTGGGATTGCTGGGTCATATGGTAGTTCTATGTTTAGTTTTTTAAAGAACCTCCATACTGTTCTCCATATTGGCTGTATCAATTTATATTCCCACCAACAGTGCAAGAGGGTTCCCTTTTCTCCACACCCTCTCCAGCATTTATTGTTTGTAGATTTTTTGATGATGGCCATTCTGACCAGTGTGAGGTGATAGCTCATTGTAGTTTTGATTTGCATTTCTCTGATGATTAGTGACGTTGAGCATCCTTTCATGTTTGTTGGCAATCTGTATATCTTCTTTGGAGAAATGTCGATTTAGGTCTTCTGCCCATTTTTTGATTGGATTGTTTTGTTTGTTTGATATTGAGCTGCATGAGCTGCTTGTGTATTTTGGAGCTTAATCCTTTGTCAGTTGCTTCATTTGCAAATATTTTCTCGGATTCTCAGGGTTGTCTTTTTGTCTTGTTTATGGTTTCCTTTGCTGTGCAAAAGCTTTGAAGTTTCATTAGGTCCCATTAGTTTATTTTTGTTTTTATTTCCATTTCTCTAGGAGGTGGGTCAAAAAGGCTCTTGCTGTGATTTATGTCACAGAGTGTTCTTCCTGTGTTTTCCTCTAAGAGTTTTATAGTGTCTGGCCTTACACTTAGGTCCTTAATCTATTTTGAGTTTATTTTTGTGTATGGTGTTAGAAAGTGTTCTAATGTCATTCTTTTACATGTAGCTGTCCAGTTTTCCCAGCACCACTTACTGAAGAGGCTGTCTTTTCTCAATTGTATACTCTTGCCTCCTTTATCAAAGATAAGGTGACCATATTGCACCTTAATTCTTTAAAATATTTTTCTCTTTATTATTATGCTGTATTTCATGCCTATAAATATTATATATAAGAAATAAATAAAATGAACCCCATGAAGAGACACCACAGTGACTTGCTGTTTGATGTAGGATAAACTTTTCTGAGTCATAAGTAGACTCTGGTGATAGCTGGTAGAAAGTAATAAAATTTATGTATCTGTCGTTAGAGGTGAATATGCTGTTTAGGCATATTAATATTCTAAACAATTGAAGACATACTTCCATAATGTTTTAAAATTTTTACTAAATGTTGAGTGACTGGAAAACAATATTTAGATAATACGTATAAAATATAAGAATAGCAATACAGCAAATACCCACGTACTCACCACCCGGTAAAAGATTGTCACCCTTTGAAGTTCCGTAAGCACCCCTCCACATCTCCTCTCCTTCTTACCACCTTTTATGTGTTTTACCCCCTTGTTTTTCTTTATGGTTTTATCACATAGATTTGCATCTTTTTACAGTACATTGTTTGGTTTTGCATATTTTTAAACTGTATGAATGGAATTCTGAACTGTATGTAAATGGAATTCTTCTGAGGCTTGCTTTTTTTGCTTAGCATTATGTTCATGAGTTTCAGCCGTAACTGTGTAGTTACTGTGTTAGAAGTTTCATTATTTTCACTGCTGTATTCCTTGTGTGAATATGTAATTTATTTACCCATTTTCCTGGTAAAGGACATTTCCCTTATCTGCCATACAAACAATGTGGTTATGAATTTCCTTGTTTATATCTCCTGGTGCACATGTACAAGAGTTTCAGGTGTGTATCTCGATTGGAATTGCTGAATCATGGGATATATATGGGCAATTTCAATTTTATTAGATTTGGGGGCAAATTGTTTTCTAAAGCACTTGTGCTAATTTTCTCCTACCAGTGGTACTAAGAGTTCTTGTTCTACATCCTTGGCAATGCTAGCATTATCAGAATTTTTTAAAGTGTTTGCCAATGTGGTAGGTGGGAAGGGCTATCTTATGGTTTTAATTTGCATTTCTAGTAATGAGGTCAAGCATCTTTTAATATGTTTTTTCACCATTTATGCTTACTTTCTCATTAGCTCATTAACCCATTAAAAAGACATTTTATTTGACGCGCTTGTTTTCAGTGGGCCAAAATATCTAGCCGGTCATACTGTTAGAAGTCCAGATCTTCTTTTTAAACTAGCTCTATTTAAAAATTTTTTTAATGTAATATATATTTAGAAAAACAACAGATAAATCAGAAGAAACTAAGAGGGAATTAGTAAAGGTAAAAGTTGAAATTAGTGAAATAAAAAGCAAAAATGTGGTAGAAAGAATAATTAAATCTAAACGTTAATTTTCAAAAATGTCTTAGTGTAGTTTTTTTAAGCTTTACTTATTTCTTAAATATAAATGCTATGAGGTTAACAAAGTCATTTGAAAGTTTATTTAAATTTCCTTTACACTAAATTTAATCTTGTTGATTTTGTTTAAAATTTTTTGTTTCAGTCTCTCTTTGTATCAGTTAAGGTTCAACCTGAGAAGCAGAACCAGTAGGATGTGTATGTGTGTACACGTATGTACACATACACACATACATATACATACACATATACATTGATGTATATACCATATATGGATACCTGTGAGGTTTGTTACAAGGAATTGGCAACATTGTGGGGCCTGGCTAAGCAAGTTAGGTAGGTTTGGCAGTCAAAATGGGAGGATCACATCATAGGCAGGCTGGAACTCATAGGCGTGGGCCAAAGCTGTTGTCCACAGGTGGTTAGGAAAAAAAATCACAAGCAGGATGGACTCTGTGGGCATGGGCTGAAGTTGCTGTCCACAGATGGAATTTCTTCTTTATGGAGAAACCTCAGTCCTGATTTCAAGGCATTTCAGCTGGTTCAATTAGGTCCGCCCTGATTATCCAGGATAATGTGCCTTCCTTAAATTCAGCTGATTTGAGCTTTGATTACATTTGCAAAATACCTTCACAGCAATACCTACCTTAAGTTTGACTGGATAACTGGGGACTAGCCTATCCAAGATGATACATCAAAAAAGCTGTCACACTCTGATTCAAGATGATGAAATTGACCTGACATTTACGTGGGTGAATCCTCTAGAATAGCCAAGAAAATTGTGTGAAAGAATAATGATGAGGAGGGACTTGCCTACTAAATGTCAAAATAGAGCCATAAATCAATACCATATTGACTAGATTAGTGGAACAGAAGGAGAATCCAGAAATGGAGCCCAGGTTATATTTGAGAATTAAATTTAAAACTAAACCCTAAACTACTTTCAGTTCAGTGGGGAAAAGGGTAGGAGGTTATCTAATAAACAGTAGATACAACCGGCTGTCTATATGGAAGAAAATGAAATTGGACCCCTATCTTACACTATATACAAAAGTAAATTCCAACTGTATTAAAGCAAGGATTCTCAGCTGGGAGTGGTGCTGGAAATCTGGGGGGTCTTTTTGGCTGTTACAGTGACTGTGGGTGGGTCTTCTGGCGTTTAGTGGCCAGAGGCCAGGAATGTTGAAAGAACTCCTACTGAGAAATACTATTTTATAGATATAAATGTTAAAAAAGAAAAATACATTCCAAGAAAATCTAGAAAACCAAGTGTGCAGTTCAGGGCAGGGAGGAGCCTAACCTAGACTAAAACTCAAGAATCAAAGTAGGACATGTGTGACTGTATTTGTAGCGCTGATGACAAAGGGTTCATATCTACTATATAAGGTGCTCTTACAAACTGATGAGAGAAAGACAGCTCAATGGAAAAATGGGCAAGATATGCAAAGATTTTTGCACAAGAGCAGATCCAGCTGTCCTATTAACATGAAAAATTACTCAAATTCACTAGTATGTATTAGAGAAATAAAAATTAAAGTAATAAAGTAATAATGAAACATCACTTTATACCCATCAGACTTGCCAAAATTAAAAAAGAACATTTGTTGGGACTTCCCTGGTGGTGCAGTGGTTAAGAATCCGCCTGCCAGTGCAGGGGACATGGGTTCGAGTCCTGGTCTGGGAAGATCCCACATGCCATGGAGCAACTAAGCCCGTGTGCCACAACTACTGAACCTGTGCTCTAGAGCCCACAAGCCACAAACTACAGAGCCCGCGTGCCACAACTACTTAAGTCTGTGCGCCTAGAGCCCGAGCTCCACAGCAAGAGAAGCCACCGCAATGAGAAGCCCACGCACCTCAACGAAGAGTAGCCCCCACTTGCCTCAACTAGAGAAAGCCCATGCGCAGCAACGAAGACCCAACACAGCAAAAAAAAAAAATTTGTTGCTATATTTCTTGACTTTTTGTATTTTTTTTGTAGTTTTTATTCTTATTATTGTCATTTTTTAAACTTTTGTCACCATGTTGTCTTTAAATAGCATTCTCTTTTTTATTTAGTTTCTCTGAAAGAGACATTATTGTGTTGTGAAGTGTGGGTTCTATCTTTGATACTTATTAGTATCAAATGAACTTGCCCAAGGTCACAGAAATACAGCTTCTTTAGCTGAAAGGGGTTGACTGACGTTAAGATGTCTTCCAGCCCTATAGTTTGTGAAATAGTTTTTGCATGCTGCTTTTTAATGAACTTTTCTTCCTCAGGAGCGTTTGGATGAAGCAAATGTTGCGCTGGATTCAGCATCAAGACTTACAGAACAGTTAGATTTAAAGGAAGAACAAATTGAAGAACTTAAAAAACAAAGTAGGTTCTTTTCCTTTTCCTTTTTCCCCTACAACGCTAGTATTGAATCAGATGTAGTTTCCCCGCATGCATTGGTACAGTCGAGTGAGACCAACTGCCATTAGTTTGTGACTTCCATTTCCATCTCCCATGACCAGTTTGCTTTGATTTCAATCTAGTCCTAGTGAAACCAAAGTCATAAGTTGGCCCTGGCTGTCCAGTTAGTTTTCCGGAATATTGAGGCAGTCCAGTTGTGCTGTCTGTCACCCTGTTGACCATCAAAGGGATTGATTCGACTGACTCGACTTGTCATGGTATAACTTTTCCCTGTTCAGTCCGTGGTCATCTTGCCTAAAGCTGTCTGATATGCTAGAGAAGGCAGTGTTCTCAAGTAAAAGAGTAACTTTTTGTGGAATGAATGTCTGGCTATAACTAGCTGTTTATGATTATAGATGGTGCTTTACATGCAGGCATGTATTTTTTGATGCTTGTAAATTATCTCATAGGCCCTGTCAATTCCCGAGGGTGAGTCCTGTGTTTAGGATTATCAGTTGGGCCTCAGATAATCAGGTGGTTCATAGTGCTCTGTTAACTCTTAACTGCTGACAAAGATGGCATGCTCTCATTTAATCTCTGATGTAACAGTCCCCAGGAAGTTGAAGCTATTCTAGGGCTACATTTAGTAGATAATGATTAAAGGTTATTGGAAAGGTGATGGGAACCTAGAAATGTGTCAACTTTAGGTGTCTGGGTTAGGCACAATAGTACCAAGGCACGTAATGAAGTAATTAAGAAGTACCCCCTAACATGAAATAGAGTTAGAAGTAGGAAAAAGTAGGAGATGGTACAGCACAAATACCGTCAGACAATAAAACAGGGACTTGGACATTACAGAGGCAAGTAGACAAATCACTGAAGTGTGGATACCAAAGGACAAGCTGAGGAAGTTGGCCTAAAACCAGTAGGAGACAGGAGATGAGAGATTGTTAGGAATAAAAAATAATAATAAGATCATGTGAGGTATTGTCCTCAAGAAAACTTGATTCTGCGGCAAATTAGTGCCCAACTAAAAGTCCTCTGCTTTGTAAGATTCGGCCAGCCTTAGAACTCTAAATGTAATAGAGGGGCTGGAAATGGACAATAAGGAAACAATTATATATTGAGTATCATGGGCATTTTATATAACATATACTGTATTATTTAGTCTTCTCATATTTTATTTACTCTTTACAGGAAACTCTAAAGTAGGTAGTATTAGTTCCATTTTATAAGTTAAAGAAACTGAGATTTAAACTGATCTTTTATCCTTGACCAAAGTTCATAATCTTTCCATGTTACTGTATTTCTTCTTGTCAGGAAAACAGTTGTTTATAATCTGACTTGTATTTTGTTCTGTATATCTCCTTTGAAGATAGGACAGTATCCACTGTGCTGTGCCCTAAATATTGAAATGGTTGCCCTTACCCGCAGGCAGTGTTTGTTGGGAAAACAGTCTAGTTAGGTTGAAAGCCAATGTAACTACAACATTATCTAGAAGACATACGGGCAACCTGGAGGAGACGTACTGAGCACCCAAGGTTTTAGCCAGGGAATTGATATCCTAGGGAAGGGCTAGACTAATGAAGGTAAAAAGGCAGTATTCTGAAGCAACTCCTTGGTCTGTGACAAGGTTGCTATATATGTCATGTTACTGTAATATTTAAGTTCACATACCTTTTTAGACAACTACCTGTGTCATTCCCAGTAGATGATGGTAAGATAAAAAATTCTATGACTTACTGTAGTTGCTAAATGTTATCAGAGTCCCTGCACTACTTAGTAAGTTGTTTAGGCACCCATTTAAATCCTCAGTAGTAGAATATTTTTAGATTTTGATTGTAAATGGCAAGGCTTAGGTGGCCTAGGCCCCTATTCATGTAAAAAGTTACCAGTAATAATTCATTGTAAATACATAGGAACTTTGGACTCATTTTGTAAAGTTAATATTAGCCACAGAAAAAGCTCTAATTATGCTTATACAACTGGTATTTGAAAGGGCAGGCGAGAGGCCAGTGTTGCACAGACAGGAAGTGGGGGTAAAAGGACAGACAGTTCTGTTATGTCTTTAAGTCATTCTTGCCATTTAAGCTCTTCTTAACAGTCTGTTTTCTTTTATTACCTAAGTGCTTAATATTGCTTTTAGATCTCTAAACACAAATGTGATTTTATTTTATCAAAGCTGCACTCTTGATTTGATAATATAAATAAAACTTTGATTGGCTTGGTTGTTTCAAAAGAATCACTGTATATTTTCTTTCATAGATCATTAAGTACTTTAAATGTTGATTGATGTTGTAATACTGTACTTTATTTTTAATGCAAAACTTGGCCAGACAGCAAAAATATTTGCCAGGAGAAACAATTTTGAAAAAGACAGATTGGCTTTTGTTGCTAGAAAGTACATAGAGACTTGAATCGTAGAGGCAAAGTATTGTTTTATTTCTAAGCATCTGTAGACTGTCGATGATTAGTTGATATGCAGTTTCAACATTTAAACAATATTAGGAAACTCATTTTAAAAAGTGGTATTTTATTTGAAATGCTTGATTATGTAATTGCCACCAGAGGTGAGATGATTCAGTCTGGTCAAACATAGGAAAAGGGAGTTATTGCTTATAACACCAGTATTAAAATAGTAAATTGTCGATGATTTCAATCATTCTTAGAGTCCATAACTGTCAGTGCCGTGTATGTGCAATTGTGGTTTTGAGTTCCAAGTATTTACAGACTTTGTATGAAGAGTATGAAGATGCCTTAATCAGGCATTAAATACTTAATGAGAACCAACTACTTGGCTTCATGTTAGATGCTGTGTGAGAGACTAGATAGGATCCCTTTTTTTTCAAGGAGCTTAGTTAACGAAGTAACACATGACATAGATACACCATAGGTTCATAGTTTAAGACAGTGGTGCTCAACTCTGGTCAGACAGTGCATATTTAGTTCTCCAAGAATCCCATGAAGGGTTAGGGACATTCCATGGAGGAAAGAAACTTGAGCAGACAGAGCTCTAAACTAGTAATAGGATTTTACTCCCCAAATGTAAGTAGTTCTTTGTCTTCTCCCCCTCATCCCCCCTGACCCACACACCAAGGGAAAGTAACAATGAAAAGAAACCCTAAGATCCTATAGGTGCTACGAGCTTCCCTGGTGGCGCGGTGGATAAGAATCTGCCTGCCAATACAGGGGACATGGGTTCGAGTCCTGGTCCAGGAAGATCCCACATGCCGCGGAGCAACTAAGCCCGTGTGCCACAACTGCTGAGCCCGCATGCCACAACTACTGAAGCCCACACGCCTAGAGCCCATGCTCTGCAACAAGAGAAGCCGCTACAGTGAGAAGCCTGCGCACTGCCAACTAGAGAAAGCCGGCGAGCAGCCACAAAGACCCAACAAAGGCAAAAATTAAAAAAAAAAAAAAAAAAAAGATCCTATTGGTGCTATATTTTAATAGATAATGTTGGCTGGTAGAAGAATTACTCCTTCCCTTCCTTTTAGAAGTTATTCTTTCAACATTTTACCTGAAAGTCTTCTTTTTCAGCGTAGTTCCAAAGACTTATTTCACATGCCATCCTATATTTTATTAATTTTGTTCAAACTTAAGACATTCATTAGTCCTCTATGAAGCAGATAGGACAGTGCCTTTCATTAACTATTCTGAGTTGATCAGAGTGCAGAATTTCTATGGAATTGTCGTTCATGGGAAAATATACTACCTGTGGAAACCTGAACCATGAAAAGACATGTTATCTCCCTATATTCATGGCCAAATTTAACATTTTCTTTCTTTCGCTTATTATTCTCTACCATCATCCTTGAGATAAATTCCTGCTTAAGTGAAAACGATTGGATAAAATTGAAATAGCAAGCACAAAAGAGTTACTGTTTTGATAATGACTTTTCAAAAGGGTGGTAAATTTTATGGTACACCAAGAAAAATAAATTTTCATAAGCAATACAAGTTTAGATTCTAGCACTGGGGAAGTCTTTTGGTCTGTGTGCCAGTTTATAGCCATATCTGAAGGGGCCCCATCACTGATTTTTTCTTATTTTAAGAAGGTTTGGTGACTGCTTTTAAAAAAAAGTCTTCTATGAGTTCAGAATGGAAAATTTCTTTACAGTGTTTTTTTAAAGAAAATCTAGAAGAATGTATAAAATAAGCCCCAGTAAACCAACTGTAATATGAAGCATAAAAATGTATTTTAAAACTACACATATAAAAGAAGTTTAAGATGTTTTTCATGGAACCGCCTTTATGGTGTTGGATGGTAGAGTTTTTGTTTTAAATAAAGACATTCCGTTTTCCAGGACACGATTTATACAAGAAAACATATAATGTCCTGTTGAACATAGGCCAGATACATTCCCAGACGCTTTGTTACCCAAACCTTTTGAGGGATTTCTTTATAGATGTTTTTGGCAGAAGTGGTGATTTTAGAGGAAACATATAAGAAATACCAGATGCAGTTTTCTGAATTGCCATAAATAGTTAAAAAATTATTTGTGATGATATAAACATCTGGGTATACTAGAAAATGTCAACATTTTAGTTAAGAAAAAAGCTATGTCAATTAGGTAAATAATTAGGCCCTTTTCAACTTAATGGTTGTACTTTTAAATGTATATTTTATTAATTCTTCTAGATATAAAGGGAAAAGCAAATTATGTAGATATGAGAATTTTTTGACTTTGTTTTGTGTATTTTTCCTCTTATGAATAATATGAGTAATTCATAATATAAATCATTTATTCTTTTCTGACCTGTGTTCTATTCTCAGATAGTCTCCCTTCCCAGAGAAAAGTCAGGCATTCTTTCATTTATCGCAGATTCATTGTTTTGTGCTGTGTACCAAGCACTATAATAAGTACTAAAGATACAAAGATACGGGACGAGAGTTCTACCTTTAGGAGGTTTATAGTCAAGCAGAAATAGGGGAAGACTACATGTAGTCACATACATGCAGCAAGCTATTTCAAAAGGAAGAAGCAATCCATTCTACTTCTTGATGGTGGTGTAGAAGGGTAGAAAAGGGTAGTGAAGGGTATACTTGCCCTCACTTGAATGGTGAATACGTACAGTGAAGCAGGCAAAGAGTTCGGGAAGAACATTCTAGACAGAGGGAGGAATTCGTATGAAACTGTCTGTCATAATTTGGAAACTGGCTGAAGATCTGGTGGACTAATAACATGTGTGTGTGTGTGTGTGCTGTATTGGCGTGGAGTGCCGAGAAGGCAGAGGTGGGAGTGAGCTGCTGTGTGAAGAAATGAAACTATAAGTATGGATCACAAACAGAAATTGTAAACTGGGGCCCAAATTATAAAGGAGCAATTAGGACTAAGTAGAGACTGGTGAATTGGAGAGCTTCTTATAGGGGGCAACAAATTCTCAGCTTCACTGAACTGTTGTTGTGTAGGAATGTGGGTCCAGGGTTGCCAGATCTTCAGGTCTTTCAAGAGTCACCAAAAATGTAGACTTATGTGAAATGTTCCAGTTTTTTAATGTGACGTGTAATTTAAGTTTTTCAAAAAACCCTGTGTGGTCTGAACAAAACATTTCTTTGTATCAGATTTAGTCCGTGCTAATTTGCAACAGTGAGCTTTCAGAAATGGGTTGAGGTTTAGTCTGTAGCCTAGAAAGTCTTTGTCATTAATAAATATCAGTATAAGTATATAGTGATGATGATATTCAGTAAGTGGCAAAATTATTATAATGACTTTACTGCTCACTGACCCAATTGTGGCCCTTTCTTTTGAGATATGGCAGGTCTGTGTGAACCTTTAAAAATTAAATATATAACTTGACTCATAAGCAACTGACAAAGGATTAATCTCCAAAATTTACAAGCAGCTCATGCAGTTCAATATCAAAAAAACAAACAACCCAATCCAAAAATGGGCAGAAGACCTAAATAGACATTTCTCCAAAGAAGATGTACAGATGGCCAACAGACACATGAAAGGATGCTCAACATCACTAATCATTAGAGAAATGCAAATCAAAACTACAATGAGGTATCACCTCACAACAGTCAGAATGGCCATCATCAAAAAATCTACAAACAATAAATGCTGGAGAGGGTGTGGAGAAAAGGGAACCCTCTTGCACTGTTGGTGGGAATGTAAATTCATACGGCCACTATGGAGAACAGTATGGAGGTTCCTTAAAAAACTAAACATAGAACTACCATACGACCCAGCAGTCCCACTACTGGGCATATACCCTGAGAAAACCATAATTCAAAAAGAGTCATGTACCAAAATGTTCATTGCAGCTCTATTTACAATAGCCAGGACATGGAAGCAACCTAAGTTGAATGGATAAAGAAGATGTGGCACATATATACAATGGAATATCACTCAGCCATAAAAAGAAACGAAATTGAGTTATTTGTAGTGAGGTGGATGGACCTAGAGTCTGTCATACAGAGTGAAGTCAGTCAGAAAGAGTAAAACAAATACTGTATGCTAGCACATATATATGGAATCTAAAAAAAAAAAGGTCATGAAGAACCTAGGGATAAGACAGGAATAAAGACACAGACCTACTAGAGAATGGACTTGAGGATACGGGGAGGGGGAAGGGTAAGCTGGGACAAAGTGAGAGAGTGGCATGGACATATATACACTACCAAATGTAAAATAGATAGCTAGTGGGAAGCAGCTGCATAGCACAAGATCAGTTTGGTGCTTTATGACCACCTAGAGGGGTGGGATAAGGGAGGGTGGGAGGGAGGGGGAGATACAGGAGGGAAAAGATATGGGGACATGTGTATATGTAAAACTGATTCACTTTGTTATAAACTAGAAACTAACACACCATTGTAAAGCAATTATACTCCAATAAAGATGTTAAAAAATTAAAAATAAAAAAAGAAACTTGATTCATAATATTCAGTCTTTAAGAAAATTTGTTTTGATATGGAAAAATGCAGTACAAATTATCTGAATTCTAATGTATTAAAGGATTCAGGGAGGACGGTGGAGAGGGAAAATAAATTTGATCTGGTTACATTAAAAATATTTACATAAAATCTCTTTCAAATGCACATAGTAACTCTAATTTAACTGTACAAATAATCCAGTAGACTTCAACATTGATATTTCAGTTTAATCACAGATTCTAATCTATTGAAATTCAAGTTAATGAGGTTATACTGTATTAATAAAATTCTTTTCTGTGAGTTCATTGCTAGGAAGTGGAGTTTCAAAAATTACTTTTTACTCTGCAATTAATAATTATAATTATGGAACAAGAAAGCATTCACCATATACTCTAGACCTTAAAATTCCGTTGAAATGGTTGAAAGGAATTGAGTTAAAAGACAAAGCAGTTGCTCATATGTCTTTTTTTTAAAATTTATTTTTGTTTATTTATTTTGGCTGCGTTGGGTCTTCGTTGCTGCACGTGGGCTTTCTCTAGTTGCGGCAAGGTGGGGCTACTCTTTATTGCAGTGCGCAGGCTTCTCATTGCAGTGGCTTCTCTTGTTGCAAGCACAGGCTCTAGGCATGTGGGCTTCAGTAGTTATGGTGCATGGGCTCAGTAGTTGCGGCTTGTGGGGCTCTAGAGCGCAGACTCAGTAGTTATCATGCACGGGCTTAGTTGCTCCGCGGCATGTGGGACCTTCCCAGACCAGGGCTCGAACCCATGTCCCCTGCATTGGCAGGCAGATTCTTAACCACTGTGCCACCAGGGAATCCCACTAATATGTCTTAACTTCCAATATAAATAAATACAAGGTGCCTTTAAAAAATATCATTTGGATACTCTGGTTTCTCTCAAGAGCAAATAAATCTTTTGCCTTTTACTAAAGATTTCCGTGGAGAGAAACAAATCTGAGTGTTCAGTAAATTTTTTGAGGCCTTGCTTTGGCAGGGCTAGAAAAAAAAAATCGTTTGGTGTTATAATGAAAGTGATCTTGTATAAGTTGAAATTCTGTAATAAAAAGACTGTCAAATTTCTAGCCTTTGCTTTAATTATATTTAATTGACTGAAGAGGCTAAATTTCCTTATATTAGATTTAATATATCAGATTTAAATTTATTTTTTAGGTAGCCAGTCCAAGTAAGACACAGGACCCAGTTTATTTACTGACATATCTATAATAAAATCATATTTTCTAACACTCTTTTTTCCTTGCGTTGACTTCTTTGCCATAGTTTGTAAAGATGACAAATAAGGTAAATGGAGGAAAAGTTATCAGTGTTAATGCTAACCAAAGTGGTACATATTATCGATAATGGTTAGGGCTAGGTTGAAAGTTGATATTTTAAAAAATCAGATGAATGAATACTAATGCTTTATATAGAACTTTACTGGTTAAAAATGTCACATTTAATCACTCAGTAGATTTCTCTCAAAATCCTTTGAGATAAGCATGCTCATTTTACAAAATAGGCATCAGAGTCCAGCCCTGGTGACAGGACCATGATTCACATCCAGGTCTTGTGACAAGACCATAATTCACACGCAGGTCTCCGGACACTCAAGTCCTGCTCCAGCCATCTTTCTTTTCTCAGTCAGGTGACTGTTAAATAAACTTGAATCTTGTCCAAGGGAGCTTAGTCATAAAATAGCCAATGACTTTGTAAGGAGTGTGACCTCACTGTACAATGCTCTGTGAAGACAGTATTAATAGTGCGGTGTTACTAATTGCAAATAAAATGTAAAATTATGATGTACTAATTTGTTGTAGTCACTTACATTTTATGTTAAATTTTGATATTAAATCAAGTGATGAAGATCATGGTACCATCTCTAGGTATTACAGAGACGAGGCTCTGATATGGTTTTAGGATGTCAGATATTCAGAGTAACTCTTCCCCTAAACTAGACCAACCTCAGTTGCTTTATTGCTCAACTTTAAAGTGTACCCCCACTGCCCTTTCTTTCCCGCCTAACTTCCAGACAATTATTTTGGCATGTTTTTAGGTTATTTCACAGGGATATTGTATTTGGCTAAAACCCCATTTCTGAATAACTATGTTTTGCCTGCCCATATAAATATAATTCTGATTTCAAATTGTGGTTTGAATTAGTGTGCAGTTTTTATGGAGAAATATTGAGAATCTTTTGTGGGAGGAGAATAGGTGTGCCTGAGGAAAAAGAGAAATCTGTAGGGACCTTTGAAGTCAGTATTTGCCTTTCTTTTCTTCTCTAAATCTTTCCTAGTTAACCCATCCTTCCAGTCCCTTCCCCCAAATTCTGAGGTTGTTTTCTAGACTCAAATATCAGAACCCATTTAAACTACTGCTCATATTTGAAATAGCCCTCTACATGTCTGCAAGGATATGCACATTGTCAGTTCTCTTTCTCATTAGCTCAGGACTAACTTGTATTCTGATAATGAGTTTAAGAAATTTTACCCTATTATTTTGGCCTTAAGGATGTTTTGATCAGACCTTTCAGAACACAGAGATTTTAATAAAAGTTATACCCATATTAAAGAATTTTCATCAAGAAAATATTTTCTACTTGAACTTTATTAAGATGGATTTCCTGATCAATTTTTCATGGAGCAAAGTTAAATTTTTCCAATTAATTTTACTAAAATCATTTTTATCAGAATCAGCTCTGTGAATTTTACTCTGAAGATATCTATCATGAAGTTTTATCTTCCTTTTCTTTTTTTAATAAGAGACAGTACAGTGTAATGGTTATATCCTGGTTATACTCCAAAGCAGTGCTATCCTATAAAAATGCAATGGAAGCCACATTTATAATTAAAAATAAATTTAGTAGTCATGTTTAAAAAGTAAAAAGATACAGGGAGATTAATTTTAATAATATATTTTATATAACTCAGCGTATCTAGAATATATTATCATTTTGACATGTAATCAATATAAAAATCATTAATTTTAGAAGAAAGTAGTTAGGAGAAGGGAAGTCTCAGAGAAACGGAAGGTTGGGGATAGATTAAGTTTGACCTCTTCTTCTGCTACCTTTGTATAGCCTTGAAGAGAAGAGGAGGATGAAAGAGAAGACTGTGACCATCTTTACTCTAGCTCTTACTTTAGTTCATGAGTGGGGTGGTTAATTCAGAACATCAACAAGAGATTAACTTACTTGCTGTTCTTCCTCTGAATAATTAAGAGTTCTACTTAATTTAGAAGGTAGTACTAGAAAAGGCCCACGTGGCACCATGGTTCGTAGTATATATGTGCCCATTAAGAATCTAAAAATGTCTTTTACTGACTCAGACTTCAGTAATAATCTTGTTCTCTCTGTCTCTGTCTGTCTTTCTGTGTCTGTCTGTCTCTCTCTTAATGTCCAAGCTTAAATTCCTCCCTGGAAAGACAGGAAAGGAAATGTTTGTAGTAGATTTTCCAAACACAAACCTTGCTTTTATAATATGGTTATGACAACCATCTCTGTTTTGGTAAAAGTTAGCCTATTACATTTTGAAGTTTAGATTTTTGCAATGTGGAAAAACCACAAACCATTGCAAACAGTTAAACTGAACATTTTGTATATACATTTAGTACTGTAAATCAGAATTTTAGTACTGTACAGACAGAATGAAAACATAAAGCAGATGAACCTGGCCTAATCTGTAAGGTTCAGAGAAAACTTCTTTGAGGAAGGGACTTGGGAACTGACATGTGAATGGTAAAGAGGAGTTAATAGGCAGTGCCGAAGGAAAAGAGCTTTCCAGGCAAAAGGAAAAACGTTTGCAGAGGTCTTGCAGTGGGAATTGAGAGTTCAGAAATAAATCATACATTTCTGGTCAATTGATTTTCAACAAGGATTCCAAAGGAATAGTTTTTTCAACACATGGTACCAGAACAACTGGATATCCACATGTACTCGAACGAAGTTGGACCCTTACCTCATACCATGCACAAAAAGTAACTCAAAGTGGGTCATAGACCTACATTTTAGAGTTAAAACTGTGAAACTCTTAGAAGAAAACATAGGAGTAAATCTTTGTGATGTTGAGTTAAGCAGTGGCTTCTTAGATATGAAACTAAAGGGGCAAGCAACAAAAGAAAAACTAAATTGGACTTCATTAAAATTAAAAACTTTTGTGCTTCAAAGGATACCATCAAGAAAGTGAAATGACAACTCACAGAGTGTGAGAAAATATTTGCAAGTCGTATACTGGATAAGGAAACCTGTATCCCACTACCACTAGGAAAATGCTGCATAACTCAAAGAGTAGGTTTGTGGAAAGAGGTCAGAGTTGTCTCATGTTGGGATGTGAGTGTTTCTTGATTTGAAAAGTTGAGCTGTACTGCAAAGCATTCTCCTAATTTCTTTCAGAATGAAATTTGTAATCTAGCTTGATGTTAATAAGCATCTCCTTCGCCTCAGACTATCCATTTCTGAGGAAACGGGTGTAAACTCCATGGGTTTGCTGAGAGTTCCTTAGTCTAGGAATCCATGGTCCCATGGCATGGTTGATTATGAACAGGGTCTCTCCTGTTGTAATTCTAGACTTTGATTTTAGTACTGTTCACATTCCTAGTATTCTGCCAAGACTTTACAGACTTTGCTTCCTTTTAAAATAAATAAGAATTTAAAAATAAAATAATCTAAACATCTTTCTAAATCAGTCATAAGCTATAGTATCTTGCCTAGTGTGAGAACCAGTGATCTGAATTGTTTCTTGCAGCTTATTTACCCCAGGATACTCTGCCCTATCAGCTGCCTTCTGAGCCATGGTCTTGGTTGCATTAGCTGCTCTTCCTCTTCTTAGCTCACCAAAAAAGATTCCAGCCGGGAAAATGGAAAAAGGAAAATCTAAAATTGTCCTTTCTGGTATTTTCCCATTAAAGAGTGGCTCTGGAGATGTTTCTTGCAAAGGAGCAGTGGTGAAAAATCTCTTCTTTGTTGTTAAGTTTCTGAAGAGAATGAGAAAACCTTTGGTTTTTAAATGTTCTGTTAAAGAATTGATTATTTTATTGGGGGCAAACAATGTGAATTAATGCATACTCTGGCTTCTAGGTAATTTCTATGCCAGAGAACCTAATTCCCTGAACCAAAGAAGAGGTGGACGCAATTGAGTATTCCTAATTAGAATAAGTACATATATTCAAAATTCTCACTAAAGATGTCATAGATCTCATTATATATTCATACAGACTATTTTAATCAGTTAATGACTCTCTTTATTCACATATTTTAAAACAGATGAGCTCCGACAAGAAATGCTGGATGATGTACAAAAGAAATTGATGAATTTAGTAAATAGCACAGAAGGAAAAGTGGACAAGTATGCTCTGCCTTTTACTTTTATGTACTTTATGGGGATCACTTTTATGGTAAAATCAATTTCTACATGTAAATGTATGTGATTAAGGTTTTAAAAAACCTTTTCTTTTTCTTATATAATGATGAGCTGCAGTTAGTTTTAATGAGGGGTCAGTAACTTGTCTTCTCTTGATTTTTAAATAGACTTTCCCAGCTCAAATTCTTTTTCTTAAAACCACAGGCAAGAGTTAAAACATCACCACAATATAAAGTACTTAGAAAATATAAAGTTTATTCTTACCATTCTTTTTTGTTCTCTTTACTGCCCTTAAGTGGATATATCTTGCTCAAATGCATTAGGTGTGAAACCTAGGTATACATGTAGTATATCTTTAACATTTTAAAGATTTAGATATTATGAGCAAATTTTTAATGAATGAGGAAATATAAGCATAACCGTTAAGCACAAGAACTATCATCACCATTTAGGATACGGAGGGAAAAATCTGAAGTGTCTCATTAAGACATCAACCCAGACAGGCACTGAGAATTACTAATGAGGTACCATCTCAGTTGATTATTTGGTTGAAGAAAGTTGGTGACTAGTAAGTGATGTTTTTAAAGGTACACATTTTGGGTTGTTTGCAATATTCTTAATTAGACTTGTCAAAAAATTTTTAAAGGCTACTTTAAAATATTTTAGTGTTTTTTATAACTGTTATTTAAATATGATTAAATATTTGTATGTTTAGTGTTTATTGTTTGGATACACTAGATATTGAGACAACTGGTGAGTTAGCCTGAGCTGTTTCTGCCTCCGTTTTCATAGAGTCCTAATGAGAAACCTCTTCACTGGACACTTCCACACACCAAAAAATCAGCGTCATGAAGTGTTACGATTAATGGGAAGCATCCTAGGTATCAAAAAGGAGGAAATGGAACAGGTAACTGAATATTGAATGCCATTTTGAATACATTTATAACTAAAATGCTTGGTATCATATAAATTTTTTTTTTACTGTGTATTATATAACTTGCTGAATGCAATTTTCTCAATAATGTGGAAATGGAATCATGTTATACTACAGAGAAGAAGCAGATTTGTGCAGCTTGTATAATATTAGTTTAAATGTTTTGTAACTTATATGCAACCGTTCATATCAGAATGCTTCAAGTTTGAGACATGACAGTCCTCAAATTTTATTTGAAATAGTGCTTAGGATGACAGTGTATATGTAGCTTCTGTCAGTAGGAAACTAGGAATTGGACTTGGAAAACATGGTTTACTACCATCTGAAATCATGTAAAAGTGCTCTGTTTTCTTTTCTTGTGTTGATAATATTTTTCTGTTTTAAAATAATCTTTCAGTTGTTGAATGAAGATCAGGGTGGTGTTACCAGGTGGATGACTGGGTGGCTTGGAGGAGGATCAAAAAGTGTTCCCAACACACCTTTGAGACCAAATCAGCAATCTCTGCTTAATAGTGTAAGAGTTGATTTATTCCTGCTGGATATGAGCAGTGAAATGATTGTGCATCATATTCATTTGCAAAGAATTAGACTTCTTTTTCAGGTTATTTTATACAGCCCTTTTATTTTGGGGTTGTGGAAACTGAGATCCAGAGAGGTGATTCGCTTAAGGATAATAAGCCAGTTTTAATAATTTTATTGCACATATCAGTAGGTTTTATTTTAACAGTTTGTTTACATGGTACTTTGATTTTTCAAAGCATTAACTGTTCCTTCCTTTGTATTTGATCATGCTGCTATCAGCCCACAATCATTTATCTCTTACTACTAAGTTATGAGATTCTTGAAGACAGAGGCTCTATTTTATGCCTGTATGTATCTACCTAGTCATTGAGCCAGTGAATATTTATTGAGCACCTGCTGTGTACCAGACTGTTCTGAGCATTGAGGATGCAGGTGCAAACCAAATAGGTAAAGTGCTTTCCCTCAACAAACTTACATTCTGGTAGGAGGAGGCAGTTAATAAACACGAAAATATGATGCCTGGCATATAGTAGGCTTAAGATGAGTATTAATTGAATTGAGTAGCACTGTGAGTTAGAATGTGGAGTTTACGTCTTTATTTTATTTTTTTTTTACTAAAGAGGAAACTGAGGATAGGTGACTTACCCAAAGCTGGTGAAAGATAGAACTCAAATTGGATGGCATAAAATTTAATTTAAAGGAAAGTTCTACATGACATTATTTTAATCTGATAATATTACTGGTGAGCTTTTGCTGTACTCATTCATTGGGTGTTACTCTAGAAAAATAGGACTTTAATGCTTGTTTTCTGTTGATATAATTTTTTTATGTCTATGTAAACGGTTACTAAAATGATTTAAGACTTGATGTCTTAAGTGCCATTGATGGTGAGAAATCTGTTATCTGGTGGCTAATTCTCATTATGAGGTTTGTAACAAGTGTTGTCATCAAAGATTATTGATTAAATTGTTAAAGTTTTTGATTGATACCTGTGTATCAGAGTGCTAACACTTTTAATTGTTCATAAGGCTTGTTCATAAAGAAATGATTCAGGTAGCATGACTAGTTTTTAGTATTTAATTAGAATAGCTGGTACAGTTTCTTAGCTGTAGTGAATATAATTTTATTATCTGCCTAATATATCCCAAATATTTTTTCTTAGTCTTTTTCAGAACTTTTTGTTAAATTTCTAGAAACAGAATCT
This sequence comes from Grampus griseus, assembly GCF_964374135.1. Taxonomy (NCBI): domain Eukaryota; kingdom Metazoa; phylum Chordata; class Mammalia; order Artiodactyla; family Delphinidae; genus Grampus; species Grampus griseus. Next base: position 12,297,242 of record NC_139018.1, read on the forward strand.
CATCCATCTATTCCACCACCCAAGCTTTCTGTTCATGATATGAAACCTCTAGATTCACCAGGAAGGAGAAAACTAGATACAAATGTACCCGGAAGTTTTAAAGGTAAAATCAGATACTTATTTTTTCTACAATTTAAAAAATTGATAATTTTTGATTATGTTTTACAGTGATATTAACTAAATTTTTAGTGTTTTTGAAAATGTGCAATAATGACTTTTCCAAAATTCCAGTAAGGCGTTAGATTTTGGCTTCATACATTCTTGTAGCAACCTGATATTTAATTAGCTTAGATTAATTTAAGCAATATGAAATATTTTCCCTTTATATATTGGAATAATTCTTCTCTCTCTGCATAAGACACCTTGAATTATTCGTGGAAGCGGCGGTTGAACTGGTAAACCTTTGCTTGTTCACACATTTTCCTTTCGAATTGTAGTTTATAGTTAGAGAAAGATTTTTCCCCTGTGATAATAATCTAAGTGTTACACTCAAAAACCAAAGTTGGTGTGTTAATAATATGTACAAGAGCTGTTTAGTAAACTGGCCTACACATCCAAGAACATTATGAAGAGTTCTTATATGTTGAAAGGCCTGCCTGGAACCAAATGGTGTGGTGGTTCAACAATATGTGGACGTAGTTTTCTACCCCACTAGGCTGTAAGGATCTTATGCTATTTATATCCCTTATATTGGCATGTACTAAAGTTTCTTGAGTTCAAATTAAAGTATAATCCATTAGACTATATATGAATTCTTTATTGGAAGGTCTTTTATCTGAAATCTTCATATTTTAATACAGACTAACATGTTTGCTAGTTGGACTGTAAAGGAACATATTGTATACTGTCAAGTTTGTCACATGCCAGATACTTAAATTTGGATAAAATACTGAATTTATATTCTGAAATTTAAATAACTTCCTTAGTTCTTATTTAGATGAATATTTCTGTTTTCCTGAACTTTTATAGAAAGAGAAAGTGGTAAAATTATTTTAGATAAAAGATTTGTCTACTAAATTTAGTCTTTAGAAAAGTCTCAACTTTAACATGTGTAGACTATACTAAAACACTTTTTCTTGTTAGACTAGATTTTAGCATCTTGAAGCTAAAATTTATTCTATTTTATTTAAATTTATTTTATTTAAATTTTATTTAAATATACATTATTTAAATTTTGATTCCAAAATTTCTTTTGGCAGGGTCTCCCCTCCCTCTCCCTCCTTCCCCCTGTCTCCACTCCTTCCCCTTCTTCCCTCTCCTCCTCTTTCATACACCTCCCCACCTTCAGTTATCAAGTCACATGCGCAGCTTCATTTGTATTGATCAGAGACAAAAGCCAGAGCTTACCACATAGCACCAGAAGCTTTTTCAGAGTTTGGAAAATTGTCATTCACAGGAAAGTACAACTTGGGGACCCAGGGGTGCTCAATGATAAGAAGATTTGATGAATTTGTCTCAATGCTCCCTTTGGTTTGGAGGCCTCTTTTGAGTTTACCACTGCTGAAGTGGGTGCCTTCAACAGGTTGCTTGTCTCTCAACAATGAAGTTGTTAATGATCTTGGGTAATAAAGCAGAATTCTGCCCACTAAGAAATGAGTACGTAAACCAAATGCCTGTTCCAGTAAAAACTTAATTGTTCAGCCTGACTTTACAGAGAAATAATCTAATGAGAATTATTTTCAGACTTTTGAACGTCTAAAAGGTGATCATTTAATGTAATGCATAAGTTGTTTTTTCTTTTGGTAAGTTAATATTAAATCTGATTGTTATCATTGCAATATGGATGCTGGTTTTTTTCATGACCATTATAATAATTTGGGCAAAACAAGTTCTCAAGTCCTCCCATCTTTCAGGTGGTTAGATAGAGTTTGCCTGGTTACATAGAAAACATCTTTTAAAAAACTGTTGTTATAGTAAATGACATTAATCAGTTATATAAGTGGTATTAAGTATAAGACAACAATACTAATGTGTTTAATAAAGTATTAGCTCTACATACAAATATTTCTCACTTCCATTTCTTTCTCTATTTATTGCCTTATCCTCTTTCACCTTCTGTGTTTCATAGACCTGTTTATCCGATCCAGAACCCGGCAGCATATGAATTAAATTTATTTGGGGGCCAAATCTAGGAACCTAAAACACATGTATAACAGTGACCAAATAACATATGGGAGATTAAATCATTCATATTTTGTCATTTAGATACAACCGAACCCAGGTCTGGTAGAAGAACAGATGTGAATCCGTTCCTAGCTCCCCGCTCTGCGGCTGTGCCTCTCATTAACCCAGCTGGACTTGGACCTGGAGGGCCTGGGCATCTCCTTTTGAAACCCATCTCAGACGTACTGCCCACATTTACGCCTTTGCCAGTGTTACCTGACAACAGCGCCGGAGTTGTGTTGAAAGACCTTTTAAAGCAGTAGGTGATTCTCAAGCCAGAGATGACATATATAGCACTTTAAAAAAACCCCGTGAACACTATGTGTATGTAGTTTATCACAAAGTGGCCTTTTGGAAAAAGTCATGTATTTGTTCACAGTTATACTTTATCTAAATTTAATAGCAGTATTCTTAATGCTTCTAGAAATTGCAGGTGTTAAAGGAGGAAGTGTTTGCTATATTATCTGCTTTTTTTCCCTGTCTGATTTGACCTAACTTAAGCTAGAAACATTCACTCTTTTAATTTTAATTTACAAAAATAAGAAAAATTAAAAGACGAAAACACTAGTAGCTATTTATCAGCTCTTTATTTCCTTTTCAAGCTCATTTAAGCTAGAGACATGTAGTTTATCTTTTAAAGATAATCAACAGATTTACCAAAAAGAGGGAAGAAGGAAATAGTGGTGGCTTATCTGCGTAGTGCAAAAAATTGATCTAAAGTATATATTAATCATCTTTAAGAGGACGTGGAGTAGACAGGTTAAGAACAAGGCTGTCCCTGGGAGGTCACAGGTGTCCTAAGGTGGAAGGTGTGTGTATTTGGTACTATGCAATTTCATCTCGTGTGTAGATTCATGTGATGACAGTGCAGAGACAGAGGACAGTTTCGTCAAGGACCCCTTGTGCTCCCCTTTCACAATCATAGCCACCTCCTTCCCTACCGTCTCCTTAACCTCTGGAAACCCCTCCCTACACTCCTTCTCTATAATTTTGTCATTTCAAGAGTGCCATTCGGTGGAATCCTACAGTATGTAACCTTTTGAGACTGGCTTTTTTCACTCAGCATAATTCCCTTGAGATCCTTCTAAGTCGCTGAATATACTGGAAACTTGTTCCTCTTTACTGTTGAGTACATACTGTGAACATATGGTTTAGTTTTAAGAGCTAAGGTGTCTCTTTAAAGATAGCATCTTAAAACTGTTTCTACACACCTACTCACAACTTTCATCTAAGTGTTAAATTCTACAGCTGCATTTACATAACTATAATTAGCAATATCACTAGACGTGACACCTCCTGCCTCTATCTGAGGTATTGACATGAGAGGTACGGCCACCTTGGAGTCATCCATTCTCATCCTCACGGTCACTGAGGGTAGTGAAATCACTTCAACGACACCAGCACCAGGTGTTTGGAACTTAGCGGGAAGGGAGTATTCCTTTAATTTTTTTATAAACCCCTCATAAAATTCCTGACTTGGAATTTAATTACGTCGGGACACTCATGTTTGTATTAGTTGTTGAAGTTGTACATTTAAAGACATTTCTTTGCAAATTTTGTAAATTTCGATATGCCTTTAAAATAGAAACATCTGTATAATAAGGAAAGGTGAAAACGATACTAATCCAAATATGTAAATAGGCCTGGCTCTGACCAGGGCTAAATTTGGTTGTTTGTAAATTTTGCTGTGATTAACTGTATACTTTGTACTGTATTTAGAGGATTGGAAGTCTTCATATGTTGATGGATAAAACTTGTTTTTCTGAAAAATCTAGTAACTTAGACATTGCTGCTTCAGAATATCCCCTGTCTCCTTTGCTAATTTATTTATATTGCCATTCTTTATTTAGCATACTTTAAAGGAAGTTGTCATACAAGTGCTTTATTAGAACTATCCAACTGTCTCCTGTCCGGTTTGCCCATTGTTGTTTCTCTACGAAATTATTACTCTTAGGTTTTATAAGGTCCTTTCAAAGGTACTTTCACTGACCATCCTAAATTATTTGCTGCTTGCCATTGAATTTTTCTTTCAGTGTGGAGCATCCGAAATAAAAGTTTCTAAGTTAAAAAAAGAAAAAAAAAGACAACATGATCCTTCATTTTGAAGAAATATAGAAAAAAGTTCCCTCTTTTAATTTGAAAAGGAGATGCATGGTGGGTATAAGTAGCATGTCATCATATTTTAAATGCCTTTTATGACATTTTCAGTATTTCCTCCCCAGCTCCAAACAGCCTATCCCCCCCATTACCCCATAGTTTAACATAAGTTGGAAAGCTGTTATGGGTGGATTGCATATTAAACATCCCAACATGATCTTACATGGCTGCTATTTTAAAAAGTACGTGACCTCGTCCTAAAGCTGTAGTACCTAATGTTTCAGTTGTATCTTCATCGAAACTATAGCTCACTGGTGTGCGTACTAAGTGTTTGTTGATCTAAACCAGGCATAACTCATCTGCTTTTCTGAAACTTAAGTTGAGTCAGAGATGAAACACCTGCTCAAAGAATCTTCTTAGGAACCATACAGTGAAGAAGCTTGTATTTCTAATGTTAGCAGTTGGACATTGCTAACACTAATTTTACTGCAGTATTTTAACTACAGTAATTTTGCTGTTTACTTCTCTATAAACTTACTAAAATTTGTGGTTGAATTTTTCCATAGCTGCCACAGTTTTTCACAGCATTCCTAATGGTTTTCAGCTGCTATATTGTAGTAGAAAATTCATCCAGTCATTGGATTTGATTTTAGTATAATACTGTATCTCATAGTTGAGTTTTTAGTTCCTGCCATTATTGAGTTGAAAGAAAAAAACAAAACCAAAACTAAGTGACAAAAACATGGGGGAAAAAGGAATGACTTTCTTAAAACCATCCAACTAAATACTAAATATCCCCCCCAAGTAAAGCCTCTAGTTTATTGTAACCTTTTAATGGGTAATTGAAAGGGGGAAAAAGTCAAAATACTTTTCCAGTCAGTAGGTGGAAAAAAAAACAACTATGCTTCAGGGACAAGAGATAATAAGAATTATTGATAAAGAGCTATTATGTGTCAAACTTAAGGCATTTAAATTTGATTTTTAAGGCTAATGAAGTTTTTCATGTATCAAACTATTTAAAACGTCTTCCTTTAACAAAAATTTATCTTTAGTTTTTTAAATATCAAGTTAAGTATAACATTTATATATTCCTATGGAAAAAATAATGGTACTTTTAATGATCTGACATTTGTGATTATTTGCCAGTCTTTACTTTTTAACTTATTAAGGTTTCTCTACTTAAAACTTATAATTTGTCTTTTGACTTTTAGGGAAATAGCTAGTGGGATATTTACAGCCCAGCCTTAATATTGGGTTGTGTTTTATAGAGCTAAAGTCAATGCATTTCTGAATTTCTCAGGAGCACTGCAAGGCAAAAAAACTACTCCAAATAAAAATGATATATGTAAGTTGGCAATGTCTTCATCCACAATAAAAAAAAAACTTTTTAGCAAACAGCTGCTGACTTTTTCTTTAGAAGGGGGAGAAATGACTTACACATGTTGTTTATAGCAGAAGTTGATGAACTACTGAAGCTGATATCTTCAAATGTTCACCGGATGTCTGTTAGGATACTGTTTGAGCCTTGGAAATGTTAAGTATGAACGATTTAATAGATGCTTAAGATTACGTGTGAAAAGAGGGTCTGAGAGGCTTAGCCAGCCCTTTTTATTCTCCAGAGGTGATACTATGCATCATTGGGCTCTTTGTTTTTCTGCAAAATAATCAGTTATGTATTCATTTTTTCTTAGATGTGGAACTTGTATATTTTTAACTGTTCATGTGGTAGGATTGGAAGGAACGTGGGTTTTAAATTTGAGAGATGGTTTGGAGTACAGATTTTGAACCTTTCTGTGTGACCTTTAACAAAATTACTTTGACTATGGGACTGATTTTTCTTGTCTCTGAAATAACACACACCTATTAAACTTATGGGTTATAGGGATGAAATGACCCATTCATTCATAATATTTATTAAATGAATAAATGTACCACTTGTGGAAATGCTTTATAAAGTCTATAGTTCTACACAGACATTAGAAGTTGTGGTAATTACTGCCAAAAAGTAGATAAGAATGTCAGGATGTTACTGAATCCAAGTGTTATTTCAAAAAGGTAAGGAGAGGTCAAACGCCTGAAGTTCTTGCCGCTCTGGTGGGCTGAGTTTTAAGAAGAATCAGTTGGATTTAGGAACTGGCTCAGGAAGTTGTTGGCTGTGACCTAGAGAAGTGTCGGTGGAATGGTGGGAGTAAAGAACATGTTAAGTAGGTCGAGTAGGTGCTGAGCAAGTGGTGATGGTGTTTACAGGCATCTCTTCTGAGAAATCAGGTTGTGAAGGGGAAAGGGGTTAGTAGGAGAGGAGAGTGGGGTCGAGGCACTTGCACGCTGGGAGACTTGAGCACGTGTGAATGCTTGTGCGAAGGACACATTTAGATGGAGGCTGAAGAGTGGAGAGAAGAGTTCCTGAGGGGGGAGCTGATAGAGTCTGAACACAGATGGGGGGATTGGCCTCAGTTAGGGAGGACTCCTACCAGGACGGGAGTGATAGAAGAAAGGGGACATGCGGGTAGCAAGAAAACTGCAAATTTTCTTCTGTGAGGTTGGCAAGGAGTTTTATCTGCTACAGATGAGGGAGAGGAGGGTCTGAGGCTTGAGGGATTCAGTCAAATGGGAGAGACAGACGCTTGTCCAGGTACTAGAGCAGTGCTCTTGGGCACGTGCCAAGTGCCTGAGGGCCCTGACTTAGGCCTGACAGACAGAGGGGGGGCGTGGTGGTTAAGCACGTCTCAAAGGAAGTACCACTGGCGCACCCTAGAAGGGAGCAAGCTAGCAAAGTAAATGTCAGGTAAAAAACAGGTCTTGCTCTAACCAGTTCTAGTGGAATACAAATTATTACTAACCTGAACCTTGTTTTCCTGTCCTTGGAATTTAGGTCATGTGAATATATGATATATCTGAAAGTTTTACAGCATGTTATTATCATAATTTAATACATCCAGTAAATTATTAATCCATTATAATTACAACAATATTTGTTTTGGAGATAGAGAAAAATTTAAGAATGTTAATAAATGGATCACTTGAGGCAAATATTTGAACGCTTAGTTGGTTTTCTGCCTTGGCTATTACTGTGTATCCGTCTTTTAGCCCTTCTCGGGTTAAGAAATTAATAATTTGCCCTCTAATGATGTTATGACCGTGATCATTTTCAGCTGTGACTTTATTTTACAAGAGTACTCTCCTTTTCACCTCAAATATTCTTAGGCTTCAGTGAACTATTTCTGACCCTCAAAAATTAAATCTCAGTGATTGAAAATATTTGTGAACTTAATGTAACTTAGGAGCTGGGTAAAGTTTTCTAGATATACTTGGACTGTTAAGAATGTAAGATACATTATTCTACTTTGTAAAATATAACGCATTTTAGATGTTGAAAGACATTATATTGTCCAACAATGGTGAATCAGTCTCAAGCCCTATGGACCCATGGGTAAATGGGTGTGTATTTAAAGCGCATAGATTTCCCAAAGGGCAAGGGCAATCCCAGGTGGTGAAGGGAATCATGATTTCATTTAAAGAAAAGAGTTGGAAAGAAAGTAACATAAGTTTGCTCAGTTTCCTACGCAGCTCCTTCCATTTAGCTGTATTTAAAGAACCACGGTGTTATATGGGAGCTAACACATTAGTCCCTTTATAAAAGGCATTTTCAGGCACTCTCCTCAAATAAAAAGGGAATGATGGTAATAAAGTTACAAGTTGTAGACTACTGAGGTAATTTTTTATTTTTGAAAACTTATATGGAATGCACAGTCTTTGAAAAATTTTGGAATCATTTCAAAGTCATCTCTCTAAGGCATTTGCAGGGCCTCATGCAAATTTACTACTAGAGTAGCCTGAATACAGGCGTTCAAACTGTGTCGCTTCCTTTAGGACTGCACTTGCCAACTGTAGCTCCTGTGTTGAAACATATTGATGATGGTAAACATCAATTCTCCACAAAATTTCTACTTGAGATATTAACACTTCCATTTTTATAAGTCTTTTCACTTTTATTTTTTTCCCTTCAGACATTAGTTTTAGCGGGTGAAAAGTATTTACCCCTGCCGCCATCTTTTAATTTGTGTGTGTGTATATGTGAAATGTTTTAAACATTTAAGAATAGACAATAAGGATATTATGAGGGACCTCCGGCCAGGGCAGTGTGAAGAGGTCAGTCAATCCTCCCTACAAAAAACAAGTATAAAACTAAAATGGTCAGGGCTTCCCTGGTGGCGCAGTGGTTGAGAGTCCGCCTGCCGATGCAGCGGTCACGGGTTCGTGCCCCGGGCCGGGAAGATCCCACATGCCGCGGAGCGGCTGGGCCCGTGAGCCATGGCCACTGAGCCTGCACGTCCGCAATGGGAGAGGCCACAACAGTGAGAGGCCCGCGTACCGCAAAAAAAAAAAAAAAAAACTAAAATGGTCAAAAACAACCATTTGGGGGCTCTGGTAATTGACCAATGTTATGCCCTTCCTTGGCTTATGCACACCTACTTGCACTGTTGACCAGTCAGTGCCTCATGATAGAGAGAGAGGGAGAGAGAGAGAGAGCGCTAACCTTTGCTGAGAGCCTACTGTGTCTTGACACCTGCTAGGGGCTTTATGAATATTGTCTCCGTTACAACACCATGATATATTTTTGCTCCCATTTTATAGCTGACATCCTGAAGCCCAGCAAGGTTAAAAACTTGCTTAGGGTCCTGTATTTGTCAGGCTTCTCCAGAGAAACAGAACCTATATATACATATATATATATATAGTTTTTAACGTCTTTATTGGAGTATAATTGCTTTACAACGTTGTGTTAGTTTCTTCTGTATAACAAAGTGAATCAGCTATACGTATACATATATCCCTATAAGTGTCTCCGAGAACCAATATTTTTAAAGGTCATTATATGTTTAACATAAGCATGACAATGAAGGCAGAAACCTTGAAGGATGGTATTAAGTCATCTAAATACATAAAAATGAAAACTGTGTGTTTCCAGAAATGTTGTGAACAAAATTAAAAGGCAAAAGACAAACTGAGGAAACTATTTGCAACATAAATGGCAATGGAGAAATATCCTCATTATGGAAATAAAGATGGGAAAAGAAAGAGAAATTGAGCATGAAATTGATGCTCCTAAGGGTTCTGGCAGAGGTTGCTGCTTGTCCTCTGATGTCCATTCTCTGCTTTCAGAGTAAGTGAACTCCAGATTTTTAGGTAAGTAGGTTCATGATCTCTCAGAACATAGACTACATCTCCCAGCATCCCTTGCAGCTAGGTGTAGCTGTCAATTTCTATCCTGCCTCCTGAATTGTGGGTGTGCTTGTGGTGTGCCATTTTGGACTAGGTAGAGGAAGGTCTAGAGACTGCCAAGCAACAAGATGGAAGGAGCTTGAATCTCTGGTACCTTAAAGAGACGGCTGCCATACTAGTTAGCCCTAACCACCAACCAACAGAACGTAGTGTGAGAACATATATCATTTTGCCATCAAACATAACTGTTGAGCTATTACTATTAAAAAAAGAAACCACAAACCACCACTCTTCAAAACCCCAAACCAAAAACCACATGAAAAAGAAAGGCTGGATCTAACTTTGGGGGACTCTGGTTATCAGGGAGGAAGAGAAACAGTGGGGGATGGGGGAGGGGCTGGAGAAAATGTAGTCAGACACATGGGGAAAAACAAGGTAACAGTCATGGACACAAGAGAGAAGATGAGTCATCAATGGTCAAACACTTCAAAGAGACAAAGGAACAGTTAGAATGGAGTAAAGGGCATTGTATTTGGCCATGAGATCACTAGGAAACTTAGGGAGCACCATCTTGGGTGACTGGTGGGGACATCGTGAGATTTCAGAGGGTTAAGGCGGGACTAGGTGGTAACTGACACATACTCACTGAGAGGCCTGATGGAGGGAGGAGGACAGTGGAAGCCGCTAGGGCATCAGGACAACAATTCCCACCTTCTAGGGTGGGAGGACCTGTGTAGTGGAGCTTCTGCCCGATACCGTTCTTTGGCGTTGGCTGCCATTTTAGTTTTCGGATTGCTTTGGGCCAAGTTTGGACAATATAAGAGGTGAAAGACTTTATTAGTACTGAGGAAGTAGAAAGAGAAGGTAATGATGGAAGGGCCCAGGGAGTTCTGGAGTGTTCCTGAGGAGCTAAGACGAAGGGCGGGAACCAGCCTTGTAAGTCAGGGGTAGCAAGGCTTGGCCAGCTGGAGGCAATGAGGGCTCCAGAACCAGATAGGCTCGGTTTGGGCTTCCATCTGGACTGTTTATTGTCGGTGTGGCTCTGATCTCTCTGGGTCTGTTTCTTCCTCTGCCAAATGGAGAGTTTCCTCTTTGACAGAGTTATTGTGGGGGGTCAAAGGAGAGAGTGTGTGTAGACACCAGCATAACCGTAGACAGTTCATAGTCCCCTTCCGCGTTTTGCATTCACTGCTAGAAAGGCACTACAATGTAGTTATTTTTGGACAGTGAAAAAATTTAATATTAATCGTCAAAAATTTATTTAATATTAATCGTCAAAATCTATCATTAAAGGTCGAATTTTGTGAATTTTCCCTCCAATTTGAAGCATTACCTTTTTTTAAAAAAATAGCCCATCTGTCTTCCAACCCACGGCATTGTGAGCAAACTGAGTTTCATTGGAGCCAGGAAAGTCCCATTCAGCCGGTGATAACCTCTTACATTTATACTGCAATTTAGCTTTGCACAGTGGCAGTATCACAGCCAACGAGGTTTATCGGAGGCGCGATTACTGCTGATTGAAAACTTTTCCCTCTACTACAGTTTACACGTCGTAAGTCGTTCTTTAGTTGTGTTGTATTTGATTCTGATGCTGAGAGAAGAGGCAGAGGTTGGGATCCTTATTTTGCAACTAAAAACCAAAAAAGAAACAAAAAGCACTTAGGAAGGGAAGTGCTGAGAAACTAACCAGACTCACTGGTAGTTCATGCTCACAAATCGCATTTTCTTTTTTAAAACAGAGTTGCTAAATCGGGAATGCGATTAAAAGGTGCATTTTGATGTTAGGACAGTTGACAAAGCCTCTCACCCAGTCTTTGTGGAGAAGTTGGGGAAATGTGATCTGAGTGGAGTGGGTGGCACCCTGAATTAGACAATCAGCAGTGGCCCCAAAATGTTGAAGAAAGAAGTGGATCAGTGCCAGCCTGGACCAAGTGCTTCACTCCAGCGCCTGTCCCAGTAAATTTTTTATTGATAACTCTGATAAAGTCACAGAGGTCAAGGTCAACATATCTGTAGTTGTTAAAGCTGGGAGTGATACTTAATACTTTAGATAGGAGAATTCATCTTGAAAAAGATCTTGTGCAATGAACAAAAATTTAATAGGGATGCATGCAAAACCTGTTCTCCCTTCAAAAGAATTTGCAACCCAACCGTGGGATGGAGGAGATGGTGTTAAGCAGCCTGTGGACTCCAAGTTGCTTCATTGGTGCAAGTTCAGTGCAAACCAAGAACTGATGCAGCCCAGGGAGGAGGAGACAGACCAGGCTGCCGCAGGGTCACGTGACACACGGGTCACGTGACACCAGCGGGGCAGGGTTGGGGTTGGCGTTGTTCAGCCTGGGGAAGAGGATACCAGCCAGGTCAAGGGGTAGAACTGTTTTCACGAAAAGGCAGTTGGTTGCGTCGTAGAAGAGGGACTAGCCCGTGGCTGCTGAGGGGAGAATTAGAATCCATGGAAGGTAGTTCCACATAGGGAAGCAGATTTGGATTCAATACACGACAAAACTTTTCCAGCAATTTGACCTGCTCAACAGTGAGTGGGGCTGTTTCGTCCGTGGAAGTGGATAATTTACCAGTTATTAAAGATATTTGGGACAGGAGTGTGTAGGGGTGGGAATTTAGACACAGTGACAATCACGAGGATAACTAACTTTTATTTCATTCCCACAGCTACCCTGAGAGGTAAATAGTATCCATTTTGCAGGTGAGGAAACTGAGATGCCTAGAGGTTAAGTGACTTGTCCAAGGTCACCCAACAGGTAAGTGGCAAAATCAAGACTCAGAATTTTATTGGAACTCTTATTCTCTCCCCTCTTCCAACCCTATAGTTTTAAGGTGGGAGCAATCTCTGGTCCAAGATGGGTCTCTGGACAGTTTTGCTTTCAAGGCTCTCCATTTGCTCATGCAGAGAACAGTCATACTGATTTCCTCTCCCTCCTTATCCTTCAGAAGGGTTGATAGTATAAGTGAAGTAATGGACTAAGTCATTTAAAACTTCCTAGGGACTTCCCTGGTGGCACAGTGGTTAAGACTGTGCTCCCAATGCAGGGGACCTGAGTTCGATCCCCAGTTGGGGAACTAGATCCCACATGCATGCCACAACTAAGAGTGCCCATGCTACAACTAAGGAGCCCACGAGCTGCAACTAAGACCCGGCACAACCAAATAAATAATAAATATTTTTTAAAAACGCCAAAAAACAAACAAAAAATACCTCTTCCTTACCCCACCAAAGAGCTCTACACAAATAGAGTATATTATTAAATTAACCTCATATTTTGAATAGGTACAAAATATGGTACATGGTACACAATTCAAATTATAGTAAAAGGTGAGCAGGGAAGGGCTAATTCTCCTCTCACATCTCTTCCCCAGCCGCCTACCCAATTTCCTTCCTAGGAGGCAAACAATGCTAACAGCTTCTCCTATATCCTTCTGGAGAGGTCTTCTCTATACACATGCAAGCAAGAACTTGTGTATATACATTATTCTCAAACGGTGGCATGCTTTACACACAGTCCTACAACTTATTGTTACACTTATTAACGTACTACTTTGATCGATGTGAAATTGCCGATATTCTACAATTTTGACCTACAAAATTTATTGCAAGTCTTTCAATACCAGCCCATAAGGAACTCCTTCAGTCTTTTTCTTTTTTAATATAAAGTGTAACATACATAAGACTTCACAAATCTTAAGTGTACACACCCCTGTGGAACCAGCATCCAGATGAATAATTAGAATATTACCAGCACCCAGAAGGTCCTTTGTGCCCCCTCCCAGTGACTACCTCATTTTGACTTCTGTATCAAAGGTGTCATCCAGTATGTCCTCTTATATGTCCACTGTTTTGTATTGGTTGCACAATAGTCTATTTGGGGAAGTCCCTTACTTTAACCCTATCGATGCCTAATTGATGGATAAGGCTCTTTATACTCTTTTTGCTATTCCAAGCAATGGGAGCAAGGAATAACCTTGTAAATATAATATATTTTTAAAATATTTTATTATGGGAAACGTACAACACATATAAAGTAAATAGAATAGTATAATGGACACTCAGCTTCAACAACTATCAACAGTTTGCCTTTCTCGTTGAATGTATTTTCATAAGTAGGATTCCGTTTACTTACAAAAAAAAAATGCCCTTTAGGAAGGCTAAATATGCAGACTTTGGAGGCTCAGCAGAATCAGTGAATAGCTGTGTGACCATGGGGAAGTTACCTAACCTCTCATAAGCCCCTCCAGTACAATGGAGGTAATAATTCCTATCATGAGGAGAAAGGACCTCACCAGTGCTTTCCCAGCTGGAGGTAGGGCTGTGTTGTGGAGCCCAAAGGAAGGTGCAGGTGGGGAAGCAGGGGCCTGGACTACTGCCAATCCATTTTCATCTTTTAAAGAATAGTGTCTTTGGTCAGATTTCATTTGATAAAAAGGGATCTAATGCTTTAAAAAAAGGAAAAGAAAGAAAGAAAAAGAAATAGTGTGAAACCACCAATACAACAAATATAAAGGACTTACCAAAGAGCTTTTGTTATTATTATTTATCCATCATTCTGGTTTCCCTGACTGTCCTTTTGTCTTTTCAAATCACCTTGTTACTTGTTAAAATCACTTTCAAGCCAAGGGACATTTTTTTTTTCAATTAAAAATGTTTGTCCAGCTTTATTGAGATATCATTGACATATAACATTGTGTAAGTTTAAGGTGTACAACATGTTGATTCGGTCCATGGACAATTCTTAAAGCAAGAACAGGCCCCCGAGAATCAGGGCCTGAGGGCGGGCCTGGGAGAGTGTCCTCCCCAAGGTTTGCATTGCACAAGCTGACGTCCTGAATAAGTGTCAGCCAATTTCCATCCTCCTCCTCTTTCCCATCCCCTCAGGCTCCCCACCCCTTCTTCTGGAAAATCGTGAGTCTCCTGCCGCTTACCCCAAGCCTCTGCTTCGTTGGGTCTGGTTTCCCAATAAATCAAGACTCTAGTCCCTGTCGCTGTGTTTGTCATGAGTTCAAGTTCTTCCTCTCCCAGAGGGGAATAACTTTCATGGGTGTCCCAATGCCATGACCAAGTGCAGATGCTCTGGATCCCCACCCCAGCCTCAGCCACGACCGCCCAGCCTGGGGACCTCCTCCCCGGGTGGGAAGTAAAGGGTCAACAGGTCCTCCCAGCCGCCCCCCCCGCCCGCCGCACCCCACCCTCCTGCACTTGCCCGCCAATCGCCTCCCGTAGAGATGCTGGGAGCCTGAGTGTGGCTGCGCTGCCGCCCGGGAAAGGGCTCTCCTCCCAGCACTGAGCACTTGGTCCTGGCAGACGCCCCAAGATTGTTGTGAGGCGTCTAGCCAGTTGGTGAGTGCTGTAATCTGAACCAGCTGTGTCCAGACTGAGGCCCCATTTGCATTGTTTAACATACTTAGAAAATGAAGTGTTCATTTTTAACATTCCTCCTCCAATTGGTTTAATGCTGAATTACTGAAGAGGGCTAAGCAAAACCAGGTGCTTTCTCTGTCAGCTCTCCAGTGGCTCGGAGGACCCAGGCTCTCCCCTTGTCCTCTCCTCGCCTCGCTCGTCCCCCCTGGAATAAAAGTATCGGCGAGCCCCACAGGCCCAGAGGAGGCCGAAGTTCAGGAACTGCTCCGAGGGTCCCGCGCTGAGAGCTCTCCATCTTTTCCCCCTTGCTTCTCCTGCCCACGCGTCTTGGACATGCCAGGATTTAAAAGGTACGTTCTCTGCTCCGGACTTTTTCCTCCAGGGTCTGGAAACCTTACTGCAAACCCGATGGGTGGAAAATGGCTATGGCCGTGATTCAGGCTGTGTCAGGATGTTGGAAAAGGCATTAGCTAGTGATGCAATGATATTGTTAATTGTAAAAAGCTGCGCCTCTGTAATTTCCATCTTGAAGCCTTCTTTTGGGAGTGGGTATTTTATAAGACAGTTTCAGAAGCCAGCATCCGACAGAGGTCGGCAAAAATCTCAGAGCCTGATTCTTTCTTTCTTTTCCGAAAGGGCAGCAAATTTGTGTGCCGTTTAAATTTTTTTTTTAAGTTTTTTTTTTTTTTTAATTTGAGAGATCAATTACTAGTTCACTAGCAATTATTTTGCTGCATCGGCTGTTGGACAAGCGAACGGGCTAGCTGCACATCCCGGGGCTGGATTTGCTCTATGTCTGTGTGGGATTCTCAAAGGGCATGCGACCCAGAAGTCTCGAGCCAATGAAAAGTGGGGACTGCAGACAGAAATGCATGTAAGCAAACATTTTGATATTCCTTAAGGAAATTGAAGTTCCAGTCAAGGGATCGTTAAAGCTTAAAGAATTTTATCTAGATTACATCTGCAGTTTTTATCCAGCGCACTCTTGAAAACGTAGCTGCTTTAGACAAAGTGTGTGTGTGTGCGTGCGTGCGTGCGTGTGTGTTGTGTGTCTGTGTGTGTGTGTGCGTGTGTGTGCTGAAAACGAAGCTGTAATCCTGTCATCCTGGATCGGGGACCAGCACTTCTTGAACAGACAGCCCTGAGATTCAGTTGGTCCCCCACCTCCATCCCCACGTCCACCCCCGCCCAGCTTTCCTCCACTTGAGGATGGAGCCCAAAATGGGTGGACCCACCTGCTTTTGAAAGTTCCGGGGACCAGTTTTGAACATCAAAGGATCCCCAAATTTCTTATAGTTAATTAATTTTGGAGTTTTCTAGAGTTTTTCATGACAAAGTGCAGCTATGGGTGACGCTGTGAGAGCAGCAATGCTTGGATGTTATGTCATTTTTGGGAAACCGTCTCAGTTAAGCCTGGAGCTTACTTGGCCCCCAGGCCCCAGCTGTGGCCCTTGCAGGAGGCCGGGCTTGAGATGGGCTTTCTCAGAGGAGACCTGTCCCCAGCCAAAGAGGATTGCCCTCTAGCCAAAGGGAGTAGGGGAGGTGGGGTAGGGGGAGAAATGGGTTAGCATGCCTTTTCTACTAGGTCTTGAAGTCCACTGCGTTGTCAGCCTGTCCTGTCTCCAACAAAAACGAGACAGGGTTTTATAACCAACCGAAAGGAAACTTCATGTGAAGAAACAGGAAAACGTTGAAATTCATAATATACAGCCTGGAAAATAAATTTGTTATTGTTCTTTCATTCCTTCCAGATATAAATCTGGCTGTTGTGAATATCAAAAAGCCCTGGGATTTGGCTCTGCACTTTATAAGGTCAGAGCTGTCTCCAGTGTTCTAGAATCTGGCTCACACAGGCACTCAGATGAAAGGAAAACTTGTGGGCTTCCAGGGTCTTTATTCTTTGGATTGAGGACTCGATGAAGGAAGTGGGCTTGCCTCTCCCAACACCACATTAGAGTCCTGTTTCCTCTGGATGTCACCTTAATTCTGGGGCCCTCCAAGTACCCCAGCGTTGCTGATTCATATGCGCCTTCTGTCATGGATTGAGTGAGTTTTGCAGTCTATTGAACGCTCTTTTTCTGAAGGGAGGGATTGTCAAGTGAAGGTATACATTGACAGTAACAGGTCACTAAATCCAACCAGGTGCCAGGTCCACTGAATTACTGAAGAAGCCTTTGAGATCACCTCCTCCAGGAAGCCTTCCCTGACCTTCCATTCCCTACCCGCAGCCTGGCTCTCCTGGCACTCAGTGGGCATTTCTATCAGTGCCCTAACCAAAGGGTATAGACATTGTTGGTTCACGTGGCTCCCCAACCAGCTCTCCAGGGCAGCATCTGGGTCATAGTTTTGTAGTTTTTCTGCCTACCTAGGGTCCCTGCTCACAGCTAGTAACTACTCAGATAAACCCCTGTTGAACTCAATAATAACAGCACCAAATAAAGCTCTGTATTTGCATAGATTTTTTTAACCACCTTAACAATTTTCAAGTGTCCAGTTCGTAGTGTTAAGTACATTCACAGTGTGGCTCAGTCAACCTCCAGAACTCTTTTCATCTTGAAAAATTGAAATTCTATACCCATAAACACCTCCCTAATCCCTCCTCCCCCTGCCCCTGGCACCCACCATTCTGCTTTCTGTCTATAATTTTGATTGTTGTCAATCCTTCATATAAGTGGAATCAAACAGTATCTGTCTTTTTGTGGCTGGCTTATTTCACTTAGCATAATGTCCTCAGGGTTCATCCATGTTGTAGCACTTGTCAGAGTTTCTTTCCTTTTTAAGGCTGAATAGTATTCCATTGCATGTATATAACACATTGTTTATTCATTTGTTGATGGACACTTGGGTTGCTTCCACCCTTTGGCTATTGTGAATAATGCTGCTATGAGCATGAGTGTACAAATATCTCTTTGAGACCTTGTTTTCAATTCTTTTGTATATATACCTAGAAGTGGGATTGCTGGATCATATAGTAGTTCCATTTTTAATTTTCTGAGGAACCTCCAGACTGTTTTCCATAGTGGCTGCACCAACGTACATTCCCACCAACAGTGCACAAGGGTTCCAGTTTCTCCACACCCTCACCAGCTTTTGGCTTTTTTGGTTGTAGCCATCCTGTTGGATGTAAGGTGGTATTGATTTTTTATCTTTAAAGCTAATTGGCGACCGCGATTTTGTTGGATAGCAGCTGGTGAATGATGAAGAGTAGAAATCGCAGGATCAGGGCTCGGTGGCTTATGCAGAAACACAGTTTATTGACACCTCCTCCTAAGTGTCAGCTGTGCTCCTTCTTGGGGCTGCCCAGGTCCCCGCGTCCTCTCCTCCATCAGGGTCTGTGTGAGGCGCACTCTGGGAGCACGTGCGTTCCTTCCCCCTGACACCTCTGTTCCATGGAGCTCACGTGCTTCACGTTTGTACTTTCCTTTCCTCTCATCATCCGAGGGCACGACGGCTTCTTCACACTGTGGTCATTTCAGAATGAAGATGTTCAAAACTCAGGCAGGTCCCCTGTGTCAGGAGTAAAGGCCAAGCGGCTGGTGAATACATTGTTAATACCATGGCGGTGGGCGTTAGATTTGGAGCAGCAAGACCCTTTATTTATAAAAATGCCACCGAACACATTATCCCAACATATGAAACCAGTGGAGGGGGCACGGTTCTGTTTGGGGTGGTTGGGGCATCTGGAGTTTCCCCGGCCTCTCTGGAGCATCGCCCCCCATCCCCCTGCCCAAAGACAAGCACAAGGTGAAGTCATCATTGTAAACACACAGGCAGCACGAGAGGCACGAGTTACCCCAGACCTGGGTCCTGGGAGCATCCTGAGCATTTATATTGACTTCTCGCTCCTCCACAGGATACTCACTGTGACCATTCTGGCTCTCTGTCTTCCAAGTCCTGGGAATGCACAGGTAAGACTTTTATTTTGTTACTTATCAGGAAGTGTGTTAAAAACCAGGGCGAGGGTGTCCAGCCACGCATTGTGTTGTTTACCTAAACCGAGCTCTTCATTGTATAGAGATTAAAGCTGGGGCTCAGGGAAGTTGAGACTTGCCCCCGGTGACATAGTATATAAGTGGCAGGGCTGGACCTCGGTGTCCTGGTTCCCAATCCAAGACTCTTATAATCAGATCATGCTGCCTCATTTCTGTCCCTTTGGTGGGGCTGGGGGTCTTGACTTAGTGTGTTAAAAAGTCAAGCGTGTTCTAGTGTTTCTGGACAGTGGTGCCCCTTGGGTGCCTGCGTGTGGCCCACGTGGGTGTGTGTGGCCGACATGCAGTTGTGAGGCATCTCAGCGCCCAACCCGTGAGGACCCACCTCTGGCCCGGACCCCTGGGAGGAGCGTGTAGGGGGAGCTTGGGCTCCTGGGTGACTGTGCAGAGAAGCCTGCACCATCCCTGACTTTACAAAGTGACGGTTGTGTCAGCCCTTGAGAAATGTGGACAGATCCCTCCTGAGGAGCTCAGGGCAGCCCCTCTGCATCTCTAGCTCAGAAATGAGAGAAGCCCCACCTCTGAGCAGGGCTGAGGGGCCATGTCGTCAAATGGAAATGCACATTCATTTGCATGAACATATAGAAGACATTACAAAGTCACCAACACAGCCTCTCTAACAGTGGGTTACAGCTCAACAGTTCAGAGCCCTGAAATGGAACCAACAAAGATCTCACTAAGTAGACTGATGGTCTCCCAGACTTTCAGGGTATAGGAGGGAAATCTTAGAATTTCAATTCATATTTATTTTGATCACACCCTTTAAATGTTTTTTCCCTTCATATTAAGAATTTTGAAATATATTTCATTGGAGGTGGAAAGAATCTTGGGAAGAGTACCAAAGACTTTTAGACCTTGGAAGGACCTTGGCGTCCTCTGATCTAGCTCTGTGGTGACAGTTAACATCTAGATCCAGAGAGGGCGCGGGTTATAGTATAGTGTTTATTGCACTGTAGGCACTTTACATGCACTAACAATTTAGTCCTTACAACCACTCAGAAGTAAGTAGTATCCTCTCCATCTTACAGATGAGGAAACTGAGGCATAGAAAAGTTATGCAGTGAACAGGGGCTAGAGTGAGAATTTGAAGCCAGGTAGTGGGCTTGAACCCACGCCTGCACGTAGTTGGTGAGCCAGGGCTGCAACTCGAGTCTCTTGGTTTCCTGAACTTCATGGCACTACCTCCTGGCTCATCCGCTCCATTTCTTTGGCCCCAAGGCCCCACTCCCAGGAATGCAGGCTAAATCCATCATCTCCACAAACCAGCGCATAGCTCAGGGAAGTTGAACCCCATAAACCGTAGGGAAGGCCAGGGAAGGGACCCCCACGGGCAAAACCACACCTCCTTGACTTATTCCTATAACATGTCAGCTCTAGGGGTGATTGTTGAGCCCATGAGATTTTTCTAAATGCATGAAGTTGTAACTCAAGTTGTATGTGAAGCCTGCAGCCCTCAGGGACTTTTGAGACCTGGCTGTCTCTGGAAGCATCTCATCTTTGTGTAATTGTCTTCCTGAGGTTAAAATGGAAGAATTTCCCCAATTCTATTTTTCTTAAAAAACTGACTACATCACTGTGCAGATTTATTTTACACACAGACCTCGTAATCAGGTCGAGGATTTCATGGGGGGCGAAGAATTCATGCCGGGCGCTGCAAAGGGGTTAAATAGCACCCAAAGAAAGAGAGTGGTTGCCCTTAAAAGCAGTCCTATCCTCTCTCAGAAAGGGCTGAGCACAGGGCAAGCCTCACTGGGCAGATCAGATGCGATTAGTATTGCTCTTCATGACCAGAGCAGGGAGAAGTCCCCATAACCATCTGCTAAAAATGGGCATTCTGAAGCAATGATGCAGGGGCTTAAAAAGTAATGCTAAAGTGTAAAATGATTGTAAGAAAATACCCAAAAAAATGGACAAATAGAGGTTATAACACAGATGTTGGTATTATAAATGCCTTGTTTCTTTACCCATTTTCCATACCTCCTGTGATGCAGTTAGAATACTTTTATAGTGAAAGAAAAAAAAAAAGGTAAGTAAGCAGAATGACCTCTCCTGTTTCTCTCTCTCCCTTCCTGCAGCAACAATGCACTAACGGCTTTGACCTGGACCGCTCATCAGGACAGTGTTTAGGTAGGAGGCCACTGAAGATCCTTCTCTGGGTGGGGTGCAGGGACAGCTCAATCACAGGACCATTTCTGTCTCAGCCGTCACTCAGTATTGTCAAATCTGTATCAGCCTTGCCCATGGAAGAAAACAGTGCCACGGGATGGTTGAAATCAACGACACCCTTCCATTGATCACCTTCTTTGTGCCTGGCACTGGGTAAGCCCTGCGACAGGGCAGAGATGAGGAAGAATTGATCCCCAGCCTCAAGGAGCTCTCCATCTGTATCAGTTTCCTAGGGCTGCCTTTACAAATGGCCACAAGCCTTAGTGGCTTAAACAACACAAATATATGATCTCACAGGTGCACAGGTCAAAAGCTCGATGGAAGTTCTACCAGGCTAACATCGAGGTGATGGCAGGGCAGTGTTCTTTTCTGGAGGCTTGAGGGAAGAATCCACTTTCTTGCTCATGCATATTGTTGGCAGAATTCAGTTTCTTTTTTTTAAAAATTGAGATGTAATTGACATACAACATTGTGTAAGTTTAAGGTGTGCAATGTGTTGACTTGATACACTTATATATTACAATGTGATGACCACCGTAGCTTAGCTCACACCTCCCTCACATCACATAATTACCATTTCTTTTTTGTGGTGAGAACATTCAGGATTTACTCTCTTAGTATTTTTCAAGTATGCAATACAGTGTTGTTCATTATAATCACAGTAGTGTGCATTATTTCCTTCCAGTTAGAAGTTATCTTCTAACTGTAAGTTTGTACCCTTACATCTCCCCATTTCCCCCACCCCTCCAGCCCCTGATAACCACCATTCTATTCTCTATTTCTGTAAGTTTGGCTTTTTGGATTCCACACATAAGTGATATCATGTAGCATTTGTCTTTCTCTGTCTGCCTTATTTCACGTAGCATAATGCCCTCAAGGTTCTTCCATGTTGCTGCAAATGGCAGGTTTTCCTTCTTTCTCATGGCTGAGTAATATTCATATGATTATTATTAATATTATATTATTCATATGATGATAATATTAATAATATCACATCTATCTATCCATCTATCCATCCCAAATCTTTATCCACTGATGCACATTTAGGTTGTTTCCATATTTTGGCTGTTGTGAATAGTGCTTCAATCAGCATGGCAGTACAGATATCCCTTCAAGATTCTGTTTTCATTTCCTTTGGATATATACCCAGAAGTGGAATTGCTGGATCACATGGTATTTCTAGATTTAATTTTTGGAGGGACCTCCACACTGTCTTCCATAGTGGCTGCATGGATTTACATTCCCACAGAATTCAGTTTCTTGTGGTTGTAGGACTGAGGCCCCTGGTTCCTTGCTGGCTGTCGGCTGAAGGCCTTTCGCAGTTCCTAGAGGCCACCCTCTTCCTTGGCTCGTGGCCCCCTCCTCCATCTTCAAAGCCAGCAAGTTAAGTCCCTCACATGTTTCTGTTGCCTCATTTCTCTGACCAGTCCTTCTGCCTCTTCTTCTACTTTTAAGGATTTGTGTGATTTCACTGGGCCCACTCAGATAATCCTAGAGAATTCCCCCATCTCAAGCTCTTCTTTTTTTTTTTTTTAAGATTATTATTATTATTTTTAAGAGAACCCTTTTTAAAAAAATTTTATTTATATTTGGCTGTGTTGGGTCTTTGTTGCAGCCCACCAGCTTTCTCTAGTTGTGGCTACTCTTTGTTGCAGTGCACGGGCTTCTCACTGCTGTGGCTTCTCGTTGCGGAGCACGGGCTCTAGGCGCGCGGGCTTCAGTAGATGTGGCATGCAGGCTCATAGTGTGGCTCACGGACTCTAGAGCACAGGCTCTGTAGTTGTGGCGCACAGGCTTAGTTGCTCCATGGCAGGTGGGCTCTTCCCGGACCAGGGCTCGAACCCGTGTCCCCTGCATTGGCAGGCGGATTCTCTTAACCACTGTGCCACCAGGGAAGTCCCCATCTCAAGGTCTTCTGATTAGCAACTTTAATTCCATTCCATCCATACCTAATTCCCCTTTGCCATGTAACCTAATGTAGCCACAGGTTCCAAGGAAGAGGACAGACATTTTGGGGCTGTTCTCCTAGCGCTCCCTCTAGTGGGAGAGGTAGGTCTAGATGGAGTAAACTGTACAGGGTAGAATAAAGTCACTGTCAAGATGAGGTAAAAGCAATCAGTCCTGCAGAAGTAGGGGAGAGAGTGATGCCTTACGTCTGAGGTCAATAAAGAAAGCCTTCACGGAGGTCACATTTGAATTGGGTATTGAAGGATGAATAGGATCCTGAGAAATAGCATCCCAGGTAGTAGGAACAGCGTAAGCAAAGATCAGGGCATTGAAAAGACATTCAGAGTATAGACTAGTTTGTTGTGGATGGAGCATAGAGTATAGAAAAGGAATAAGGCTCTCCCCTCAGGGATATATTTACCTTTTTAATGATATTTGATTTAGGCCAAATCATTTGTAGTCTCTGAGCTTAGTTAGGGTTGAAAAGAATGATGGGTGGTGGGGAAAAAGCCTTGCCTTGGAAGCTCTAGGCTCATACTTTGACTTAAGGTGAAGGGGGTTGAGAATGTGCCAAGGGATGCAGAGAGGGACGGCAGCCGTCTTTTGTGGCCCACCAGTTTTAATGACGCTTTCAGGCTTACAGTTAGAAAATGGGACTCCACGCTTCCCTTTCCTGAGGCGGGAGTTGGCACGAGTCTCAGATGAGGTGGCTGGAGTGAGCGGTCAGGGTTCAGGCCTCTCTCTCCCAGCCTCCAGCCCCACATGGAGCAGACCCCAAGGCTGGTGGGAAGCCCCGGTGCGGGGGGTTGGGGCAGCTGCTCACGCTGGCGCCTCAGTTCAGGCCTCCCCTGTCCCTGGCCCCGCAAGGCTGATTTTCTAGAGAACCTACCCCCCTGCCACTCCCACACCCCGCTCTAGACACAACAAGCAGAGCACCAGCCTGGCTGGAAACGGGCCCTGTTTGTTGGCACGGTGTGAGCCGAGTCTCAAGTAAGTCTCTGCTTTCCTAATAAGAAACTAGCTCTCCGCCAAGCCTTGTCTTTCTGGACGCAGCGGACTCTTTCTCCCCGCCCAGCTGTTATTTGGAGTAGAAGTGGGTACAATTATTAGGTCCATCCCAGCGTTTCCCGAGTGTCATATGGACACAAAAGAATACCTGAGATGTTTTTAGGTGGTACATCCACAGGTAAACCATCTTTATTTTAATAGTTATATATTTATTTTTACTTACCTTCTATCTTTGATCATTGATAGGGTTTTTTTCATTTGCTGTCGTGACGTAAGATGAAAATAATATGTTTACTTGGGTTTTCTTTTTCTTTCTTTTTTTTTTATGTGGCCCATTTTTAAAGTCTTTATTGAATTTGTTACAATATTGCTTCTGTTTTATGTTTTGGTTTTTGGGCCCCAAGGCCTGTGGGATCTTAGCTCCCTGACCAGGGATGCAAACCCACACCCCCTGCATTGGAAGGCGATGTCTTAACCACTGGACCGTCAGGGAAGTCCCCACTTGGGTTTTCAGTGTGGGTTCATTTAAGAGAAAAGTATTAAGCATGTGACAGTACAGGTTTTGGTAGCTGTGACCCAAACATCATGATGATGGTATTTGATGGCTGACGTTTGGATGACACTTGTCAGTTTGATTCAATTCAGCCAATATCTGGGGAGTAGCTGCCAGGCCCAGCCCTACATGTTTGGGAGCAGATGCTGGCAAAGAGTGTTTGGGTGTCCTTCATGGCGTTCTTGGTACAGAGCTCTGCTGAAGTTGGCACAGTGTGGCCAAGGGGCCACTAACGCCTGTCCTTTCTGTGGCCCTTGCAGATATTGATGAGTGCCGGACCATCCCCGAGGCCTGCCGAGGAGACATGATGTGTGTTAACCAAAACGGCGGGTATTTATGCATCCCCCGAACAAACCCAGTGTATCGAGGGCCCTACTCCAACCCCTACTCCAACCCCTACTCAGGTCCGTACCCAGCAGCTGCACCCCCGCTGTCAGCTCCAAACTACCCCACGATTTCGAGGCCTCTCATGTGTCGCCTTGGATACCAGATGGATGAAGGCAACCAGTGTGTAGGTGAGTAGCCCAGCGTCCTAGGCTTCCTCTCCATTGGTGAAGGCATCGTCCTAGTCTAGCAGGTCAGCCCCAAATGGGAAGTCAGTTCTCATGCAATGAACCAGTGAAACAACCTACGTGGTACACGGTTCTTTCACTCTTAGCAGCCTGTGTCTCTGGGTACCCTCCCACCCAGGGAGGAGTTTAGTGTGCTGTCTTATTGATAGTCCCCCAGAAAGCCAATTTGTTTTTTCTTTATTTTCATCTATCTATCTGTCTATCATCTATGTATCTATCTATCGATCTATGTATCTACCTATCATCTATCATCAATCTGTCATCTATCTATTTCTATCTATGTCTATCTGTCTATCAATCATTCATCTATGTATCTGTCTATCTGCCTTTAGGTAATATCTATCATCTATCTGTTTGAAGACCAAGGTCATGTTTTCTCTCTTCGATAACAAATATGTCTGGTCAGATGCAGTAAGTGAATCCCAGAGAGAAGCTCTAGAAAGGACCAGCTTTCTAGGGTCTTCAGCATTACTCACCCTCGAATGGAACATTTGCTCCTGAAACAAAAGAAGACTTGAGGGCCAGGGCCAACTGTTCTGGAAAGAAAGTGGGGTCCTTGGGTGGGGACCAGGGTTCTTTGGACCAAAAGGAGCCTCGCTGATGGGAGCTCATAGCAAGAGTGGACCTTGGGGAGGAAGGAGACGCCATATGCCATGATGTCCCCAGGCTGTTGGCAAGTGGTATGACAGGTGCCCTGGTATGCACTGGTGCTCTGTTGGCCAGTGTGGCCTTGGTGGAGGTTTACCTGGGATCCTCCCTTGTTGCTTCAGCTTTGGCTGGACCAAAACTTTGCAACTGCCTCCAGCTTTGGGAGATGGTCTAGAGTGATGATGGCTGCAAAGCTTTTGATCGTGCACCCCATCTGCAAAATCTTTCTGAGCCTGGACCCTTACTATATGCATGTTTATAAATTACATGCGTATCCTGTTATTGTAATATGGTTGGAGGAGTGTAAAGTATATGTAAGAAATAGAAAAATTTAAAGGATCTGATCAAAATAAATATGAATTGAAATTCTAATATTTCCTTCCTATACCCTGAAAGTTTGGTAGACCATTAGTCTACTTAGTGAGATTTTTGTTGGTCCCATTTCAGGGCTCTGAAGTGTTGAGCTGTAACCCGCTGTTAGAGAGGCTGTGTTGGTGATTTTGTAATGTCTTCTATATGTTCATGCAAATGAGTGCATTTCCATTTGACGACATGGAAATAATATGCAAACAAGTATCTCTCAGAGCTAAAAGGGAAAATTGGATACACCTTAACTAAACTTCTCTATTCTTACTGGTCTCAAGGGGTGTGTGTGTGTGTATGTGTGTGGGGGGTGGGGGCGGGGAGCTGGCCGAGGGTCACTTTGAACATAGATAAGTGTTCATGGGAAAGAGTAGACTGAATCAAGCCGTGGACTGAAGCACTGGTGGGGAAGATAGTAACGTACTTCCTTAGAACCTGTAGAACAATAGGCCGCTGTAACTGGCAGGGACTTTAACAGTCTTTAACTGCAGCCTCTTCCTTTTATAAAAAAGGGAGTGTGGACTCCACCAAGTTAGGTAATTACGGGAGTCCAGCTCTCCTGACAACCAGCCCACATTTTCCTAACTCGCCCATGTGACCTCTCTCGTTCGGGAGAAGAGAAATGATCCCGAAGCAAATGCAGAGAAAGAGAGGTTGGGGGTGGGGTGATGCTCTTCCACGATGTCCTGTGGGGCTGGACAAGCTGAGTGACCATGTGCATGTCTGGAAGTGAGGAAGGGGGTGGAGTGAGCCGCCGAGTCACTCCAGGGTTTCGGGAGGGGCTTCGGATGGCTGTAGGGCTCCCTGATGTCTTGGGCAGTCCTGCAGGCCCCTTTTGGGGAACAGCCTGGAATGGCCACAGGGCTCTCTGAAGCACCCCCCTCCCTCCCACAGCCCTCTTTCCAGGATCCCAGTGCCCTCGAGAATAAGACGCGGCTGGGAACCCTGTTTATCTCCTGGTCCCTGTGACGTCATGCACTTTTTTACAGGCCCCCAACCTGTCACACGGGGGATGTGGAGTCTTCATAATGGCCCTTTTGTAAGGAGAATACGATCCAGGAACCCTAGGAGGACTGGCACCCGGCCCGTCCACTTCCAGAAAGTTCAGCCTTATGCATTCATAAGTCCCGGGTTCCTTCCAACCTCCCTTCACCCCACCCTGCCTTTTCTGATTTACACAGGTCCTTCTGGGCATTATGAGAGGGGAAGTCATGGGGAGGGGGCCCCAGAAGGACGGGAACAGGGATGAGAGAGGCGGGCCTGGGAACAGGCCACAGGGAAGCAGGGCTCAGAGACGGGGAGGGGGAGAGGGGGGAGGAACCAAAGGAACCAAGACGGGGACATTTTTGAAAGGAGAAGCTGGTGATTGGGGTCGTCACTGCCAGAGAAGGAGTGTCCCTTTTTCCCAGAGTGTAGGTCTGATCCTGGGGAGGAAGCTGGAGTAAGCAGCTCCAGTGTGATGGGGAGAATTGGGAAACGCTTCTAAAACTTGGATGTTCTGCGAGGGGAGGACCACATCTCCAGGGGGCCTTCTTCTCCTCTTCCTCTTCAATGTAGAAAATAATCAACGACAGTGATGATGGCAGCAGTAGGAATAAAACCAAACATGTAGTGCTGCGTGCCAGGATCTTTACCTGAATGAACATGTTGAATCCTCACCACAACCCCTGCGGTAGGACTATTGTTGTTCCTGTTGGCCCTGAAGCACAGAGAGGTTAAGAATCTGTCCAAAGTCACACAGCAAGTGAGGGCCGAGCCAGGACTTGAACCCATTCGGGCTCTGGATGAGGAAACTGAGGCTCAGCGAGGTAAAAGTTTGTTCAAGCCTCTCAAGAGTCAGTCCTGGAGCCATGATGAAAAACTAGGGCCTTCTCTTGCCTTGTTTTTTTTGTAAATAAATTTTTGTTCTGTAAAACTTTGAACCTAGACAAAAGCAGAGAGATCATTATGAACACTCGTCTACTTTTCACCCAGTTTGGTCATTCTCAACACAGACCCACTCTCATTTCTTCTTTACTCTGACCCAGTGGATCAATTTAAAGCAAATCTCAGGCATCAAATCATTTTATCCTTAAATACTTCAGAATGTGTCTCTAAGAGATAAAGCTTCTTTAAAAAATCATAGTCACAATACCATTATCAAACCTACAAAATCAACAATAATTCCTTTTTATCATTAAATATCTGGGTGGGATTCAACTTTCCTTGGTCATTTCGTAAATGTCCCCTTTCTATTGTTTTCTTTTAGAATCAGATCCAAACAAGGTCTACAGATTGCATTTGGTTGACAAATCTCTTAACTATGTCTTAATCTTCTTTGTCTCTCTTACCACGTATTTGTTGAAGAGGCTGAGTCGTTTGTCCTGTAGAATTTCCTACATTTGGGATATTGCTGCTTGTGTTGTCGGTGTGGTATATAACGTATTCCTTCAACCCCTCTACTTTTCCGTAAACTGGTAATAGTTAAATCTAGAGACTTGATCCAATTGAAGTTTAAAGTTGGGGGCCAACTGTTTCCTATGTAGTGCCCTTGCTCTTTTGTCCTTTCCATGCCCTGGTTTCTTCCCATAAACTGTAAGTAAGTCTGCCTTAAAAAAGCAAGTGGACACTTTTCACTGAGGCTTTACTCTTTCTGGGTTTTGGACCCACTTTCAAGGTAGCAATTTCCTGCCTTGTCCCCTGCCTCTGCAGGCTGGGCCGGGCCAGGCTCAGAGCCCGGGTCCCTTGAAGCCCTGAGCTTCCTTGTTGACCTCTCTGTTTGGTGTTCCACTTGGGAGGTGACTAGACCCTGCTCTTTCTGGAACAAAGTTTGGCCTCAGATTTGAGTCCACAAGCCCCGAGATGTAAATCTGGATCACTCAGGACCTTTGACGCAGGCAGTAATCCAAGAATTACAGTTCAGGAACCAAGAAGGTTTTTGTCATCAAGAAAACTGGCATCTTGGCTTGTGGGTGCCCAGCACCAGGGCAACTTCCATGAGGGTGGTGGACTCATGGCTGGTTAGACTGTGTCCCCCAGATGCTGGCCCCTTGGGCGATCTGATGGTCAGCATCTCAGACGATGGAGAGCCAGATAGACATGGTTACTGGCAAAGAGGAAAGGGCTGTTGCAGGAAAGGCAGGATGCTGTGGCGTTAACAGTGTTGGTGCTGAAGACTCAGGGAGGGGTGAGCTGAGCGATTGGGCCCCTGGGATTTGAACCCCCATTAAGGAACCTTTCTATCATCATACTGCCTCTGAGAATAGGACCTCTGGCTAGGGTCCCTGAATGTTAATGCCACTTGTTTACGCGTATTTGTCCCGTTTGGGGCTCCACTCGTCACCACTCTGGGTGGACATTCTTCGTTCTGGCTTTGCTAATCAGCTTGGCGCAGTGTCAAATCTAGGGACTCCACCAATAACTGATGCTCGTGAAATGTTTCACAACTGAGAAAGCAGTCTTTTACGAGAGCCGCGCTACCCCAGGGACTGAAGGAATTCCTCTGGTCATTTGTGAAGTTACAAGCAATATCTTTATACTCCCTCCTGGCCTGGGGTTTTCTCATTGATCAAAGTGCCTGAGCGGGCAGAGAGGAACACAAATGGATCCTTTTGGAAGATGAATGGCATTGGCCTGAGGCTTTCTCTTGAGTTATTTTTCCTGAAAGCCGGCCAATGTGTATTCAGTCACTGTTTATAGAGCACCTCTTTGGTGCCAGGCTCTGGCTTAGGCACTGAGGGGGCAGGGAGTCTGGGCACAGCCGTGGGGCTGTCTTCAGAGCTTACCGTCAAGGAAGGGAGATTAGTCACGGAACAAGCAGCCTCTGGGACAGGACATCAGTAAGAGCTGAACTCTGATCCCAGAGCAGCTGTGTACCAGGTGGCCTCTGATTGATTCCTGAGAATTTCGAAGAGAAGGCAGAGATGGGAAGGCCGTGTGTGCTGGAGTGGAGAGGGCTGGAACTGGGAAGCCAGCCAGGCCTTGATTCTCACCTTGGTTTGGCCGCTTCCTGGCTGTGAGACTGGAGCCTCAGTTTCCTCCTCTGTAAAATGGGTACAACAATGCCTACCGCACAGATAACTTGTGAAAATATCTTGCCCGGTGTCTGCATGGAGTATCACGTGGTAAATGTTAATTGAGAAAGATCCTAGGGTCTTGAGATAACCTGTAGAGAGTCATCGAGTCTGAAAATGTATTGAGGGCCTAGTTCTTGAAAACTTTTAAAATGACCTAAAACCGAGCGTGGTACTCACCCACCTTGCAGACCTTGCTGGGCTTTGCCCAGTTCAGTGCTTAATGAGACTTCAGTCAGATGCTTCGAGATGCCGGCAAAGGCTAGGTTTATTTAATTGTGGAACAAAACAATTAACCACCCAGCAGGTAAGACAAGGGCAAGAGTGCTTGGATGGGGCAGCCGCCTGCAGGCTTTTCTTCTTACTTTTTTAACACAGGTTTGAAACCAAGTCCTCTGGATGAGACCGGAAAGAGAGCACAGGAAGCAGAAACCACTCGGTTCTTTAGCTGCTAAAGGCATCAGGACCAGGCAGGCCTGGTGAGGAGGGGGACCCAGGATTGAGGTGGGACACAGTCAGGTTTGCTCAGATGTCCTTGTGAACTGGGCCTCAGCAAGCCTGTTCACATGCGGCCCCCCCACTCAGGTTGTCCCATCTTGCTTCAGGTCTCTCCCAATCATTGACTGGGACGGTGAGCAAGCAGCTCAGCCTCTCTGAACCTGTTTTTCCATCTGTAAATAGGGACGACAGCATTAACTATTAGTGTAGGATATTTGTGAGAATTCAATGAGATAGTGCATGTGCCTGGTCTAGTATGGATGCTGGCTCTCAGTAAGGGTTAATAACAGTGAGTTGTTACAATGTTATTTTTACTGTGTCAGATCTCATCATTCCGTGATGAATTCTCCTACTCCAAACCCCTAGTCCTGTTATTCTGTTATTGTTTATTCTTTCCTCTGGGAATCAGACTTAAGAATGCAAGGCTTTTAGAAGGTTGAGGGTTGAATTCTCGCCACTTTCAGTGTCAGGGGTTGGGGTTACTTGTGCTTCCAAGGAGAATGCAGCAGAGAAGGGGCTCCAGGAGGTTGTTCACAGCAGCTCTTCTTAGACATGAATGTGCCCCCGAGTCACCTGGGGAAATGCAGAATCTGACTCTGCAGGTCTGGTCTGGGGCCCGAGGTTCTGCCTTTTGCAGAAGCTCCTGGATGATGTGATCCTGCTGGTCCAGGAAGGCTCTTGTCCATCTGTCTACTCTTAGATAGGCCTGCATTTAAAGAAAGGTAGAAACTTTATTTTTTAAATGAAATTCCCATATTATATGAATCTGTTAGAAGAATGTATTACTTTTGTTTAAAAACAAAAACAAAAAATCCAAAAGAAATGTTTTTAAAGCCTAAATTGAAGCAGCATGCTGTAGTGGTAGAGACAGGACATCAGTAAGAGCTGAACTCTGATCCCAGAGCAGCTGTGTGCCGTTAAGAAAGTCACTTGGCTTCTCTGGCCTAAGGTTTATTATCTGTAAAAAGAAGGGATTAGGGGTCTTAATATGGGGTCTGTGGATGGAATTTAGGGGATCCATTTTCATCTTTTTTCTCTACTAACTTCTAGTGAAATTTAGTATGATTTTTCTTTATAGAGGCAGTAAGCCACAGGACTCTTAGCAATACCTGTGGCAGTATTAACAAGAGAAACAGATATTTATACATCCCATTACAGCTGTACCAGTTATTCTGACATATTTTGAAGTTTTTGATGTATTTTGAAATATTATTTTGAAGTATTCTCACTTACCGTTACTTGAAAATTGTAGGAGATATTAGACCTGCTGTCCAGTCTTGTCATTTCTAATTTTTGTCACTGATAAAGAAGCATGTATGTTACTATACATATTACATATATGTTTAAAAAATATTTTGATAACTGTCTTTCAGTGTAATTGGGTTCTTTCATAGTCCTGTGAATTTAATGTATGCAATTAAAAACATTATTCTGAGAAAGGGTCCATGGCTTCATTGGTCTGCAAAACGCATTCCCTGGACCAGATGATTTCTTCAATTCCCAGTCCTTAGGAAAGATAATGTTTGTGTCCAGACAGCCTGGGTTTTCTGTTAACTCGCTCTCACCTGGATGTGGTCCTTCTCTACTCGTGTGTTTCAGCCAGCCCACACACTTGGTGACATCTTCTGCTAGGACCGTGTCAGTCCTCCATTTATGAGGAAGCCCGAACCACCCACAGTTGGAGCCACCCACGGGGACTGGCCCCGGCCTGCGGTGAGGTCCAGGGCACTGGCCAGCCTCCGCGCTGGGTGGAAACCCACTGTGGGGCACGCCCGGCCCTGGGTGCCTTTGTGTGTGGAATAGGCACTTCCCCACTGCCTAGCGTGGCAGTTTTCTCAATGAACCACAACTTTTTCTTGGCTCTCACCTTATGTTCCTTGGTCTGGTCGTGTTCCTTTTCAATATGTTCCATTCTGGGATTAGTCAGTTGTGTGTGAAGAGCA
Source organism: Grampus griseus (assembly GCF_964374135.1). Classification (NCBI taxonomy): domain Eukaryota; kingdom Metazoa; phylum Chordata; class Mammalia; order Artiodactyla; family Delphinidae; genus Grampus; species Grampus griseus. The sequence goes on from NC_139018.1 coordinate 12,329,835, forward strand.
AGTGTGGGGATCGCAAGAGGATGGAGAAGCGGGAACTTTGAGCAGCAGCACGACCCAGCTTTGCTTTGGATGGTCCCAGTGAAAGCGGGTGTTAAGGCCAGATCTCCAGAGAGCCCCTGCTGGAGGGCCACTGCAGCCCGTTCAGCCACGTGTGCTTGAAATTAGTGGGAGGTGCATGTGATGATGCTTCTCAAAGAGGCGCAGTGGTTCTGGATGTGTGGGAAGGTGTCTGTACCTCCTCCTTTGTCGTCAATACTGGTTGTAGATTTCTTTTCAAAGATCCTTTTGATGAAGGGGGGTGAGCACACCACTGGAAAACTTGAGAGCAGAACTGCTCGCATAGGTTCTGCGCCTGCCTTGGCAGCCTCTGCGGGAGCTCTGCGTGGCTCTGCTCTGCGTGTGTGCATGGCGTCTGCGGCTCCTGCCCCCACCCCAGCGTGATGCAAGAAACAGTGATTTGGGAACTCTCTGTGCTATTAGGAAAGGATTAAATGAAATAAAGAAGTACAAATACCATCTGAAAGCAAAGTATCAGTGTTGTGGAGAGTGTGTGCATGCGTACTGATTGAAAACCATATGAAACTGATCAGTATGGTCAGTTTCAAAATCAGTATGAAACTGATTAAAACCATAAATTAGGAATCGTATTTATTGTTGCCAACAACAGCCTCAAGCAAATATCATCTGCAAGGCCCAAGTTATAATATCTGCTGTTACCCAAAGAAAGGGGATCTTTGTTTTCTCAAAGGCTTGGAAGGAGTCGGTGACTAGGCCAGGGAGTGGTGGAAGGCAGTTGGATGCGTGGGGAGAGCGTGGGCTCTCGATTCAGAGATGCTGGGGTTCGAACCCCACCCCTGCACTGGTGCCTGGCTCCGAGCGGTAAACCCTTCGAGTGGCCTATCTACCAGATGGGATGATAGTACTTGTTTTTAGCAAAGGATGTGCTGAGTGTCTGATAGTCCTGTCTGCAACCGCTAAGCAACAGCTGCTGTCACTCTCCCTACCCCTTCCCGGAGGGGCAGCAACTCTGTTGCGTCATATCTTGCCAATCCCTGCCCAGCCACAGGGGCAGACGGGGCAGGTGCTTGCTGGCAGCTTATCCCAGGTGGGGAGGTTTGAGGAGGGAGAGGGAAAGGGGAGGAATTCCCTGGCAGTCCAGTGGTTAGGACTCTGTCCTGCCACTGCAGGGGGCACGGGTTCGATCCCTGGTCAGGGAACTAAGATCCCGCATGCCAAGCAGTGTGGCCAAAAAAAAAAAGGCGGCGAGGGAAAGGCACCGCCTTTGGGTTTGCGACCACACGCTGATTCTTCTCCCCGGCTCCACTCAGCCAGAGGGCCTGCCTTTGAGCTGTTCTCTGGGGCCCTCTTACCCCTGGGGGTGCCTAGGAGGCAGATGGGTACATTCATTCTCTTCCTTTGGCTGCCAGCCTCTCTGGACACATGGACACGCAGACAGACAGAAGGACAGACTCCAGGCCACGCTGGCCGAGCAGGCAGTGACTGGGAAGTGCTGGTGGGCTGGTCTGACCCGTCATCAGAGAGACCCCTGAGTCAGATGACCCCCGAGCAGTCTGGCTGGTCTCCCACTTGGAGGCAGAAAGGCCGCGGCTTCCTGGCATGCCCCAGGTGTGTGACAGAGGGCAGGCCGGTGCCCACGTGCTCTCACCAGGGCGTGGGTGTTGGGAGTTGGGACTGTGGCGGGAGGGTTCCTTGGACGCAGCCACTGCGCCAGCATCCACTGCGCCAGCATCCACCGGATGCGCCAGCATCCGGCAGCGTGAATTCTCAGTAAGCTATCGACAACTAATGAATGAATGAGTGCAGGGATGAATGGAAGGAGAGTGTGGGCACCGTTCAACTCAGGCGAGTGGGGGTACCTTCACTCACTTCCATACTCGGTCTCTCATCACCCCTCAAAGCCCACCCCCTTGACCGGCCCCCACTGTGCTGAGTGCCAACGGAGGACCAAGATAACCAAGCGTGTCTCTGTTCCTTGAACGCCAGGGCCGTGGTTACTGTGTGTGGCCCCCGCACCCGGCATGCTTCCTTGGACCACCGGCACTCAGTGGGTGTTGAACTGAATTGAATTTACACTGTCGCTGAGGGGCTGATGGGAAAAGATGCTTGTGAACAGCCATCTGTTCAGACTGATTTACAAAGAGACCCACCTCCACCACCCTTTCCGCTTTGGGCTGTGCCACAGGGGAAATCTGTGGAAGGCTGTGTTCTTTCCACCTTGGACCTGCGACTTTGTTTCTCTGCCATGGGAGGGATTGGCTCTCAGGGATCCGCCTCCAGCCAGGGTCAGCTCCTCGCAAAACTCCAAGGGGCTCCACTCAATTGTATGACACGCTGTTGGCATCCCCTGGAGCCCAGCAAGCGGCAGGAGGTTCCTGTTTGCCTTGGAAACAGAGGTGCATGCTTGGGGAAGGGTCCCCGGGCCATCTCCTTGGGGGCTGGCAGGGAAAGGACATTCACAGGATTCCTTCCCTCCAGAGGGACTCAGACATCAGACTGGATGTTAAGGACTGACCTCCCATTCCCCTCGGCTTGTCGGAGCCGGGCCAGAGGGGAGATGGGGACAGCCAGCCCTGGGCCCTGCCCCAGGCAGCCAACATCCACAGGCTCCAGGGGACGCGGGCGGGTCGGGGCTGGGAGGCGATGAGGCGTGGGGGACTTGTCAGTGTGAACTGACTTTCCTTCAAGCTAAAACATGTGCAGAAACCCAGCCAGAGTTGATTTATGAGCCCCACATATTTCACAGGTCTTAACGCATCCCCCAGGAATCAATGAGGTCAGACAGAACAGACTTTGCATCCGGAATCAGTATGAAATTGGCATCTTCAACAGTTCCCATGGGAAGCAAGGGATAATAATTTAAGGGAGATTATATTAAATATTGCAAAGACACAAAAAACCTGGACTCTGCTTCATTCCCGTTGGGGAGAAAGACAAGTCATCTGTTTTCTGCATCTGAGCTGGATGAGGGGTGGCCATTTCTGCTGAAGCCACTGTGACCAAAATGAAACATGATGGGAGGGGGGCGCTAGGGCGGGTGATGAACTCAGAGCCAACTTAGCAGTGACCACAGCATCCTGTACTGTGTCCTCTGCTGCATGTTCCGTAACAGTGATAAATAGACATTTGTGATTATTTATTTAATGTCTGTCTGTCCAGCAGGAACTTTCTGTCTTGTTCACTGTTGTATTTTTAGCACCTGATAAGTATTTGTTGAACAAGCAGAAAAGTGACATGCGGTGAATCGTATGTAGTGTTCAAATGAGTGAGAGAAACTGATTACACCTCAGGTACAGTTGTCCACATAGATTAATTTATTATCATTAATGGACTTCATTCGTTTATCATTTCCATGCTGGGGTCTGTGCTGTTCACACAAAGATAAATCAGGCATCATCAGTACCTTCGGGAATTCACAGTCTCTTGCCAGGAGTTGAGGTAGGTTGGTAGGACGTAGGGAGCCCAACACATACATAGTTATAGCCCGAGGTAATGAGACAGCAGCCAAAGCAGGTACGAGGCTCTCTGTTGGCCCTGGCTGCAGTGATCACAGAATCCTTCCATAAGGACAGGTGTTCCACATCTGTGCATCCATTTGATTATACACGTATTCACTGAGCACGTCTCTGTGTCAGACACTGCCAAGTGCTGGGAGGGAATCTAAAGATGAATAAGAGTTGGGCCCTGCCTTCAGGATCTCACAGCTGAGCAGATGTGAGTGAGAGTTGGGGAAGGGTGGGTGCCCATAACTCATCAGTGTCTTTACATGAGCCGGAGTGTGAGGGGTGGTGAGAGCAGTATGGCTGGGTGCTGTAGGGGTGCCCGCAAGGGATAGAGATTCCGCTCTGGCAATGGATATGACGGCCTCTAAGTCGATGTTTGGAGGCGTGAGTAGAATTTTCATGTGGGAGATGGTGAAGGGCTTTCTGGGTTGAGGAAACAGCCTGGGCAAAGACATGGAGGCCAGAAGCTTCACGGCACATTGAGGACTACTGGTGAGGACCAGCCTTGGTCGTGAGCCCATTGGTCACCTGCCCATTTACGACAGCTGGTGCACGGCTGCAGCATGGACATGGGGTGGGGTCGGGGCAGCCGTAGAGTGAGAGATGAGGCTAAGGAACTTGGCAGGAACTTGGCATGGACTTGAATGCCATGCCAATCTCTTGGACTCTGTTCTGTAAACACTGGTTTTTAAGTGGTGTCTTGACATCTGTTTGAAGAAGATTCCTGGTTTAGGAGCCCCGGAATTAAATCACGACTGGGGTCTTGATTTAATCTCATCACTGCAACAAACTCAGTGGGGGGTCGTGGCTCCTTTTCCCTCTCTTTCGGGGCTCCATTTCCCCATCTATACAAGAGGGGCCGCACCACAATCTCCAAGGCTCCCTCCAGCCCTGACCACTCAGGATGTGGACATGCTTGTGACTACTAGGTGAGGGTACCTTCCGGAGGCAGGTAGATTCTAGAGATAGTATCTTTTCACTGGAGGCAGCGATTTTGCAGTAAGTCTAAACTAATGATTGGACCGCCTCTAAGGATATCGCCTCCATGCTCTCTAAGAGTAATGATTGGACCGCCTCTAAGGATATCGCCTCCATGCTCTCTAAGAGTAATGATTGGACCGCCTCTAAGGATATCGCCTCCATGCTCTCTAAGAGTAATGATTGGAGCCTTCTTTTAAGCTTGAGGCAGAGATGAGCCCTTTTTTGAGTTCCTCCAGGATCCCTTTTTTGAGTTCCACCATCAGTGGATGGTGATGAAATTAGCTCTGACTGTGATGATAGCACATGGCCTGGTCCTGTAAGAAATCTGGCGTTGCCTTTATGACACCTGGGGAGAATTTGCAAGCAGCCGGAGCAAAACACAAATTCCTTGCGAAGCCAAGAATCTTCTTAGATTGACCAATGGGCTAAGAATGTAAGAGTTCCACAATCAGACCTTTCTGGGAAATCCTGCACCTCAGACCTTCTAAACAGACCCTTTTTAAAGGATTGTCTCAATCTCATTTAGCTCTAGAGAGCAGGAGCTGGCCCAGGACCAGGTGGTGCTGGCCTGTGGTCTGATGGCTACTCACTGTGGGAAGCTGGATCCTATAGTTACATCCTTAAGGGACTCCCTTAATTATAATAATTCCCACTTGAACACTGCCTCTCGCTTTTCCAAATGCTTTCGCATCCACTGAATTCTCAGGCAGCCCAGTAGGCAGGCTCAGGATCGTTTTCCCCATTTTAGAGAATACTTGGAAGGGCTCTGTGACTGTCCCAATATCCCACAGTTTATCCATGGGAAAGGTCAACCAGAGTGTAGACTTGCTGACTTTCAGACCCTCCTCCTCCCGTAAGATGGGCCAGATGCTCTTTACTGATCACGGGCTACACTGGCCTCCTTTGTCTTCTCAAACAGAGCGTCCCTACCACAGGGCCTTTGCACTTTCAAGTCCCTCTGTTTGGAACTCTCTCTGGTTCATTCTCCTCTTTCAGGCTTCAGCTCAGTAGATGATACCTTCTTAAAGAGCCTGTCCCTGACCAACCTGTCCAAAGTCACCCTGCAATCATTCTCCGTCACAGCTCGTATCATTATTACTTGTCCCAAACTTGAGAGTGTGTAAAATCATCTGGAGGGCTTCAAACACAGATTGCTGGTTCCCACCCACAGAATTTCTGATTCGGTAGGTCTGGGGTGAGGCCTGGGCTTTCAAGTGATGCTAATCCTTCTGGTCCGGGACCTTACTTTGAGAACCACTGATTGATGACTATCTTTTTTTTTTTTTTTTTTTTTTTTTTGCGGTACACGGGCCTCTCACTGTTGTGGCCTCTCCCGTTGTGGAGCACAGGCTCCGGACACATAGGCTCAGCGGCCATGGCTCCTGGGCCCAGCTGCTCCACGGCATGTGGGATCCTCCCAGACCGGGGCACGAATCCGTGTCCCCCGCATCGGCAGGCGGACTCTCAACCACTGCGCCACCAGGGAAGCCCGATGACTATCTTTTAATTAAATAGTTTTATTGAGGCATAATTGACATGTAACATTATATTAGTTTCAGATGTACAGTATAATGATTCAATGTATATATCATATCCCCAACAGTAAGTTTAGTTAACATCCATCACCATACATAGTTAAAAAAATTTTTTTCTTGTGATGAGAACTTTTAAGATCTACTCTCAACAACCTTCAAACATGAAATACAGTATTGTTAACTATAGTCACCATGAGGTATGTTACATCCCTATGACTTATTTATTTTATAACTGGGTATTTGTACCTTTTGACTCACTTCACCCATTTTGTCCACCCCTACCCCCTACCGATCTGTTCTCTGTATCTATGAGCTTTTTTTCCCTTAAGAGTCCACATGTAAGTAAGGTCTGAGGAGCTGGTCTTTCTCTGACTTATTTCATTTAGCATAATGCCGTCAAGGTCCATCCATGTCGTAGCAAATAGAAAGATTCCCCCCGCTTTTTTCTTTTTAATTTATTTGTTTTATTTATTTATTTTTGGCTGCGTTGGGTCCTCGTTGCTGGGCACGGGCTTTCTTTTAGTTGTGGCGAGCGGGGGCTACTCTTCATTGCAGTGTGCAGGCTTCTCATTGCAGTGGTTTCTCTTGTTGCGGAGCATGGGCTCTAGGCGTGGGAGCTTCAGTAATTGTGGCACGTGAGCTCAGTAGTCGTGGCTCACAGGTCTAGAGAGCAGGCTTAGTAGTTGTGGCACACGGACTTCGTTGCTCCGCGGAATGTGGGATCTTCCTGAACCAGGGCTCGAACCCGTGTCCCCTGCACTGGCAGGTGGATTCTTAACCACTGTGCCACTGGGGAAGCCCAAGATTTCCCTTTTTTATGGCTGAATATTATTCTATATTATGTATATACCACCTTTTCTTTATCCATTCATCCACAGATGGACATGTGGGTTGTTTCCATATCTTGGCTGTACTTATTTGTTTATTATCTATTCCATCTCTTATCTTGTTTCTGCTCTATCCCTAGTGCCTGGTCCATCGTTTGTATTTGTCAAATGAATATTGACTGAAGACTCAGTCGGACTCCTTGCTTTATAATCATCCCACACCTAAGAAGGAAGGTCAAACATTGACAGAAACCCTGGGAGTTATTTGGTCTGATCTCTTCTCCCCATTACCTTTTTCTTTAACTTTTTTCACATTCAAGTTTTTTCTAAGGGTCATTATTATTATTATTTTTTATTGAAGTATAGTTGATGTGCAAAATTATATGTTACAGGCGTACAACACAGTGATTCACAACTTTAAATGTTTACTCCATTTATAATTATTATAAAATATTGGCTATATTCCCTGTGTTGTACAATGTATTTTTATAGTTTATTTTATACATAATAGTTTGTACCTCTTGATCCCCTATCCCTATCTTGCCCTTGCCCTTCCCTCTCCCCACTGGTAACCACTAGTTTGCTCTTTATCTCTGTGCGTTGTTTCTCTTTTTGTTATGTTCACTAGTTTGTTGTTCTAAGGGTCATTATTAAATTTATGTATAGATTTCATGGACGATTTTTATAAAATTCCAATGAATTGCGCTGTCTGGGTTCAAGGAGGGTTGTCCAAAATCCAACCAAGCCATAGGGCATCCGGCCAAGTGTGGCTCCCTGAGTCTGCCATGTCTCTGTGCTGTACTTAAACCTTGATACTCATCTCCCCTGTCAGCAGGTGGGGAAGAGCGCACACATCCTCACTCTTCTGCCTTTGACAAATTACAGGCGAGCTAGCTGCGATGGGGGCGGGAGGGAGAATATAGGTTGGGACTATGACTCAGGGTTTTCCCTTTGTGACGAGCAGATTGGCACTAAGGGAAGAAACCTTGATCTTGGGCTTGTCAGCACTTTGTTCAAACAAACTGCAACCCAGCCCAGATGCCACAGCTGTAAACCTCTTGGGAACTTTCCGGGTAAATGAATTAGAATTTTATGACTGGCTTGCGTAGAACACTTCTCCTAACTCCCAAAGTGGTACTTTCAGAACTCTCAAGTGTCTGACGCCTCTCCTACCCTGAGGTTTCAAAAGAACAAAGTTGAGATTTTGCCAGACTGGAATTGGGGGGTTTTTTTGTTTTTTTTTTTTTCACTAGTGCATTTTATTTTATTTTATTTTTATTGGAGTATAATTTCTTTACAATGGTGTGTTAGTTTCTGCTTTATAACAAAGTGAATCAGTTATACATATACATATGTCCCCATATCTCCTCCCTCTTGCGTCTCCCTCCCACCCTCCCTACCCCACCCCTCTAGGTGGTCACAAAGCACCAAGCTGAGCTCCCTGTGCTATGAGGCTGCTTCCCACTAGCTAGCTATTTTACATTTGGAATTGGGTTTTAAATGTAAAATTTGATCTTCCCTGTCTAAGGGGAGTTGAAGATGAGGTCTGAGGTGTTTATGGATCCTCCCAAGGTAGCACTGTGGCTGGGGGAGTGCTGAGGGTGGGCTAGGGCCAAGCTTCGTCCTTTAGTTGGGGGCAGGGCTCCTTTGAGGACCCAAGGGAAATGGAGTGTGTGTGTGTGTGTGTGTGTGTGTATCCCCGGGATGGGGGGTTGCCAGCTCTTTCGGAGACCACCACATGGCTGCCCTGGCATAAGTATTGTGGGGACAACTAACTCTGCCCAAGAGAGTCAAGGAAGTGTACCCAGAGACAGGATGGTCATAGTTGAGTTGGGAATCTGGAGACCAGGGATGGGAAATAATTTGTCCAGTGTCACCTTGCCTGTCATTTGCAGAGCTGGGATAAAGCCCAAAGGCGCAGAATTCCTAATCCCAGGAAACTGTGCTGTGCTGTGGAAAGAGACTGCATTTGGAAGCGGAGTGACCTTGAACAGGTCCCTTCTTCTCCGTGGGCCTCACAGAGGAGCATGATCTATAGGATTAGTTAGGTGCGCTCACTCATCGTGGGGATAACAAATGAACAACACAGGATCTCAGGCAGACAATGGCGGGAGCTCTGATTCTGGTGCCCGTGTTAACTTTTATATTCTAAGCAGTTTGGTCAGGCTAGTGTTTGTCGGGATAAGGTGAGTCAGGGCATTGAATTGAACTGTCTTTCTAAAGTAGGCTCATTGCATCGGCCTCAGTTCCTTTCACTGGAGTTTGGTTTCACAAGAATTCTGCCCCAACCCAGCTGCAGGGGCAGGCCAAGCCACATCTACTTTGTACGTCATACAGCTCTGTTCTTTCCACGTTCAAGCTCCATAAAGAGTTGTAAATGGAACAAATGTGGCTGCTAGCATGATCTCCCTCTGAAGATGAAAAAAAAATTAAAAGGAGATAGGAGACCCTGGTACTTCAGAAGTGGACGAATCACAGAAGGGTTAATAAAATGGAAAGCGATTAAGACAGTAGGAGATAGTGTGACTTGGCTTTTAGCTCTCATGAGGAGGACAGGATCGCCAGGATCGCGTTCCAGGGCAGCCTACTGACCATGAGGAAGAACGTGTGCAGTTCCAGAGTTGAGCCCAGCGAGCCACAGCCACGCTAAGAACCCTGAGACCAGGTGGGGGAGGGAGGAGGGCAAGCCGGTCATGTCCCTCTGGGAGGCTGGGGACAGTCTCCAGGGTGGGAGGTGTTCAGGGCCAGGGCGAAGCACACAGAAAGTCCGAGAGTACTCGGGTTGCCATAACAAGCACCACAGACTAGGGAGCTAGGACAACAGACATCTATTTTCTCACAGTTCCAAAGGCTGGAAGTCCAAGATCAAGGTGTAGGCAGAGTTGGATCCTGCTGAGGGCCTCAAGGGAGGGTTCTGTTCTAGGCTTCTCTCCTTGGCTTATAAAAAGTCACCTTCACATCGTCTTCCTTCTATGTGTATCTCTGTGTCCAAACTCCCCCATCTTATGAGGATGCCAGTCACATTGGGTTAAGATCCACCCTAATGACTTCAGTTTAACTTAATCACTTTTAAAGACCCTATCTTCAAAGACAGTCACATTCTGAGGTACTGGGGGTTAAAACGTCAACATATGAATTTTAAGGGACACAATTTGACTTCAACATATGAATTTTGGGGGGACACAATTCAGCCCAAAACACAAGACACAGTCCCTTTTCCTCCGGGAGGGGGACCCATGTGACATGAGAAGCCACTGGGAATGCCATTTTTTGCTCTTATCCTTAATGACCCAGACCTTAGGTGATTTCCCCTAGGAAGCCTTCTTAGATCTCTACCACCCCGTCCAAGCCCATTGGACTCCCTCCCCACCTCCCTTGAGTTCTCCAAACACTTAGCTGGTACCTCTATTGGGGCATTTATCATCATCTACCTTAGACTTAATTAGAAATGTGTCTATGCTCCTGACTTATTGAAACCACATGTCTTAGGCATCTTTGTGTCTCTCTCATATCCCCTGCCTCCTGTCTTGCATATAGAGCAGGTTTGATAATATTTGTTGGCTTGTTGACGGGCCGGCTGTCCAAGAAATTTGGGTAATAAGTGCTGGATAAACAGGAAGATGCAGCTATTAGTAAAACAGCAACGTGCCTTTCCTTAAGAGTCTTTGCACTCGCAGACAAAGTCGAGCTCCTGGATTTATAAAGAAATGAAGCTCCTTCCACCCTTCTAACCTTGTTTGACCTAAAGGGTCAACGGAAGAATCTGCCAACTGGGTGCTCAGCGTTCTTAAACCCCCAGAGTTCAAAGACGGTGACTCCTCTGGCCAGTCTTGGAGAAACTCTTCAATCATTTCTTGAATAATGGCATTCTTTCGGCCCGGCTCTACGGATACTCCGCCTTCCACCCCCAGTCCAGTGACCTTCTGTCCCCTTGTTTCTTGGCTGAACGTCTGGGTCTGCTGTAGAGCAGAAGCAGTTTCATCAGAGCGAGGGTCCTTCCCACGAAGGCAGAGCCACACAGCCCAGAAAGCCTGACTGTGCGGAAACAGCTGGGTTTTGGCAGGCTGATTTTGAAGAACAATGCTAATAATTGAAAATCACTTTGTTTCAGAATGGTGTATGGAGGATGAGGAATGTACTGTTAGATAAGGCAGGTCACCCATCTTGTTAAGAGAAGACTCATTTGAGGATTTGCTCTGAAATCCCTACCTCTACTTTCCCTCGCCTCCTACCTTTACTTTCTTCTAGTGAAGCTTCCCACCTGGTCCCTGGGAGGCAGGGGTGCCTGGGGATTGGTCCCTTCAGCTCTTGGGATGGTTGCCAAGGGCTCGGGATGCTTGAGTCCTTGGGCCAGTTGCCTTTGCTTTCTCCATTGTGCCTTACACACTTCTAGAATTTTCTGTGTGTGCCCCCAAATGGAAAAGGTTGGGGAGGACTGCTTTAGACTGATGTATTCTGCAGAGATTTCTAGGATCCCAGAGCAGGTTTCTCAATATTTACCTTTTAAAAGGAAACACATTCACTTATTACTCTTGGTGCTCTGGCTTTGGACAAAATGAATGCCAATATTAGGACTCTGTGGTTCAGTAAAGGTGTAGGGAAATTTGATTACATTCAATGTATTCATCATCTGGACTCTTGTGGTTGCAAGTAACAGCAACCCAGCTCAGAGTTGCTTAAGCAAAAAAATAAATAAAACAACAACAACACAAACACAACTGCATGACCACATAATTCATTTTCTCATAACTGAGGAGTCCACGAGTAGAATGAGCCCTGGATGACTGGATCATATCATACGGACTTGGTTTTTTTCTCTCTCCATCTCCTGTCTCCAATACAAAGGCTTCTTCATTCTCAGGGCAGGCTCTCTCAAGAGGTAGCCCCTGGCAGCTGCAGGCTTTTCTCTTACCAGGTTAGCAACACAGAGAGGTTGCCTCAATCTTTAGAGCTCTTTTAAAAGGATAAAGTCAGACTCTGTTAGCTAGTTTGGGTCACACGCCCATTCCTAAACTCATCACTGTGACCAGAAACGTGGGGTTTTGATTTACCAAACCTGCATCACAGGTCCAATGCCGGAGCCAGTAGTGGATGTAAAGCTATCTGGAACACACTTTCCACGCTAAAGGTGAGGAAAGATGGTTTCTCAAAGGAAAATCGGAATGCTATTACCTCCTGAAGGGAGTTTGGACGTTGAGTGGGCAAGAGCTATACCTGGCATTCCGGCTTCCATGTGGAAACAGAGGAAATGGAAGGATTCTAGTTTGTTCTGAGCCAACAGTGACAGATAATGGAGAATGCGCTCCCCAGCTGATTCGGTGTCCTTCATACATGCACTCTTCTGGGACACTGGGGGATGGTCACCAGTAAAGAAGGCAGGGGCCCGGAACTGTTATTTATGCTACCCATCTGTCCTCATGTAGGCAGCTATCCACACTGTCCCTCAGACACAGCGAACTCTCTTGTTCATTAAAAATTGTCAGGGAGATAATACCATGAAGTCTCTTTATAGAAATATCAGGTTGTTATAATTCTTTGAGTCAAGAAGAAATGCCTAGTACCTCACTTGAATCACTTGTGCTATTGTCTTTCTTATCCTGCCCTTAGGAAAAACAAAAAATAAAAAAAACAAAGAATGGTAGATTAGTACTGTGTGTAGCCATCATCATCATCATCATCGTCATCATCTTCACCATCCCACATCAAAGCACCTGTGTGTCTCTGATTCCATTTTTATTTTAATGGCAGTGATACGTTAATTGGTCATGTACGGTAACTGCCAACACTCACATGTGCAGAGCTGTTGGTCATTCTTTTATCTCCTGGCCCCTTATCATAGTAAATCTTAGCAATGACCTTGGTTCTCTTATCTATAAAATGAGGATAATACCTATCTCATAAGTTTTTCCGTGAGGATTAAAAGAATATATATAAAGCACGTGATGTTAAAATAAGTAAGAGGCATAGCTATATGTAGCCATTTGTTCCCTAAGACATGCTTCATGACAGTAATTAACTTCTGCCCTTAAAGAAAAGCCCCCACTGGTCACTTACAAAGTGCAGATAGCTTCTAAGAGCTTTCGAACTGGAATGATGGCCCAGGGATGCACCACTGCTCCATGACCAAGAAAGAAAATCTGAAGAAATTGAATAATGCTTTTCTGGAAAAGGACCATAGTTATGCTCAGGGCATAGTACTGAGATGTCAGAAATAGACTAGAATATTCCCTCCGAGTGTTTAATGGAGAAGCATCCGTAGGAAGACCTCAGGGCCAGGGCCAGGATATCTGGACATGATTCCAGTTCTGCCCTTCACTAGCTGTGTGACCTTGAATATGTGTCTTAAACTCTCTGAATCTCAGTTTTCTCTTCTGTAAAATGGGGATAACAATTCCTGACCTGCCTACCTCACAGCATTATTAGTGATGCAGTAGAGGCTTTAGTACCTATAAAAGCTGCAGAATTGTTTCCAGAGCATTAAAATAACTTGCTCCATTATATTTATCAGAATGCAGTGTACTTGTTGTCATGCTGTCTCAGTAAACCGTGAACTAAACTGGGAAAGGACTTATGCAATATTTTATATACACACAAAATTGAATGTAACATATGTAAGCCAGATGTTTATTAACTATGCATATGGGAGAACCCAGCACCCAACCTAAGAACCTGTGGGCTTCTCCACCATCACACCTTGTATCTCCTTTCAAGGTCTTCTGAGACTTGCTTATTTCATTCAATGTTATATTTCTAAGATTCCCATCCATGTTGTTGCGTGTAGCTGCAGTTTATTTTTTGCTTTTGTATACTTTTCCACAATGAGACTCTACTGTATCACAGTTTATTAATTAATTCTTTCATTAGAAGACATTTGGGTTGTTTTTAGTTTTCTGTTATTACAAAGGATGATACTATGAACATTCTTCTGAGCGCTATACACCTGTGCTGTAAGGTATGGAAATTTCAACTTTACAAAACAATGCTTTGTTGTTTCCCAAAATAGTTATACTGGTTTACACACTAAGCAGTGATTAAGATTTTCTCTTGCTCTTCAGTCTCACCAACACTTGGTATTGATAGACTTCTTAATTTTTTGCCAATCCAGTAGTTGTAAAATGGTAGTTTTCGTGTTCTTAATTGCATTTTCCAGGTTACTAATGAGGATAATCATATTTTAATATATTTATTGGCCACGTGTGTTTCCTCTTTTGTGAAATTGTCTGATCATATCTTTTGCCTGTTTTCCTATTGAATTTTCTTTCCTTTTTGTACTTGTGATTTGTAGAAATTTCTTTATATATCTAGATACTAATCCTTTTCAATTGTATGGGTTGCAAATATCTTCTCCCAATTTATGGCTTATCTTTTCAATATCTTCATGGTATTTTTTGAGCTACAGACATTCCCAATTTTAATGTAGTTGAATGTTTTTGTGGAGGCTTGCTTGAAAAATCCTTCGCTACCCTAAGATCATAAATATGTTTTCTTATATTGTCTTTTAAAAGTTTTAAGACTTTGCTTTTCACATATAACTCTTGAATCTATTTGGAATTTATTAGTGTATATGGTGAAAAGTATAGATCCAGTTTCACTTTTCTCCATATGGATAATCACCTACCCTAACACCCTTTAATGAGTAGCTCCTCCCCTCCCCATTGCTCTGTAATGTCCCCTCATTTACTTATCAAGTGTCTACACCTGTGTTGTATCTGTGTTCTTGCTACTCTCTTCCATTGTTAGTTTTTGCACCAATACTACTCAGTGTTTATTATTATAGCTCATTAATAAGTCTTCCTATCTAATAAGACAGACTCCTTTTACTTTCTTTTTCAGGAGTGTCTTGGCTATTCTTGGGCCAAGTGCCTTAAAAAAAAATTGTTGAAGCCTCATTCTATTGAAAATGGGCACTGTTGTTCATGCGGCCCATAAATTGTTAATGTGGCTACATTGAGAACACAGGTTTTGCTTCCATCACTGTAATATTATTGCAGTGGTGACAGTGAGACATGTAACTTTTTTTTTTTAAAGAAAAAACTTGTTGAAATTTTGGTTGCAATTCAGTGAGTTTTTAGATAAATTTGAAGAGAACCGACATCTTCATTTTATTGAACCTTTTTATCCATGGACATTAAATCTCTTCCCTTTTTGCACATCTTTGTCTAGATTCATTCCTAGGAAGTGTGTATATATGTGTGTATATATATATATATATTTTTTGCTATCTTTATGATATCTTTAAAAATTCAGTGTTTCTTTTGTTGCTAGTATATAGAAACACAACTTATTTTAATATATTGAGCTTATATCTAGATAGCTTGTGAAATTCTCATATTCTTTCCAATACTTTGTAGAGTCTTTTGGGTGATTCTGACAAACACACTGTCTGTGAATAATGAGAATTTTGTTTCTTTTCTTCTCTAATTTTTATACCTTTTATTTATTTTTCATGTCTTATATCACTGGCTGGTACCTTTAGAATATGTTGAATATAGGTGTTGACAGTGGAATCCTTGTCTCTTTCCTGGTGGTAAAAAGACTGTGTCTAATGTTTCCTCACTAAGAATGAGTTTTGCTGAGTTTTCTTTTCTTTTTTTAATAATTAATGGGTATTGAATTTTATCAAATGCTTTTTTACAACTATGAGATAATTATAGGCTTTAAAGTCTACTTTTTTGGGGAATTACAATGATGGATTTTCTTATTAAACCACCTTTCATTCATTCCTAGTATAACTGACTTAGTCATGATATAGTATAATTTGTTTAAAGTAAACTGCTGGATTTGTTTGGCTCATATTTTGTTTAGGATTTTTTTCACCACTGTCTATATATTAAAATGACATGTCACTCTTCTTTTTTAAAATTACTCTTGCTGGGTTTGGTATCAACATATTAGCTTGATACAGTGAGATATTCTTCCTTTTCTATTCTCTGGAAGGCTAGAATTATCTATTTCATGGAAAGTTTATTGTAATCTTTCTGTAAGATCATTGAGATCTGATTTTGTATGTGTGTGTGTGTTTGTGTGTGTGTGAGAGAGAGAGAGAGAGAGAGAGAGAGAGAAGATTTTTAGCTACTGATATAATTTCTTTAACAGTTATGGACTGTTAGGACTTTTTACTCCTTCTTAAGTCAGTTTTGCAAAGTTATATTTTTCTTGGAATTTGTCCATTTAAGTTTTCAAATTAATTTGCATGAGCTTTTTCATAGCATTCTTTGCATTATCTTTTAAATCTCTACTGAATCTGTAGTTCTATTGCTAGTCTCATTCCTAATATTTTTGTGCTCTTTAAAAATATGCTAAAGTCATATCTATTTTATTAGTCATTTCGAAGAACCAGTTTTTGGCTTTGTTGATCTTTATTTTTTTTACTTTTTGCTTTTTATTTCATTAATTTCTGCTCTTATCTTTATTATCTTCTTTCTAATTTTTTTTTCCTTTGGATTTCTTTGTTCCTTTTCTAATTTCTTATGCTGGATGCTTAGCTCATTAATTTTAAAACTTTCTTCTTTCCTAATATTTAAGACTATATATTTTTCTTTGTGTTTTGCAAATTTGGATATGTAGTGTTTTCATTGCTATTAAGTTCTAAGGATTTTCTGATTTATTGTGACCACTTCTTGTGGTCCATGATTTATTTAGTGATGAGTTTTTAAATTTTACATATTTATGGGGGTTTATCTTTTTGTTGTTGTTGATTTCTACTTAATTGCATTGTCATCAGGGAATATGATTTGTGTGTAACTGATTCTGTGAAATTTGTCTGGAACATGATTTATTCACTTTATGTCCACAATACCTAGCATAATGCCAAGAATGTGGAAGTTGTTTGGTAAATGCCGATCTAATGAATGACAGATGAATCAATGTCTAGTGACCAGGCATTAGAGGAATTATCTCTTTATCCTCAGCCAAGATGTCCAATCCTGCCAGCTACATCTTATTCCAAAATACGCTTGCAAATGCACACTAGGAATATAATGGCCCGCCAAAATTGTCTTCTATCCTGCTCACACCCTTCCTCCTTTGGCCCCAGAAGCAGACACTGAGTGGCTGGGTGAGAGGTTGCTTGCAAAACTGATAGTGTGAGACTATCAGACCCAGTCTTAAGTGTAATAGAATTAGATAATTGCTTTGTACGTATTTCTGGAGAAAAACATTTCTTCTATAATGGTAATAGTTTAAAATATGTGTAAGGTGGCATTTCCTCCAAAGGAAACTCTTATCTCATTGAGTCCCTGAAAGTAGTTAGGCATGATACCCCCATTTAAAAAAAAGGGAAAACTGGCATAAACCTAGTTAGTGGTGAAGCTGGCATATGAAGGAGAAAATAATTAATTAATAGCTTCTCTGTCTTTTCCTAAGCCCCTGAGAAAGGCCTTTTGAAGATGCCTATTCAACAGGTCTTGAAAGAGGTCCGAAGGGAAATATGAAAACATCCTTATTACAGGGTAAATCTCAGGAAAGATGGCAATGTTTATACATTACATGAGCATTCGTATATTGTAACAGTATTTGCATCATATTATGATAATGTTCATATGCTATAACAATAGTCATGCGTGATAATAATGTTTATATATTGTAATAGACACTTGACATGGGGCCAAACAGAAAGTAGAAGATATAACTCAGTTGTGCTCACCAAAAGCATCAGATAAGAAGCCCTTCCCCATTCAGCCTACTCTCTTACCCTGCGTTTTCTCCCTACTTTGTAATAGTCTGTTCTACAAGGTCATGTCCTCATTTTGTATGCTGAGTCAAATTGTGAGCAGCTCCTGGCCATGTTTATGTCTTTTCCTCTTGCGTCCTCCAGAGGGCCTCCACAGCCCTGCATAGGTAAGAGGTATAGACAGTGAGTGATGAGAGTAGGAAACTCGTCTGGAGCAGAGAGGACTCAGATTTATCAACCTTTCCAGATGGAGGGGACCTCAGACCTTGTTTTTCAGAGGAGGAAACAGGCTGAGAAGAACTTGCCTTGGGGCCACCATTGAGCTAGTGGGAAGTTCTGGACTGGGACCTGGCTTTGAATTCCTAGTTTTTTCTCTTCTTTTAGGAGGTGGGCTTCCTTCCTCCTCCCATCCCTCTCCTCCCCTTCTTCTTCCTCCTACTTTCTGACATGAAGCTGGAGCAATCAAGCTTGACTGAGGGCCATTTCTGTGTCGGGCACTGATTTACAGGTTTTACTTACATAGGAGCCTCACAAAACCCCTTGAGTAATGTACCATCACTAGATCCTTTTACAAATGAGGAAACCAAGGCTTTTAGGGGCTAACAAATAAACAAAGAACAAGAAAAAGACTTGTTTAAAATCACACAGCTACAGGGAGATCAGCTCGGTGGTTTGTGACCACCTAGAGAGGTTGGATAGGGAGGGTGGGAGGGAGGGAGACGCAAGAGGGAAGAGATATGGGAACATACGTATATGTATAACTGATTCACTTTGTTATAAAGCAGAAACTAACACACCATTGTAAAGCAATTATACTCCAATAAAGATGTTAAAAAAAAAATCACACAGCTAAAAACCTGGGGGTGGCAGGATTTGAAACAGGTCTGACTCCAAAACCCATATTCTCACCAACCTCTGTTGTCCTTTGAACCTAGTTCACAGAAGTATGAGATGCCCCACATCATAGTCCAGACCTCTTTATTCCTGCTTCCCTACTTCCCTCCCCATCTGTCTATGCCTTCATTTTTCTCCCCCTCCATGCTTGTTCTCCTGATTCTCTACTCCCATCCAGGGACACTCAAGTCTTAATTCCGTTGTGGAGAAGGGAGCTACAAAGGGGATGCGAGCTGTTTGGGCAGAGAGTTAAGCTCCTCAGAAGCACAGGATGCTGCCATATGCGTATTCTCTGGGATTTTATTTCAGATCACAGGTCAAGTATGTCTTCAGGTAGGAAAAATTGATAAAATTTAGAATGGAATTCAATGAATATGCTTTGATTTACAGATATTACCTTTATTGGGGTAAAAATACATAACATGAAATTTACCACCTTAACCATTTTTAAGTGTATAGTTGAATGGTGTTAAGTATATTCATATTGTTGTGAAACAGAATGCCAGAACTTTTTCATCTTGCAAATCTAGAACTCTATACCCATTAAACACTAACTCCCTTTTTACCGCTCCCCTCAACCCCTGGTAACCACCATTCTGCCTTCTGTTTTCTATGAATTAGACTACATTTAGATACTTCATATAAGTGGAATCATCAATAGGTGTCTTTTTGTGACTGGCTTATTTCACTTAGTATAATGTCTTCAAGGGTCTTTCATGTTGTGGCACGTGTCAGGACTTCTTTCCTTTTAAATGCTGAATAATATTCCATTGTATGTGTAGACTACATTTTGTTTATTCATTCATTCATCAATGGACAGTAGGGTTGCTTCCACTTCTTGGATACTATGAATAATGCTGTAACCACCCACCCATAATGACTACCCATAATGTGTCCTGACCCACCCATACTGACTACCAGGATACACTTAGGGAAGACCCCAAACCAGGGGAGAGTGGGATCATGGAAGCCTAATGAAGAAAGTCTTTAAAGAAGAAGGGAGAGGGTGACTGCACAAAATGCTGCTGAGAAGTAACAAAGGATAAAGACTAAACCATTGGATTTGACCTTGTGGAAATCATTGGTGACCTTGACCAGAGAGGCTTCAGTAAAATCAAAAGGATGGAAGTCTGATTGGAGCAGGTTAAAGAGAGAGTGGGAGGTCTGGAGGCAGAGCAGCGACTGTAGACAACTACTTCCAGGAAGTCTGTGGCAGAGGGACCCAGAAAAATGCGGTGGTTATGGGGAGAGTTACATTGGGCCATTTGTTTTCATTATTTTTTGTTAGCACTTCCTCCACTACTGCTACTAACTCTTATCAAAAAACCTGATTAAGAATGCAGTTGAAGAAAACCCACAGAATGGGAGAAAATATTTGCAAACGAAGTGACCAACGGGGTTAATCTCCAAAATATACAAACATCTCATGCAGCTCAATATCCAAAAAACAAACAACGCAATCAAAAAATGGGCAGAAGATCTAAATAGACATTTCTCCACAGAAGACATACAGATGGCTGAGAGGCACATAAAAAGATGCTCAACATCACTAATTATTAGAGAAATGCAAATCAAAACTACAGTGAGGTATCACCTCACAGAAGTTAGAATGACCATCATCAAAAGATCTACAAACAAATGCTGGAGAGGGCACGGAGAAAAGGGAACCCTCCTACACTGTTGGTGGGAATGTAAATTGGTACAGCCACTATGGAGAAAGTATGGAGGTTCCTTAAAAAACTAAAAATAAAGCTACCATATGATCCAGGAATCCCACTCCTGGGCATATATCAGGAGAAAACCATAATTTGAAAGGACATATGCACCCCGATGTTAATTGCAGCAGTATTTATAATAGCCAGGACATGGAAACAACCTAAATGTCCATCAATGGAGGAATGGATAAAGAAGATGTGGTACATATATACAATGGAATATTACTCAGCTGTAAAAAAGAATGAAATAATGTCATTTGCAGTGACATGGATGGACCTAAGATTGTCATACTGAGTGAAGTAAGTCAGACAAAGACAAATATCGTATGATATTGTTTATATGTGGAATCTTTAAAAAATGGTACAAATGAACCTACTTGCAAAACAGAAATTGAGTCACAGATGTAAAAAAACAAACGTATGGTTACTAAGGGGGAAAGTTGGCGGGAGGGATAACCTGGGAGATTGGGATTGACATAGACACACTACTATATATAAAATAGATGACTAATAAGAACCTACTATATAGCACAGGGAAGTCTACTCAAAACTCTGTAATGGCCTATATGGGAAAAGAATCTAAAAAAGAGAGGAGATATATATATATATGTATAACTGATTCACTTTGCTGTACAGTGGAAACTAACACAACATTGTAAATCAACTATATTCCAATTTAAAAAAAAAAAAAAAGAAACCAACTGAGCAGACTCTTGACCCAACCATTTAGCATCAGAAATTAAATTTTTTTTGGTGGGCGGTGGGGAGGCTTAGCTTATTGTGGCTTTAAAAAAAATATGTACATTAAAATTTTCTGATCAAAGCTAACTCAGCTCATCAAGACATAAAACTTGATGCTAATTGCTGCAGAACTGCAAAGGGCTAGGACTTTTGTGGGGGTTGACTAAGAACCAATACAAGTTCCCACATGCAGGAGAGGATGACTGGATTTATCTTTCCCTGTCTCCTCCTTTCCCTCCTCATCATCTCTTCATTTTTTTCTTTTCTTTTCCCCTTTCCTGTTCT
Source organism: Grampus griseus (assembly GCF_964374135.1). Classification (NCBI taxonomy): domain Eukaryota; kingdom Metazoa; phylum Chordata; class Mammalia; order Artiodactyla; family Delphinidae; genus Grampus; species Grampus griseus. Next base: position 12,351,006 of record NC_139018.1, read on the forward strand.
TTCTGCTCCCCTTCTCTTCTTCTTCCTCCAGCATCCTTAGCTTGGCACATGATCCTTTTACAAATGGGCTCCTATTCCTCCTTCCCTCCCCTTCACTCACCCACATATGTCTGCTTGTGTTAACTGCTGTTGGGTCCCTGAATGTGCTATGCCTCTCATGCCTCAGTGCCTTTGCACATGCCATTCCCAACCTACTTGTTTTGGCTAACTCCTACTCATTTGTATTAGGGTGCAAGCTAAGCTACTATAACAAAGAGACCTTCAACACACTGGTTTAGATCAGAGAGAATTAAAATTCTCTCTCATGGTACAGTCCAGAGGCAGGTGGTTCAGGGATGGTAGGGTGGCTAGACCAAACTCAATGTGTGGCTTTCACCTCTGGATCCAAGATAGCTGCTCCAGCTCTCGCCATCACACCTACATCCCAGCCAGAGGGAGGAGAGAAGTGACAAGGGAACCACAGTCATTCTTTTAAAGCATGACCCAGAAGTTGTAACACATTTTTACTTACATCCCACTGGCCAGAATTTAGTCACATAGCCACACTTCACTGTAAGGGAAGCTGAAAAATTCAGTCTTTAGTTGGGAGAATGGATATTGGAGGGCAATATCCAATTGTGGCAGCCTCTGCCACATCATCTGTCTAGATTCACCCAAATATCTTCTATTCCAGAAAGTATCTTCTTCCTGGAAGTACCCTCATTCTTTTCTCCGGGTGACACTTACCCTACTGAATTGGGATTATCTGGTCCCTTATCTGTTGCCTGCTAGACTGTAAACAGACATGGCCCACATGTCATTTATCTTTGAATCCCTAGTACCTACCGCAGTGTTGACTCCCAGTGAATGGGCGTGGCGTAAATGAATCCTGAATAGCTGTGTTATTTGGCCCTGGGATTTGGGCTCTGTGCTCTTCATGGTGGGAGGGAGAGCTAGATTGGTCGGTAGGCCAGCTAGTTGGCTGGCCCTGCATGTAGCTCCTTCACCTCCCTGCCGTCTGAACTAGAGAAATCCAGATGTCTGCTAGTGACCACAGGGTGGGGGATGGAAGAAGGCAGCCCCTACTCCATCAGCTAGATGAACATGCAATCCTGAAAAGTGTTTAATAAGTTCAAATATTTATTTTAGGTTTAAGTGATACAATCCAACTCCTACCAAGTCCAAAGACTGGTGGGGAGCATGTGTGGCTCTTTCAGTCCTGTGCCATTTGGGGTGGGGCCCTCACTTCCAGACTCTCAGGACATGTGGCCCCCTCAGTCAGCAGACAGTATCCCTCAGACTCTCTCTCTCTCTCTGGCATCCTCTCCCCTACCTTCAGGGTCCCTACCTGCTTTTCCCCTCTTCCTCCCATCCCCTGGAATTTCACCTCCTCTTCAGTTGTAGCCTCAGCAGTTATTCTCTGATGTGCTGAGGCCATCGGCTAGTGATGAGGAGCAGGGAGCTTTGGACCATAGAGGGTGGGGGGCGGGAGAGGAGACCAGCAGGGGGGGCTGGTCTCAGGATGAAATATCTATATTCTTTTTTTTTTTGACCATTTTATTTTATTTTTAACATCTTTATTGGAGTATAATTGCTTTACAATGTTGTGTTAGTTTCTGCTGTATAAGAAAGTGAATCAGCTATATGTATACATATATGCCAATATCTCCTCCCTCTTATGTTGGCCTCCCACCCCTCTAGGTGGTCACAAAGCACCGAGCTGATCTCCCTGTGCTATGTGGCTGCTTCCCACTAGCTATCTATTTTACATTTGATAGTGTATATATGTCCATGCCACTCTCTCACTTTGTCCCAGCTTACACTTCCCACTCCCTGTGTCCTCAAGTCCATTCTCTACGTCTGTGTCTTTATTTCTGTCCTGCCCCTAGGTTCTTCAGAACCAATTTTTTTTGTTTTTAGATTCCATATATATGTGTTAGCATATGGTATCTGTGTTTCTCTTTCTGACTTCCTTCACTCCTCTGTATGACAGACTATATTCCATTGACAGTAATATTCCATTGCATATATGTGCCACATCTTCTTTATCCATTCATCTGTTGATGGACACTTAGTTTGCTTCCATGTCCTGGCTATTGTAAATAGAGCTGCAGTGAACACTGTGGTACATGACTCCTTTTGAATTAAGATTTTCTTAGGGTATATGCCCAGTAGTGGGATTGCTGGGTCATGTGGTAGTTCTATTTTTAGTTTTTTAAGGAACCTCCATACTTTTCTCCATAGTGACTGTATGAATTTACATTCCTACCAACAGTGCAAGAGGGTTCCCTTTTCTCCACACCCTCTCCAGCATTTACTGTTTGTAGAGTTTTTGATGATGACCATTCTGACTGGTGTGAGGGGATACCTCATTGTAGTTTTGATTTGCATTTCTCTAATGATTAGTGATGTTGAGCATTCTTTCATGTGTTTGTTGGCAATCTGTGTATCTTCTTTGGGAAAATGTCGATTTAGATCTTCTGCCCATTTTTGGATTGGGTTGTTTGTTTTCTGGATATTGAGCTGCATGAGCCGCTTGTAAATTTTGGAGATTAATCCTTTGTCAGTTGCTTCATCTGCAAATATTTTCTCCCATTCTGAGGGCTGTCTTTTTGTCTTGTTTATGGTTTCCTTTGCTGTGCAAAAGCTTTGAAGTTTCATTAGGTCCCATTTGTTTATTTTTGTTTTTATTTCCATTTCTCTAGGAGGTGGGCCAAAAGGATCTTGCTGTGATTTATGCCATAGAGTGTTCTGCCTATGATTTCCTCTAAGAATTTTATAGTGTCTGGTCTTACATTTAGGGCTTTAATCCATTTTGGGTTTATTTTTGTGTATGGTGTTAGGAAGTGTTCTAATTTCATTCTTTTATATGTAGCTGTCCAGTTTTCCCAGCACCACTTATTGAAGAGGCTGTCTTTTCTCCATTGTATATTCTTGCCTCCTTTATAAAAAATAAAGTGACCATATGTGCGTGGGTTTATCTCTGGGCTTTCTATCGTGTTCCATTGATCTATATTTCTGTTTTTGTGCCAGACCCATACTGTCTTGATTGCTGTAGCTTTGTAGTATAGTCTGAAGTCCGGGAGCCTGATTCCTCCAGATCCATTTTTTCTTTCTCAAGATTGCTTTGGCTATTCGGGGTCGTTTGTGTTTCCACACAAATTGTGCAATTTTTTGTTCTAGTTCTGTGGAAAACGCCATTCGTAGTTTGATAGGGATTGCATTGAATCTGTAGATTGCTTTGGGTAGTATAGTCATTTTCACAATGTTGATTCTTCCAATCCAAGAACATGGTATATCTCTCCATCTATTTGTATCATCTTTAATTTCTTTCATCAGTGTCTTAAATTTTTCTGCATATAAGTCTGTTGTCTCCTTAGGTAGGTTTATTCCTAGGTATTTTATTCTTTTTGTTGCAGTGGTAAATGGAAGTGTTTCCTAATTTCTCTTTCAGATTTTTCATCATTAGTGTAGAGGAATGCAAGAGATTTCTGTGCGTTAATTTTGTATCCTGCTACCTTACCAAAATCATTGATTAGCTGTAGTAGTTTTCTGGTAGCATCTTTAGGATTCTCTATGTACAGTACCGTGTCATCTGCAAATGGTGACAACTTTAATTCTTCTTTTCTGATTTGGATTCCTTTTATTTCTTTTTCTTCTCTTATTGCTGTGGCTAAAACTTCCAAAACTGTGTTGAATAATAGTGGTGAGAGTGGACAACCTTGTCTTTTTCCTGATCTTAGAGGAAATGGTTTCAGTTTTTTTTAAAAAAATTAATTTATTAATTTATTTATTTACTTTTGGGTGTGTTGGGTCTTCGTTTCTGTGCAAGGGCTTTCTCCAGTTGCAGCGAGGGGGGCCACTCTTCATCATGGTGCGCGGGCCTCTCACTGTCGTGGCCTCTCTTGTTGTGGAGCACAGGCTCCAGACACACAGGCTCCGTAGTTGTGGCTCACGGGCCTAGTTGCTCCGCGGCATTTGGGATCTTCCCAAACCAGGGCTTGAACCTGTGTCCCCTGCACCGGCAGGCAGACTCTCAACCACTGCGCCATCAGGGAAGTCCTGGTTTCGTTTTTCACCACTGAGAACAATGTTGGTTTTGGGCTTGTCATATATGGCCTTTATTATGTTGAGGTAAGTTCCCTCTATGCGTACTTTCTGGAGGTTATTTTTTTATCATAAATAGGTGTTGAATTTTGTTGAAAGCTTTTTCTGCATCTATTGAGATGATCGTATGGTTTTTCTCTTTCAATTTGTTAATATGGTGTATCACATTGATTGATTTGCATATATTGAAGAATCCTTGCATTCCTGGGATAAACCCCACTTGATCATGGTGTATGATCCTTTTAATGTGTTGTTGGATTCTGTTTGCTAGTATTTTGTTGAGGATTTTTGCATCTATGTTCATCAGTGATATTGGCCTGTATTCTTTGTGACATCTTTGTCTGGTTTTGGTATCAGGGTGATGGTGGCCTCATAGAATGAGTTTGGGAGTGTTCCTCCCTCTGCTATATTTTGGAAGAGTTTGAGAAGGATAGCTGTTAGCTCTTCTCTAAATATTTGATAGAATTCACCTGTGAAGCCATCTGGTCCTGGGCTTTTGTTTGTTGGAAGATTTTTAACCACAGTCTCAATTTTGTTGCTTGTGATTGGTCTGTTTATATTTTCTATTTCTTCCTGGTTCAGTCTCAGAAGGTTGTGCTTTTCTAAGAATTTGTCCATTTCTTCCAGGTTGTCCATTTTATTGGCATAGAGTTGCTTGTAATAATCTGTAATGATCCTTTGTATTTCTGCAGTGCCAGTTACTACTTCCCCTTTTTCATTTCTAATTCTATTGATTTGAGCCTTCTCCCTCTTTTTCTTGATGAGTCTAGCTAATGGTTTATCAATTTTTTTTATCTTCTCAAAGAACCAGCTTTTAGTTTTATTGATCTTTGCTCTTCTTTCCTTCATTTCTTTTTCATTTATTTTTGATCTGATCTTTATGATTTCTTGCCTTCTGCTAACTATAGGGTTTTTTTTGTTCTTCTTTCTCTAATTGCTTTAGGTGTCAGGCTAGGTTGTTTTTCTGAGATGCTTCTGTTTCTTGAAGTAGGATTGTATTGCTATAAAATTCCCTCTTAGAACTGCTTTTGCTGCATCCCATAGGTTTTGGTTTGTCGTGTTTGCATTGGCATTTGTTTCTAGGTATTTTTTGATTTCCTCTTTGGCTTCTTCAGTGATCTCTTGGTTCTTTAGTAGTGTATTGTTTAGCCTCCATGTGTTTGTGTTTTTTACAGATTTTTTCCTGTAATTGATATCTAGTCTCATAGTGTTGTGGTTGGAAAAGATACTTGATACAATTCAATTTTCTTAAATTTACCAAGGCTTGATTTGTGACCCAAGATATGATCTATCCTGGAGAATGTTCCATGAGCACTTGACACGAAAGTGTATTCTGTTGTTTTTGGATGGAATGTCCTATAAATATCAATTTTGTCCATCTTGTTTAATATGTCATTTATAGCTTGTGTTTCCTTATTTATTTTCATTTTGGATGATCTGCCCATTGGTGAAAGTGGGGTGTTAAAGTCCCCTACTATGATTGTGTTACTGTTGATTTTCCCGTTTAATGGCTGTTAGCATTTGCCTTATGTGTTGAGGTGCTCCTATGTTGGGTGCATAAATATTTACAATTGTTATATCTTCTTCTTGGGTTGATCCCTTGATCATTATGTAGTGTCCTTCTTTGTCTCTTGTAATAGTCTTTATTTTAAAGTCTATTTTGTCTGATGTGAGAATTGCTGCTCCATCTTTCTTTTGATTTCCCTTTGCATGGAGTATCTTTTTCCATCCCCTCACTTTCAGTCTGTATGTGTCACTAGGTCTGAAGTGGGTCTCTTGTAGGCAGCATATATATGGGTCTTGTTTTTGTGTCCATTCAGCCAGTCTATGTCTTTTGGTTGGAACATTTAATCCATTTACATTTATGGTAATTATCGATATGTATGTTCCTATTACCATTTTCTTAATCGTTTTGGGTTGGTTATTGTAGGTCTTTTCCTTCTCTTGTGTTTCCTGCCTAGAGAATTTCCTTTAGGATTTGTTGTAAAGCTGGTTTGGTGGTGCTGAATTCTCTCAGCTTTTGCTTGTCTGTAAAGGTTTTAATTTCTCTGTTGAATCTGAATGAGATCCTTGCTGGGTAGAGTAATCTTGGTTGTAGGTTTTTCCCTTTCATCACTTTAAGTATTTCCTGTCACTCCCTTCTGGCTTGCAGAGTTTTTGCTGAGAGATCAATTGTTAACCTTATGGGAATTCCCTTGTATGCTATTTGTTGTTTTTCCCTTGCTGCTTTTAATATTTTTTCTTTGTATTTAAGTTTTGGTAGTTTGATTAATATGTGTCTTGGCGTGTTTCTCCTTGGATTTATCCTGTATGGGACTCTCTGTGCTTCCTGGACTTGATTAGCTATTTCGTTTCCCATATTAGGGAAATTTTCAACTATAATCTCTTCAAATATTTTCTCAGTCCCTTTCTTTTTCTCTTCTTCTTCTCTGACCCCTATAATTTGAATGTTGGTGCATTTAATGTTGTCCCAGAGGTCTCTAAGACTGTCCTCAATTCTTTTCATTCTTTTTTCTTTAATCTGCTCTGCGGTAGTTATTTCCACTATTTTATCTTCCAGGTCACTTATCCGTTCTTCTGCCTCAGTTATTCTGCTATTGATTCCTTCTAGAGAATTTTTAATTTCATTTATTGTGTTGTTCATCATTGTTTGTTTGCTCTTTAATTCTTCTAGGTCCTTGTTAAACGTTTCTTGTCTTTTCTCCATTCTATTTGCAAGATTTTGATTCATCTTTACTATCATTACTCTGAATTATTTTTCATGTAGACTGCCCATTTCCTCTTCATTTGTTTGGTCTGGTGGGTTTTTACCTTGCTCCTTCATCTGCTGTATATTTCTCTGTCTTCTCATTTTGCTTAACTTACTGTGTTTGGAATCTCCTTTTTGCAGGCTGTATGTTTGTAGTTCCTGTTGTTTTTGGTGTCTTCCCCCAGTGGGTAAGGTTGGTTCAGTGGGTTGTGTAGGCTTCCTGGTGGAGGGGGCTGGTGCCTGTATTCTGGTGGATGAGGCTGGATCTTGTCTTTCTGGTAGGCAGGACCATGTCCAGTTGTGTGTTTGGGGTGTCTGTGACATAATTATGATTTTAGGCAACTTCTCTGCTAATGGGTGGGGCTGTGTTTCTCTCTTGCTACTTGTTTGGCATAGGTGTCTAGCACTACAGCTTGCTGGTCATTGAGTGGAGATGGATCTTAGCGTTTAGATGGAGATCTCTGGGATAGCTTTTGCTGTTTGATATTACATGGATCTGGGAGGTCTCTGGTGGACCAATGTCCTGAACTTGGCTCTCCCACCTCAGAGGCACAGGCCTGACACCCAGCCAGATCGCCAAGACTCTGCCCACCACATGGCTCAGAAGAAAAGGGAGAATAAAAGAAGGAAAGAAAGAAAAAATAAATAAATAAAAGTAAAATGCAGTTATTAAAATAAAATGTTCAAAACTATTAAAAATAAAAATAATTAAGAAGTAATTTAAAAAAGAAAAATAAAAAAAGAAAGAAGAGAGCAACCAAACCAAAAAACAAATCCACTGATGATAACAAGTGGTAAAAACTATACGAAAAACAAAAACAAATAAAAAAACGGACAGACAGAACCCTAGGAAAACCGGTAAAGCACAGCTATACAGCTTCACACAAAGAAGCATACACATATACACTCACGAAAAGAGAAGGAAAAATACATATATATCTATACATAAAAGGAAGAGAGCAACCAAATCAATAAACAAATCTACCAATGATAATAAACTCTAAATACTAAACTAAAATAAACATAAAACCAGAAACAAATTAGATGCAGAAAGCAAACCCCAAGTCTACAGTTGCTCCCAAAGGGCACCTCCTCAATTTGGCATGATTCGTTGTCTATTCATGTATTCCACAGATGCAGGGTACATCAAGTTGACTGTGGAGATTTAATCTGCTGGTCCTGAGGCTGCTGGGAGAGATTTCCCTTTCTCTTCTTTTTTCACACAGCTCCTGGGGTTCAGCTTTGGATTTGGACCCGCCGCTGCGTGTAGGTTGCCTGAGGGCATCTGTTCCGGCTCAGACAGGACAGAGTTAAAGGAGCCACTGATTCGGGGGCTCTGGCTCACTCAGGCCGGGGGGAGGGAGGGGTACGGATGCGGGGCGAGCCTGCGGCGGCAGACGCCGGCGGGACATTGCACCAGTCTGAGGCGCGCCGTGCGTTCTCCCGGGGAAGTTGTCCCTGGATCCCGGGACCCTGGCAGTGGTGGGCTGCACAGCCTCCCGGGAGGGGAGGTGTGGACAGTGACCTGTGCTCGCACACAGGCTTCCTGGTGGCGGCAGCAGCAGCCTTAGCGTCTCATGCCCGTCCGCGCAGAAAGCCACGGCTTGTGCCCGTCTCTGGAGCTCGTTTAGGCGGTGCTCTGAATCCCCTCTGCTCGCGCACTCCGAGGAAATGGTCTCTTGTCTCTTTGGCAGCTCCAGACTTTTTCCCAGACTCCCTCCCAGCTAACTGTGGCTCACTAACCCCTTCAGGCTGTGTTCACGCAGCCAACCCCAGTCCTCTCCGTAGGATCTGACCTCCAAAGCCCCAGCCTCAGCTCCCAGCTCCTGCCCGCCCCAGCAGGTGAGCAGACAAGCCTCTTGGGCTGGTGAGTGCAGGTCGGCACCTATCCTCTGTGCGGGAATCTCTCCACTTTTCCCTCCGCACCCCTGTGGCTGTGCTCTCCTCCGTGTTTCTAAAGCTTCCCCACTTCCCACCCCTCCCCTGTCTCCGCCAGTGAAGGGGCTTCCTCATGTGTGGAAACCTTTCCTCCTTTACAGCTCCCTCCCACTGGTGCAGGTCCCGTCCCTATTCTTTTGTCTCTGTTTTTTCTTTTTTCTTTTCCCTACCCAGGTACGTGGGAAGTTTCTTACCTTTTGGGAAGTCTGAGGTCTTCTGCCAGCGTTCAGTAGGTGTTCTGTAGGAGTTACTCCACATGTAGATGTATTTCTGATGTATTTGTGGGGAGGAAGGTGATCTCCATGTCTTATTCCTCCGCCCCCTTGAAGTTCTCTCGAAATATTTATATTCTTAATCACCTGCTTGCCTGCTGCTTGTAACTTGTTATGTTGAAAGAGCCATCTGTGACTCCCCTCCCTTGTCCTAGGGTTCCAGGAATGGGTGTATGTGAAGGAAGTGTTCCCCTATGTCACTGTCCGTGGTCAAGACCTGGCCTCACCTCCCAGATGTGGGACACTCGCTGTTATGTGTTCCCATAGCCCTCTGCAGTGCTCTCCACACTGGTTTCTGTTCACCGCCTGCCTTCCCCACTAGCCTGCAAGTCCTAGGAGGGCAGGTGATGGTGGCCCCATTTCAGAGGCAGGGAAGCAAATGCAGGCCAATGACATATACATGGGTGCCCTGGTTAGTTAGTGATGGAGTCAGAAGTGGTAGCAGAGTCTCTGACCCCGGCGTGGGGAGGAGAACATGTGCAGATTCCATTCTCGTGCTCTGAGAGGGACTGGCAGGGAGTGTTTGCTGCTGACGACAGGCTGATTGATTCCTTGGGGTGAATTTGCATACCCTGGTAATCTCACAGCCTGCACCAGGCCAAGGGTTTGGTCCTGAGCCTGCAAAATGGATTGGGCTGGTTGTGCCCTAAGGGGTCCTGCTGGTGCCCATTTTCAGGCCAGGAAAAGGTGTGTCTTTTCTTTCCTCTGATGTTCCTCCCTCCTGTGATTGTTGAGAATAAACTTCCTCGTCTGAGATGTACGGCTCTTTATGAGGAAGGAGGAAGCATAACTCCCTCCATCAGGCCAAGCACATGGCGTGTCAAAGCCTCTGGAGGTTGAGGACACTCTCAAATCAGCCCTGGGCAAAGACTGGGACAGGGATGAGGCCCCGGGCACTAGAGGTGGGGGCCTGGGGCTCTGCTGGGCAGGCACTGTTCCCAGATATCCTCCATCCCATGGCGTGAGACATGGGGCCACCGAAGAGGTGGTTGGCCCAACTGGCTTCCTCTCTTGTCCTGTGGTATAACTGACTTCCCCCTCTTGCCTTCAGAAAAGTCCAAGGACAAAGTATCTTCATTTCCAGTATCATTCACTTCCATGCTCTCCATCACACCAGGCACTATGTTAGGTGCTTAGGACACAAATGTGAATGAGACCCATTTCTCGTTTTCCGGGAACTCGCGGTTTGGTGGAGGGAGATGGAGCCCTGCACAGCTAATTCTGTCATACAGTGTGAAATGCTATAAAACCAGATGTGTTTAATTAGCACATGTGTGAGTATAAAAGTAGGCTTGACGTGCTCTGTTGCCGAGGTGTAAAAAGAAAGCTGTGTGGTTTCTAAGGAGGGAAGTGAAGTGTTGAGCAGTGGGGCCCCATGATCGTTTCCATGTCTTGGATCATTCTGGAGGTTGTGTTTCACTTGCTTCCAGCGGGAGAGGCTGGAGGCCGGCAGACTAGTACAGAGTTATTCCAACCGTTTAGAGAAAAGACAGCAAGGCCTTGGAATATTTGGGGGTAAGGGATGGAAAGAAAGAATTTGCAGAATTTCCAGGATGTGAATTGTGTGAGAGTAGGGTTTGGGGGGAAGGACTTAAGGGTGGCTAAGCTTTCTAGCCCCAGGTTCAGGACAACGGTGACACCGTGAACTGTGACAGCATCAGGAGAGAAGGGTATGGGGGAGGAATATGCTCAGAGGGAAAGGGGAGCCAGAGCCTATGGGGAGATGCGGTGGAGATGACATGATTTAAGAGCTATGATATTTATAGACTGCGTTACTGAACAAGGGATGGTCGGTATTGAAGGAAAAACGTTGTCTTTGCTCCTAATTGGAATCTTTTGCACTTTTTGTCATCACTTTGGGGGCCAGTATTGCCAAGAACTTAGTTAAGATTCAGGGAACTGAGTTAACTCTTAGGCAATCAAAACACCACCAGCAAACTGAAAGGAGGAGAACCTTCTGAAGGTACACAGTGCTCTGGGCCCAGCCGCTGCAGGTGGACATGAGTAATGGCTGAGTCTGTAGCCCCAGAAAAGCATTTTTTAGACTGTGGTTTAGGCTGTGCTGAGAACGTCTTGAATAAGACTCTAAAAATCACAATACTATTGTAACCAGCAGGTTTGATCTTAGAGAATAATCTGGTTAGGGATTGCCAGCTTGATTTTTGAACCCTTAATTCCCTCCTAGACTCTCCTGAACAGCTTCTTAAACTCTGAGTAAGTTGCATGGATAGAGAACCAAACATCACCCACAATAATCTAGCACCTTGCCTCTCGAAGTGTGGTTCCTGGGCCAGCAGACTTGGAACTTAGAAATGCAGAACTGACCAAATTAGTGCCTGCATTTCAACAAGATCCCCACTGATTCATATGCACATTACAGTTTAAGAAGTACTCGTCTGGCACAGCAAGTTCCAGATATGGCTTTACATTGGAATCATTTAGGTAACTTTAAACAGCTTTCCAATCCTCCACCCTAGACTTTCTGATTTAGCCCAGTGATTCTCTTGTGTAGCTAGGTTTGGGAACCACTGACTTGTATAGTTTCAAAAATCCTTCTCTGTTGATGGGCAAACGGCAGGACTTCTGGTAAATGACAATCTAGTTTGAGCTCCATGTTTGTCTGGTTTATAATCACAATAATGGCTAAAGCCTCATGCCCTTTAAAAAAATACCATGTCGGGCTTCCCTGGTGGTGCAGTGGTTGAGAGTCCTCCTGCCGATGCAGGGGACGCGAGTTCGTGCCCCGGTCCGGGAGGATCCCACATGCCGCGGAGCGGCTGGGCCCGTGAGCCATGGCCGCTGAGCCTGCGCGTCTGGAGCCTGTGCTCCGCAACGGGAGAGGCCACAGCAGTGAGAGGCCCGCGTACCGCAAAAAAAAAAAAAAAAAAAAAAAAAAACACAAACATGTCTACATTGGCAATAAGCAGCCTTGTCCCCTTCCTCTCAGGACAATTCATGATGCTCAAGAAGGAACATATATGTCACTAACCCCTCGCTCCCACCCCACCCCTGGAACTGCAGTAACAATTCATACGTTGTCAAAAGTTGAATGAGCAAAAACCTTTTAAAAAAAAAAAAAAGTTGAATGAGCTTAGCCAGTTCCCTGCCCAGTTTGAAAGCAGCTAGAGTCAGCTGATGTTTACCAAGCACTCTGGATGAAAATAATTACCCAAGAACCAAACAATGTGACCCCCATTATCTTCATACTTTGTTTCTGTAGAAGGCACGGCTAGAAGGGCCTTTCGGAGCTCTCCTCCAAGTTCTCGCTTTATGGATAGAAAAATAGAACCCGTGCAGAGGTTGGAAGCTACAGTCCAGCTGGTTTCATCCAGAAGGAGAGGATTTTTAGTTGTTTGGAAAATGGATCACATATTTGTTGCCTAATTAGAGGCACAAAACGAGCAAGCTTTGTATTCTAAGCTTGATATCAAGGACTGGGACAAATGCTGTAAACACAGAAAAATCTGGTTCCTGGTGACTGCCCAGGACCTATAAGACACGTGGAATGCAGACATCCTGGGAATTCAACAAGCAAGTTCTCAAATGCTGAGCTCTTTAATTAAGCAGGTGTTTGGGAAGTCTGTCCTGTCTGTGTAGCTTCCAGCCTTCACTGAGGTCGTCTTGATGAAAATTGGCCCCCATCCAGCCCAGCAGCAGGCCTAAAACTGGCTTCAATTGGAGGCGTTGGAATGTGCCTTGTTATTTTCTTCTTTCTTATCAAGCCCCATTAGCTTGAGCGAGGAAGGAACAAAAACGGGCTGGGAAAACATGTTGTTTCACTGGGTAAAAATTTACTACCAAGGAAGTGATTCGGCCGTGTCCAAAAAAGGACTCATGGAGGACTTTGGAAAGGTGCAGTCTTCCGAACGTTTTTCGACAGTTTCTCCCCGTGTCACCCAGTGAGAATGTTTCCCTTTGGCTGATGGCCGTTCTCACTCAAGAACGGAGACATTCAGCCGAGGGTGTGTACACAGGCTCACAAAGTCAGCCCTGCCTTATTGACAGTATTGGAAACCAAGCTTCCCCTATCTTTCTTGGCTGTTAGAAACAGCACCTCACCGGGGAAGGGAACTATAATTTCCTGGGCACCTCCTATGCGCCAGGCAATGGTGATGGGACCTGCGAACACGCTGATTTGTGAACTCTCCTGGCAGCCTAGGAGGCAGGCTGCTGCAGCTCTATTTTGCAGAGAATCTGAGCATCCCTGAGATCAATCAACTTGTCAGTAATATTCAGTTATTAAGTGCAGGAGCCTGGATTCACACCCAGCTCTGCCTGCCTCTCAAAGTTCTTATTTTTTTTACCCAGTAGCCCTTTCTGGGGAAGTCACAGCCCTTTGGTCTTTTTTCTCTTAAGCTTTAGTGCTGGCAGAATGGCTTAGGAAATGTTCTCCCTGTGGGTGTGGCGGAACCATTAGTTTTTGTTTTGTTTTGCTTTGTTTTACCATTTTTAAAGGATATTTATTTCAATGAGAATTTGTGTTATGAAAACAGTTTAACTATTTTCCCTTGAACTTTTAGGAATGCTGAAATGTAAATGCGTGTAGGTATATAATATGTACATTCAAATATAATAAGTAGCTGGCGTACATACGCATATTATTTGTATTCAAACATATTCATGCATATTTATAGCAGTACGTTGTCCATTATACCTGCCAGTAGAGATTTTTATATAACAACCTGTGAGTTAACCCTAAGATCATACTTGGAACCATTAGTTTTACGGGGGACAGAAAAATGGGTTGTATGCTGAGAACTAACCCACTCCCAAGGAAGGACATATAATAGGCATAAACCAATAGCATGATAGTCACGACGCCCTGTGAGAACTCCGTCTGACAAGAGAGAGGGGGGACCTGCCAATCACCACCTGCCTCCATCACAGAACTCCTGCTCCAAGGGCTAAACCTTCTAGCAGATTTGTAGGCTGTGGCCTTTTCTCATGTTGTCCCTTAAGTCAGCCTGGAAAGTGGCAGTGGGGTGGGGGGGAGTGGTGGTGGTGGTGGTATGAATTGGGAGATTGAGATGGACATGTATACGCTAATATGTATAAAATAGATAACTAATAAGAACCTGCTGTATAAAAAGAGAAATAAAATTTAAAATTTTTTTTAAAAGATTCTAATTTTATTTTTTTTTACTGTATTTGATTTACAATGTTGTGTCCATCTCTGCTGTACAGAAAAGTGACTCAGTTATACACATATAGACATTCCTTTTTCTAAATTTTCTTTTCCATTGTGGTTTATCACAGGATATTGAATATAGTTCCCAGTGCTATGCAGTAGGACCTTGTTGTTTATCCATCCTATATATACTAGTCCGCATCTGCTAACCCCACACCCCTGGTCCTTCCCTCCCCCACCCCCCTTCCCTTTGGCAACCACAAGTCTGTCCTCTATGTCTGTGAGTCTGTTTCTGTTTTGTAGATAGGTTCATTAGTGCCGTAGTTTAGATTTCTCATATAAGTGATACCATATGGTATTTGTCTTTCTCTTTCTGGCTTCACTTAGTATGATAATCTCTACGTCCATCCATGTTGCTGCAAATGGCATTATTTCATTCTTTTTTATGGCTGAGTAGTATTCCATTGTATACGTGTACCACATCTTCTTTACCCATTCATCTGTCGATGGGCATTTAGGTTGTTTCCATGTTTTATCTATTGTGAATAGTGCTGCTATGAACATAGGGGTGCATGTGTCTTTTTGAATTATAGTTTGGTCTGGGTATATGCCCGGGAGTGGGATTGCTGGGTCATATGCTAATTCTATTTTTCGTTTTCTGAGGAACATCCACGCTGTTCTCCATAGTGGCTGCACCAACTTACCTTGCCATCAACAGTGCAGGAGGGTTCCCTTTTCTCCACACCCTCTCCAGCATTTGTTATTTGTAGACTTTTTAATGATGGCCATTCTGATCCCTGTGAAGTGGTACCATATTGTAGTTTTGATTTGCATTTCTCTAGTAATTAGTGATGTTGAGCATCTTTTCATGTGCCTACTGGCCATCTGTATGTCTTCTTTGGAGAAATGTCTACTAAGGTCTCAGCCTGGAAGATTCTGTTCCTTTTGTTGTTCCAGTTTGTTGGGCAGGTGTATTCTGAAGTCTGAGCCCAGTTCCTCCATCTGGCACCTCTGTGAGACCTTGACGGGACTGGAAGGACGTTCTTCACTCACACTGCCTTAGCACACCTGCTGGGGACATGGGACACAGCTATCGGTATGACATCCTACATGAATATCCCTGCCGTGCAGGCTGCTGTCCCAAGGCCGGGAGCTCACTTCTGCCTTCTGGAAGGGTGTCAAGGAAATGAGGTTGACTGCTTTGAGGACTTTCGTACGTGAGCAGTTGTTGTTTGAGATTGAGAGTGTAATTGAAGGCCACCCTGGGGATGTCTGAAGGAAGGAGTGACAGCTCAGAGCTGCGTGGGGCAGCAGAGCTGTGCTGCTCAACATGGAGGATGATTTTTTCCTGGGTAGGCACAGTGCTGGGCTTTGATCTGGTTTTGGAGATGTCAGTGAGCACTTTCCTTCAGTAGCCAGGGTGCTGGTCGCCTGGACGGTGGGGGGATGTTGTCCCAGCTGGGGAGAGATGAGCCATGGCTGCTGTGCTGGAATCCTCGAAGGGCCCAGGCAGCTGCCCAGGGCCACAGCCCCCTGGAGGGACCCTCTGCTTCCGTGAACCATACAGCTAGAGGGACTGCACTCGACACCAGCTCTCCCAGTGGCCTAGAAATTTAGGAGGACACACACACACACACACACACACACACACACACACACACACACACAGTAGAACATGAAGAATTAATAAGTGAATGAGTACATGAATGATTGAATGAACCCAGCATTCTTTTCTCTTAAGGGATGTTTCCTAAACATCCCACAGAAAAGGAAAGGAGTAACAGGCATGGTTTGCGTCCAAGGATAATGACACTTACTCAGGTTGCCGTAACTTGTACTTTTCCACTGATGCAGAAAAGGCCCCTTTGCCAAAGAATGTCCTTGGAGTGTTCAACGTACTTTTCCTTCTGTTATTTAAGTCAAATGTATTTAATGTAAGCAATTTAGCTGTGAGCTGGAATGTGTGATGAGTCTTTTAGCCTCGTGTGGAACCCACAGCATGAACTTCCCCAGTTTCAGCCCCACAGGTGTGCAAGCTGATGGGGGTTTTCTGTGGGGTGGTGGTTTTCAAAGTCCAGGCACTTGTCAGCAAGTTGGCTGGGAAAAGCTTGTCTGGGGGCTCAAAGGCCTTAAAGTTTGTTGCCCATGTGTTCATTCATTCATTCATTCATTCATTCACCAAATAGTTATTAAACATTTACTATGGACCCAGGTTAAACCAGGTTTGTTTTTAATTTTTAATTTTTGTCTGTGTTGGGTCTTTGTTGCTGCGCGTGGGCTTTCTCTAGTTGTGGCGAGCGGGGACTACTCTTCGTTGCGGTGCGCGGGCTTCTCATTGCAGTGACTTCTCGTTGCAGAGCATGGGCTCTAGGCGCGCGGGCTTCAGTAGTTGCGGCTCACGGGCTCTAGAGCACAGGCTCAGTAGTTGTGGCTCGTGGGCTTAGTTGCTCCACGGCATGTGGGACCTTCCCAGACCAGGGCTTGAACTCGTGTCCCCTGCATTGGCAGGCGGATTCTTAACGACTGCGCCACCAGGGAAGCCCCAGGTATGTTTTGAGGTTATAAAGATGGGACATACATCCACCAAAGACTCCAAACTTATTGAGTTCTCAAAATATATTTATGTTGACAATCCAGTGTCAGTTGATTGATTCAACCCATTCAATCAATCAATTCAAGGAGGTTTTTGAACGTACATCAACAGAAATGTGGTATAACTGAGTTAATTCTTTAACTCAGTAAAAGTGGTGGAGTTTTTTTTTTTTTTAAACTTTAGAGATTTTGTTTCTGGGTTTGAATAGTTTGCACGTGCGCAAACACATTTAGACCTCACGTGCCCTTCTGAGCCCAGTCTGGCCCCTCCTGAGCGTTTGGTTCCTCTGTGCAGGGCTTTGGGGGCACGTTGTGTGCACCCAGTTTACACAAGCACAGAGCCTTGGGAACTTGCTATCACCAAGTCTCTCTAACAGCTCTGTTGCCCCTTAAGTCTCCCTCACCCTGCGTTCCCCTTGAAGCAGGAAAAAGAGCACAAATTCCTAAGGCAATGTTGTTCCCAGGGTACAATTGCCATCTATCACTTCCCGCTGAAAAAATGTAAATATGTGCTGGCCAATAGTGGTGTTGTTTATTATCCCAGGCTTCGATATGGATTTGAGTAGGAGCGGCTGCTGGCCGGTTCCCCTGGGAGGCTTTGCTGGGTGGGCAGACCTGGGGCTGGAAGCGAGGCCCAGGGCAAAGGCAGGAGCTCTTGCAGCTGAGAACGGCGGCGGGTCTTTGCCACCGAGGCTGCGCGTCGTCACGTGTCAGGGTGGAGCAGAGGCTGCTGCCGCCCTGGAAGCGGGTTCTTGGAGGTGGTCCATGTTTTGCGGGCTGGTCATTGAGGGTGCGATGGGAACGGACCAGCGTCATTGGTGTTGACCAGTGATGCCGATGGTGGTGGATTGTGGTGGTGTCGCTTGGAGCCTGGAGACCATCGCTTACCTGGCTGAACGTTTCACTGGACCAGCTGTGCTTGCTTCCTGAGTGCACACCTGTGCTACCCAAGGAGCTTACACTTTGGAATCCTAGGTGCCCCCCAGCCCCACCACAGTCTGCCATCTGTGATGTCAAGAGGCAGACAATTTTCCAGGCGGGGCAGGAAAAGGTAGCAAAAGCTCAGCCCTCTCTCCTCTGCTTGACCTGCCTGGGCCTCGCAGTGTGACCTCTGCCACTCCTGCACAGAGGGGCTTGGGAGGCAGCAGGTGGAGAAGCCTGGACTCGGCTCTGGCCCTGGTGACTCAGCGCCTTCAGCACCGTTTTCCCATCTGCAAGTGGGGGTCACCAGCTCACCGCATGGAGCGACTGTGAGAAAAAATGAGGGCGCACTGCGCAGGCTCAGTGAAGTGCAGTTTTAAAGTTATTTCCGATGGCACGATGGTCCGTTCTGGAGAGGCGGGGAGAAGGGGTAGATGAGCAAACCCTGCCTGTAGTGAGGAGGGGGCAAAAGGCAGGAGCCCTAAAGTGCAGGCAGGTGAGGGCAGGAGTGATGAGGAGAGGTGGGGCCTGGCCAGGCGGATCCAGGGCGCTGGGTGAATCCCTTCATAGCCAAAGGTCTAGGGGGTCTTGTCCTTTAGGTCAAAGTAAGAGCGTGGTGTCAGGAGGACCGCTGATAGGGTTGAGCACTCTTTCTAGAGTGCAGTGTGGGGAGAAAGGGAAGAAGGATTCGTTTCAGGTGAAACAGTTCTGAGTGCTGTGTACAACAGATGAGAAATGTGGCCATGAAATCAACTTGGTCTCTGTGCTCTGAGCTCCCAGTTAAGGAAACGGGACCGACTGGCTTGGACATAAGTACCTGCACACTGGCAGACAGATGGGGACGCAGCAGCTTGGAGAAACCCAATGTAAGCAGAGGGCAGCAAGAGATCAGCCCTCGGAGCTCTGGCGTGGAAGGAAGACTGGAGGGCTCTGGGAAGCTTCATGAAGGAACAGGAGCTCTACGTTGAAAGATTTTGGGGCATGGATGTAATCAAGTGACTTGACTACAAGATTCCGCTGGCGAGGGACGTTCCTTTTTCTTCTGTTATGTTCTCAGTGGTGTTTATCATAGCTCTGCGCACACGGCAGGTACACAACAGACCGGTTTAATATGTGAATGGGTAAGCCTAATACAAAACGCGTTTCTAAACCAAGTAATGGTTGAACTTGCTTTCAGAGAATGATGGGCTAGGATGGCAGAAAAGTGCTTAAGGATGTGTGTTCTCTTTTTGGCCATTTCCCTTGTGGATTTCCAGGGAGCAGATTAGCTCTACCCCCTCCGAAAAGGTCAGGGTCTCCTAGTGGTACCTGTTAGGGAGGTGCTTCCGTCTCCTTGGATATCACCCAGGGACATTATCAACTGCCTCCCAGCCAGACAAGCAAGCAGCTGGCACCTCTAGTGGCTGCAGGGCTTTAAACATGTAAGTGACATTCTTTGGAATATGTCTGTGTTACAGATGTGGACGAGTGTGCAACGGATTCCCACCAGTGCAACCCTACCCAGATTTGCATCAACACAGAAGGAGGGTACACCTGCTCCTGCACTGACGGCTATTGGCTGCTCGAAGGCCAGTGCTTAGGTAACAGCTCTATGGGCTACACAGAAACTCTTGAGAGTTAATGCTTGTGTCGGGTATAGTGAAATGTGGGCATGGCTGGTGGTCTAAGGGCAGCGGGCTTTTCTTTGGGGGTGGGGGAGGCAGAAGGCTGTTGAGCCTACGCGTAGTCCCACCCTTTAAAATCAGTTACCACCGTCACCGCATCACTGCATGTCGTCATCAGAGTTTTTGAACGTACTTTTTAAGGGTTCATGTTTGATTCTACCTAGACCTTCTTTCTGCCTTTAGGAAGTTGATAACCAAGGCAGGAAGTGATAGGGGTGAGGGTTGTTCTGTCCCAGTTAGAAATCATACCAAGAGAAGGGAATTCTTGCTTAGTCACAGAAATGTCCCAAGTCTCAAATGTGGATCAGTGGAATCTGGTCTAATATCATCTCCTCCTAATACCCCATCACAGCCCCTACCCCATGCCCACCCCACTAGCTCTGGTCTTTTTTTAAGGAGTCAGTCAGCACCAATTGAGAATTTTGTCCCTTGCGGTTGGCATCGGCTATATGATCTCTCTGTTTATTTTTACTGGAGGGCGGTTTTCCTTTCTTCTCCTTTAGTTTTTGGTTTAGCCAAGTGAATGAATTCATAGCAATCTCTGGCTGTCACTTCAGTTTCTCTTTGTAGGGTGAGATTTCTTTGCTGTTTTCTTGGAAAAGCCCTACTAGTTTAAATCCTCTACGACACTCTTCTGTCTCCCGGAAGTCAGTCCTGGAGGAGCTGAGAAACAAATCCAAACAACATCATGGAAACAAACAAACAACAAGGTTCTTCTTTCCAGGTCTTTCTTGATTGAGACTGAGCTGAGGTCTCCTCTAGAGCCCTGTCCAGAGCATCCTGGGCTCTGACAAGCCAGCCTAGGCTTGACTCGGTTCCCCTTTCCAGGCACCAAAGAGCTGGCTGCACACGGGCATGTGTAAATATGATGATTGCTTTGCATTTTAACCAACCTCAGCTATTATGGAAAATTTGACGCCACTGATTTGAACATAAGCAGACCCGTGTGAGTTATTTGTATGGGAAGAGTCAGTATGTAGAATTTCAGAGCTGGATGGGGTGTTAGATGTTATGTCATCCAACTTCTATAGAGTTGGAAACTGAGACTCAAAGAAGAGCAACGTGTTGGACAAAGTTACAGTGAGTGGGTCTAAAATCTGTCTCCTGTTTCTCAGTCCAGTTTTTTTCCACCACAAGAAGGTGCTAGAGAGAACCAGGTGACCAGGACATACAGGCCAGATTTCAGAGACCTTGGGGCCAGGAAAGCTCTCCCCATCTGAGTGGGGGCAGTAATTGGGACATTCCTCTACCGGGGGGGGGGTTGTTCTCTTCCACAGAGCATGAAGTTTTGGGAGGGATGCTCCTGGAGGCCTGACGTGGTGCCGCATGCATGGCCTGCTTACACTTTACATCCAAAGTGAAGAGCTTTCCTCAGTATGGGCTAAACTCATGCCTTCTCTCAGCCAAACTCTTCTTTCTGTTTCAAAATGCAAATTCCATAGCCGTCCACCCCCCACTCTGTGCGACTTTGCAGGCATTGCTTTTGCAGAAAAATAAGGGGCTGGGAATCGCCTTTCTTCCAAGGTACCCCTAGGCAGAAGATGCCCTCTTTTCCCCCTGCTGCCTCCCTGGCTTGGGGACGTGCCCAACTGCACCCACGTAGGAGGTCAGGATCAGCAACTGCAGAGGTCAATGTGCTTTATAAGCAGGAGCTGCAGGGCACTTGGTGGGCAGTGGGGTGAGCCAGGTTAGAAGTAGCTGCAACTCAGAGATGAAACAGAATGACAAGGGCAGGGCATGGTTCCTGAGGAGGGCTGAACAATGAGTAAGGTGGAGATGGGGTCCTTTTTGGCAGTAGGTAGTAGAAACCAGGCACAGAGACAAGTTCTGAGCTGGCCTTCGGAGCCCTTGGTGGACCCTGGTTCCAAAGGAAGTGGTGTACCAGAGGGGGAACGTTTAGGGGGAGGTGAGGATGAAATAAGGACCAGTTACAGCTATAGTCAGGTGAGACTCGGTCCCCACCTGGAGGCTTCATTCGAAACACCCTATCCTGCAGGAGTGAATTCTCCAGCTGTCAGCCCGTCAGCCCATCAGCTTGGGGTATTAAGAAGTGCTTTCCCAATGACGTCAGCCTCCCTGTTGACTGGTACATGTCAGCCTGGCTCTGCTAAAAGGAACCATTCACCCACATAGCTGCTTGCTCAGGAAAGGCCAATCATGGCTTGCAAGAAGTGTGTTTATCCAGAGTTTTATGTCCACTCTGCTACAAGGAGGAGATCCAAGGCCAACTCCGGCATCCTTGTGTTCCTGGATTCGTAGGTCTCAAGACCACAGCGCTACCCAGCTTGGCCTGGCCTACACTCACTCTTGTTCCTGACAGCTGGACATATTCATCATTAGTGGAGCTGGCAAAGAGCCTACAGGAGCCAGGCTATGGATACCCCTGACACTTTAAGCCAACTTGTCCCTTTCCAGGGCAATGACACGTTTAAGTAGGATCTTAGGGTGACTCTTGGTGTTGGATAAACCTTAGCGTTAAATCTTAGATTTGCTTAAAATCTTAGAGGCCATCTTGACCAATGTTCCACTCTAAGCAGAAATTTCTTCTACAACTTTCAATATAGGTTCAGGTGTTCATAGCACTGAGATGGGTCAGGGAGGATGGTGGAGAGATTGAGCCCAGAATCCAGAGGGTGTCACCATCCCTGACACTTCGTAGGTGCTGTTGTTGTGTTAGTTCCGCTGTGCTTCCCCTTGTGATGCTGATCCAGAAGAGACAGGCAGTAATGATGCTGGGGTGGCATCGGTGATTGAGAAGAAAACATATCTTACCTGGCTTGCAATTCTGTTTCCAGACATTGATGAATGTCGCTACGGCTACTGCCAGCAGCTGTGTGCGAATGTTCCTGGATCTTATTCCTGTACGTGCAACCCTGGTTTCACCCTCAACGAGGATGGGAGGTCTTGCCAAGGTATGTGATGTGAATGACAACTCGAACACAATGTGAAACCCTAGATGCTGTCTTCTTCAGAGTCTGACAGTTTATGTTGGTAGGAAACACTGTTGTTAAAGTGTATTTCCACTCATTGTCCCTGCCTGCCCATCCCATTGTTTACGGAAACCTGAGATCCTAACTGAGGTTATGTGAAACATGTCAGAGTGTCCTCTGAGTACTGCTGAAATTAGAACCACAGTTATCCACCAGCTGGGAGCTTCTGGTTTCATGGATTTGCTTCTCTCTGTGTATCTGCTATCCACAAGTAGCCTTGCCAGCTTTTTTGGCCAACCTGGAATGTTCTCACATGTCCTATAGCCTGAGTTCAATTCCTGAGGCCCAAAGAGAGATGAGGAAAGAGGGCTTCTGATTCTGGATGAATTGTGAAATATTCAGGTACACCCTATGCGGGGTTTTCACGGGCGACTTTGATGCCTCTCCGTCCAGTTTCCCCTCACCCGTGTTAGGAGGGCCTGTTATTTAGCAGAGCGTCTGGAGGTGGTGGTCACCTCCCCTACAACCCAGCATTCCCCACAGTAACAGAATGAAAGAAACAAAGGCATTTTCTGACTTTCACATGATTGCTTCAAATACTGATAAGTAAGAAAAACAAGTTCCAGGCCTATTGCCTCCATCTGAAGGCTTCTTCTGCTCAGGAAGTGAGTGGGGGACTTAAGACCCAAGAATTAGTGCAAGTCCTGTCTGGCCTCAAGCTCCCCGCCCCCAGCCCGCTGCCCAGGCCTCCAGGCCCTGGCAGCTGCCCCATCCAGGGTGGAGGCAGCGCCGGAGACTCAGAATGAGGTCTTTGTTTGGAGCCTGTCACCAGGTTTTGCAGGATCCATTTCCTTGTCACACCATTCGAGGTCTGGCTGGCAGGCTCCTGGCCAGCTACTTGGAGGAGATTATGTCTCCATTAGTTTAATCGTATCGAAATCATTGGGTAAACAGGAAGGCATCAGCGTTAAAGAGCTGGATCCTGGATTCTTTCTCAGTCTCTCTTCCAAAGTTGGTTCTGCTGCTTGTTCCAAGAAGTCTCGACTGCGTTCCTCTCGCCGGGAGAACTCATTTTCTTTTGAGAGCAGAGCCTGGGCTGGGAGGTTGAGGGAGCTGATAGAGCAGGGAGCAGGCGCCTGGCTCCTTTGCTGCTGTGATAAGCGGCTCAGAGCAGATGCAGGCTTCTCTGTGCCAGGGCTGGATGCTCGAGTTGCCAGCCCAGGTTGTCCCCCAGCGTCCACTAAGGAACAGCCATGCACAGAAGAGCCAAAAGGCCCATGTGTCCTTCAGGGACCGGCCTTTGACGAGGAACAGTGAACATACCTCTCAGTGCCAAGTCCAGCAGTGTGATTAAGCAGCAGGCACGGCATCCAGGCCTGGACACTGGGCACTTGGCCACTGGGATATTGCATCAGCAGGGCCCGCGGCAACACAGGATGTTACATACTCTGGTGAGCTTTTGTATTCCTAACACATCAAGCAAGGAAGAGTGCTTTGCCCTCCCTCTTCAAAGCATTGTCACGTTTGTTCATTTCACTGAACTCCAACAATAACCTTATGAGGTAGGCAGGGCAGATGAGGAAATCGAGGATCAGAAAGGTTAAGCAGCTTGGCCAGAGTCACACAGCTCTGAGATGAGTGTAGAACCAAGGATCCAGCTTTCCTGTCCAGCAGGTCAGAGTGGGATGCGGTCTTCTCCCAAAGGACTCCAAAGGGCATTTGGGCACGTGTGCAGGCCAGGGCTGGCAGGAGAGGGCAGCCAGGGCCCCAGGGGGCAGAAGCGCAAGCAGCTGAGAGCTGTGAGAGGGTGGGCCGTAAGCTCATTCACCTTGCATGGCCAGCATCCGGCCGGAAGCCGAGGACTGCAGCCCTTAATGCTCATTAGTGCTGTTCTGCCTGAACTTGCACTCGACAGCCTGGCACCACGACATTTTCCTTGCCTTCTGGGTGGACAGCCTCTAGACTCCCATTGGGCACCAGTGGAGACTGGTATCTCACTGGACCCTCCATGCATGGCCATCTGTTTTTTCTTTCCCCTCTGAAAGTTTCAAAGATGCCAGGAAGCAGGAGCTGTGTGGGCATGGGATTGCCCTCTTCTGTAAGAAAAACTTCTCAAGCCACTTACCTTTTAGCTCTGAAAGCCCTCAAATCTCTGTTAAGAGTCTCCAGAGGTTAACCTGGACTTTGAAGGGGATAGAAATTCTCTCAGCTGGAACTTTGGTCATTGCCCTATGGAGCGTGGCAGCAGGACGGGGGAGCTCAGAACGGGTCAGCTGATGCCATTGTACACAGGGGCTCCCTCCTTCCCTCCCCCTTCTCTGAGCTGTGCGGAATGAATCTTGGGTATTGTGGAAAGACCCCTGACTTATGTCCCAGTTTCAACTGTGCCCTTGTTAGCTTGGGGACTTGGGCACATCTCTCAACCTCAAAACAGAGGTAAACATCTTTGTTGACGTATAATTGACGTAAAATGAACTGCACTATTAAAGGTACATGATTTCATGCACTTTGACTTATGTATACCCCCACGAAACTATCACCACCTCAAGATAATGAATATTCCATCACTCCTTAAAGTTTCCTTGTGCGCCTTTTTGGTCTTCTCCTTATTCTACTGAACTTGTAACATGGGGTGATGGTCCTGAAACAGGGCTGTAAGTACCCTGTGAGTGTGAGATCCTTTTGTAATAATCAGCGACATTATTTCTGTCTAACTGTCTTAGTCAGCTCAGGCTGCCATGACAAAATACCATAAACTGGGTGGCTGAAACAACAGAAATTTATTTTCTCACGGGGGGGAGGCTGAAAGTCCAAGGTTAAGGTGCCAGCGTGGTTGGGTGCTTGTGAGGCTTCTCTTCCTGGCTTGTAGGTGGCCGCCTTCTCCCTATGTCTCACATGGTAGAAAGAACAAGAGCAAGCTCTCTGGTGCTTCTTTTTTATAAGGGCACTAATCCCATCATGAGGGCCCCACCCTATGAGTTCATTTAACCTAAATTACCTCCTAAAGGCCCCATCTCCAAATATCATCACATTTGGGGGTGAGGGTTTCAGCATATGAATTTTGGAGGGGACACAATTCAGTCCACAGCAATAATGAATAGAGTTATTATTTAAATTGTCATGATTATTTACCTCTTTACCTGAAACTTCAAAGTCAATGGAGGTGAGGGAAGAGCTAATTGGAGATGAATTCAATTGGTGATGGGAAAGAGCAGATGTTGCCTAGAAATTCCCGTTGGTGAGCCTTGGAGAGTGGACTTCCTAGGAGGTGTATACGTGTACATGTGTATACATGTATATGATATGTATACATGCCATTTCCACCCTTCCCAGCTTGCAACCCCAGAAGGGACGTATGAATGGAGGCCCTGGTTCTTCAGTGAACACTTTGGGGTCTGAGCTCTCCATCTGATTGGTCCTAGATGGAGATCCTTGGTGCCTGTGGATCTGGTCTCCTAGTGGTAGTAATTTTGTTGCTGGTGCATTTTACTGCCTGGTTAGTACAAATGTTCTGTTGGGGGAATGGTCAGTGATGTGCTTTGGTTTTCCACAGACGTGAACGAGTGTGCAACTGAGAACCCCTGCGTGCAAACCTGCGTCAACACCTATGGCTCTTTCATTTGCCGCTGCGACCCGGGATATGAACTTGAGGATGATGGAGTTCATTGCAGTGGTAATGGGCTTGGCGTTAGAGATTTCCACCTGTACTAGGGGCACAGGGGCGGGGGCTTTCTTCACAGGTGTTTCCTCTCATTTCCCAGACACATCTCCAGTTTGGGACATTTTCCAGTGCAGTGGGTCACAACCACACAAAACAGAGATGAGTCACTTCCCGAAAGGTGGAGTGCAGTCCCATGTCCTTGTCATTTGACCCTTAGTGCAAAAATCAGTGGAGCTACTTTTTAGGGTCTGACATGACGTTGAAGAGCAAAAGGAGTTGCTAATATTGCATGTTGGGTTGAGTTATCTGTCCTCACCCAGCACTGAGTCAAGTCTTGGGGATAGAGCAGATAGTACTAATAGAATCATAGCAGAAATAAGAGCAAGTCTCACAGGGTAGGGTTGGGAGGGGGAGTGTTGAATGAATGAGACTGTGTATGTAAACTATTAAAATCTCTACAATCAGTGCCTAGCTCCAGGCCTGGCACACTGCGAGCATGCAATAACTAGTTTGCAAATCAACTAATGAATGGTTGGATGTTGAATGAGTAAAATCTTAATTTGTTGTGAAAACATAGATGGCTCAGTTGACCTCTCGCAAATTCCTTCCAAGCCCAAGAAGCTATGACTCTGCCCAAGCTAGCGTATGGACACTATTATAACTTTCTTAGAAACGTGTAAACTCTTGTAAGCTCCTTGAGAATAGAGACAGCATCTTACTCATACTTGTCCCTGTAGCATCCTGCACAGAGCCATATACAGCTCATCTTTTGCTTAATGTTTCCTTCTTTTCTTTCTTGCCCTATTTTTTTGTAAATGTTGAATTAAACTCTATTCCATCCACTTTTAGCATCATCAGCAATTGTAAACGAGCACAGTACAAATTAATGATGCTTCCCTGTATTTTTCACAATGAGTGGGCCATACCCGAGGGTGTGAAAATCTTTTTGTCCTCCAGAGTGGAAAGTTTCCTAATCCTGGGTTTCATGAATGGGGCTTGTGTAATAGCTTCACTTAGGACTGGAGTGTTCTAGGGACAGAATTCTCTGAAACAGATGAACACTTCTCCCCAGGGCCAGGAAAGCCAGAGCTGCAAGTAGGCAGTTACAGAGAGCCTTAGATCGATTAAATGTCAGTCCCAGAAACAGCCATAAAATACCCTCAGTCATGAAAAGCCACTTTCTTCCTAGGTTTCACCGCCCGCCCCCTTCCTCCTGCCATGGCACTCCTTTGGGGAATCTGGGCCAAGGAACTAAAAGGTGGAAAGTTTAGCATTATGAGATGGGAATATTTGTTTTTGGAGAATTGTCTGCCCATCCACAGATGGTTATTGGGCGCCTGCGCGGGAGGTATGGGAGAGCGACTGTGGAGTCAGACAGAGCCAAGTTCAAAGTCTGGTTCTCCTGTTTAGTACTTTCCCTGGCCAAGTCACTTCCTGAGCCTCAGTTTCCCCATTTGTTACAAAACAAACCAACAAACAAACACCTTCACAGGGTGCTCATAAAGATTAAATGAGCTGTAGTAACTAAGTGTCATTATGTGTTAACTTACTTCCTCTAAGTGTAGGTGTAAGGGACTTTACGCTTTTCAAGAAGCCATCCGTGGTGGTTTGGCAAAGATTTTCAGTTGACTCACTTTAACCAAAATGGCCATCTTCTGCACGTTCACCACAATGCCCACCTTCTTGTCCACTGCGGGCTTTAGGGCTGGCCCAAGAGTAGGCAGGGATGTTTTCAGGGAGTTTGCTGTCTGTCCCCTCCTACTTACTGCCTTTCTGTGCTGCTTGTTTCGCCCCCAGGAACCGTTACCTTCACTGTGTTATCCCAGCTGGTGGGGCCCCTCCGTGCAGCCCCAGACCCTTCCTAGCCGTGTCCCTTAGAGATTTGCTAAGTGAGCTGACCCTGGAAACCATGGTGGGTTCTCATGTGATTGCGTGAAAATGGCCTCATGTGGGCTCTCTGCCAGAACCAGCCTTGTATTTCAGCTTTTGTATTTCAAGTGGAGGATGGAGCCACAGCCCTTAGTAAAGTCTGGGGATTTTGACCGAGATAAACTGAGCGGGTCTGTTAGGTGGAGGTGGGTGCTACCCTCTCCACCTGCACTGGGGCTAGCCCCGCTCAGGGGATTTCCCGACCCTAGGACTCCCCAGATCCACCAGTTTCAAGTCCTGAGCATGACTTACATTTAGGGAGACATTATGGTGCTGTGCTGACGAGTGTAGGATCTGGAGGGCCGCTGGCTGGGTTCAAATCCCAGCTTTCCTGCTTACTCAGTATCAGGAAATTTAGTTAAGTTACCTAAGTTCTGTGAGTCTCCATTTTCTCTCTGTAAGGTGTGGTTAGTAATCGCACCTCCTTCTAGGGCCGAGGTGAGGATTAAATAAAATGAGGCATGTAAGCATCTAAGCCAGGGCTTGGTACGCAGCGAGCTCTCAGGAAATGACAGCTTTTACCACTGCTTCTACTAAAGGTATGAATGGAATCTACAAGTTTAAGGGAAATAAGCAGGACACTCTGTTATGTTGTCTGGGGCCAAGACCAGACTCTCTGAGGCTCCCGGGGAGCTGGAGGCGGGCAGGACAGAGCAGATCTGACTCACTGAGTGTGAGTTTGTTTTTTTTTTAACATCTTTATTGGAGTATAATTGCTTTACAGTGTTGTGTTAGTTTCTGCTTTATAACATAGTGAATCAGCTATACATATATCCCCATATCTCTTCCCTCTTGCATCTCCCTCCCACCCTCCCTATCATTTAAATTTTCAAATCAGCCTCCCAATTCTGCTGGCTCATAACCTGTCGCCCAAAGGCCCCTGGGAGAAAAGGGAAGGAATTTTTCCCTCTCGAATGTGAGAGACGTCAGGCATGTAACACCTGGAATTATCAGATGGTGGAGAAGGAGCCTCACGTGCGCTGACACCCTCTCTGGGTGATTCCAGAGAGCAATCCGAGGACACATCACATGGGGAAAACAGAGAAAGCAAGTTTTCGGGAAACAACAAATGAAAGAAAAACATGTTTTCTTTGGCGTACTTATCGCATGAGGCTCAAATGGGGGCTCTGTTGCCAAACGCTGTGTGTGATGAAGAGTTGGCTTTTCTGGAACGCCTGCTTCTGCATCAGCGGCCACAGTGTAAAAGTTCTATGGCTCCCCCTTCACGTCCCCACCTCTGCGGCTGGAGAGTTGGCCCAGCGCCAGGTCCCACGTCCCAGGGATCACCTGAGGCAGGAGGGCCACCCCATGCCACTGCAGTTTTCTCTTTCAAGGAGGTTTTTGGGCACAATGAAGTTGTTTTTGTTCGTTTGGTTTTTTTTTTGTTTTTTTTTTAATGTAATTTTTTTCTTTTTTTTAAATCCCACATTTGTTTATTTATTTATTTTTGCCTGTGTTCAGTCTTGGTTTCTGTGCGAGGGCTTTCGATAGTTGTGGCAAGTGGGGGCCACTCTTCATCGCGGTGCATGGTCCTCTCACTACCCCGGCCTCTCTTGTTGCGGAGCACAGGCTCCAGACACGCAGGCTCAGCAGTTGTGGCACACGGGCCTAGTTGTTCCACGGCATGTGGGATCTTCCCAGACCAGGGCTTGAACCCGTGTCCCCTGCATTGGCAGGCAGATTCTCAACCACTGCGCCACCAGGGAAGCCCTGTTTGCTTTTTCTAAAAGACTTTTTTGATGTGGACCATTTCTAAAGTCTTTATTGAATTTGTTACAATATTGCTTCTGTTTTATGTTTTGGTTTTTTGGCCGGGAGGCATGTGGGATCTTAGCTCCCCGACCAGGGATCTTCCCTGCATTGGAAGGCGAAGTCTTAACCACTGGACCACCAGGGAAGTCCCTGGAGTTTTAATATAATTCACACCCCTGGCCTTCTGGAGATGTCCCTTTTAGTTGCGATTTTAGGAATAATATTGTTTCTCAACTTGCAGGAGATTAGAGGGGAGTTAGCCCTGGTAAAGTTGCCCTTTCAGAAGACTGGGGCCAGTGAATGTTTTTACGTCTGGGGGAAGAGCTCTGCACCCAGAAAACTCCAGCAGGCAAACAAATCTCCCCTCCAGAGGTGGAGGGTGGATTCACCTGTACAGCAAAAATGAGCCAGTGATGAGTAGATGACGTAGCTGAGCCAGAGGCAAAGGGTGTTAGAAGCTTGATGGAGACAGATTTCAGCTCCATGTAGGAGAGAATTTTCTAACAATTAGAGCTGTCCAGATATCAATGGGCAGCCTTGATAGATAGTGAGCTCCCCGTCACCAGAAGTGTTCAAGTAGTGAGTTAGCAACTTCTTGGCAATAAAGCTATCCTATGTGTCAGGAGAGTGTGGAAGCTGGAATAAATAAAGCTGAAATAGCACTAAGCTCTCATCCCTGGGTAGTCTGTGATTATAAATAGCAGGTGTAACTTGTCTCTCGCAGATATGGACGAGTGCAGCTTCTCTGAGTTCCTCTGCCAACATGAGTGTGTGAACCAGCCTGGCACGTACTTCTGCTCCTGCCCAGCTGGGTACATTCTGCTGGATGACAACCGAAGCTGCCAGGGTAAGGCTGTTCAGAGGGACCTGGCTGTTCAGAGGGGAGGTGTGAGGTGGGGCTGGCTCGGGGGGGTCACCTGGATGTCTTCACCTGGGGAAGGTGGCAGAGGTGAGGGTGTGAGTGGGTGCTGGTGACTCCCAGAGTGGCAGGCTCTGGGCAGGATGCCAGGGTTGGTGCCTTCCTGCCCTGCAATCCATCCTTTGGCCTCAGAAAGGACAAGGCCACTCTCGCTTCTGGAATGAACTCTGGAGGTACAGGTGGCTGGTTGTGCCTTCCCAGGCAGATCTCTGCGGCCCCTCTGGGGACTGCTCCGTACCCGACCAGGACATCTTATGGCCTGGCCCTGGTCCATGAGCAGGTTTTCTCATGGCCCCTGCAGGGAAGCCTGGTCAGCTTTTCTCTACTGACTTCCTAGAGAGTGGTTGCTGGGGATACCTCTCACCTCTAACTGCTGTGTCCCTCCAAGGGTCAGGACCCCAGTCTGTGAAAGGGGTGGGTCTCCTCCAGATTGGCTGTTTGAGATGATTTCCCTCCCATGCTCCACTCACTGGGGCAAGTGGAGAAGGCTGGTAGCTGAGCAACAGACTCATTTTCAGCTCCTTGAACCTGCCTAACCCAAACACTAAGCAAGAATTCTCCACACAGCAGTGC
Organism: Grampus griseus; assembly: GCF_964374135.1. Classification (NCBI taxonomy): domain Eukaryota; kingdom Metazoa; phylum Chordata; class Mammalia; order Artiodactyla; family Delphinidae; genus Grampus; species Grampus griseus. The sequence continues at coordinate 12,382,120 of NC_139018.1, forward strand.
CAGGCAGTAGAAATATATTGTGAGCTACAAATGTGAGCCACGTATGTAATTTAAAATGTCCCAGTCACATGTCCTCGTCACATTAAAGCAGTAAAAAGAAACAGGCAAGATTAATTTTAAGAACATATTTTATGTATGCAATATATCCAAAATATTACCATTCCACTATGTACTCAATATAAAAATTATTGATAAGGTATTTTACATTCTTTGGTTTTACTAAGTCGTCGAAATCTGGTATATAGTTTCCATTCAACAGCACATCTCGGTTTGGACTAGCCACATTTCAAGGGCTCAGTGAGCACGTGTGGCCAGTGGCTGCCTTATTGGCTAGCATAGCTCTATAGAAAGACCCAGGCAGCCCCCTCGCCATTCCCACCCATCTGGCCTGTGACCATCCTCCTGTCTACTGTGCATTTCAGACATCAATGAGTGTGAGCACAGAAACCACACGTGCATCCTGCAGCAGACTTGCTACAATTTGCAAGGGGGCTTCAAGTGCATTGACCCCATCCGCTGCGAGGAGCCTTATCTGCGGATCAGCGATAAGTAAGTCATGGCTTCCCCTGGGAAATGGGAACATGGTGAGGGGCCTGGTTCAGAAGGCTGCCAGTGTGGTGTAAAGGAGAGTGTACCTCCAGGACATTGGGAGACCTGGCCTACTGCCTACTACACAACACACACACACACACACACACACACACACACACACACACACACACTGTTCTCTACCACTCCCCCACTCATGCCAGAGCTATATGAAGATTTTCTAGAAAGCTAACCAAAAGGAGAGGCAGGGTTCATGAACCTCCTTTTCTCTTTAGGGACTTTGTTCTGGATACACAGAGTCTTCTAGAGCTGGACTTCTCAAAGGTCACGTGCATAGGAACCACCCAGGATCTTGTTAGCAGGCAGATTCTCATTCTGTGGGCCTGGGGTGATGCGAGACTCAGCCTTGCAGACAAGCCCCCAGATGAAACGAGTGCTTCCAGTCTCCCTGGACCTTGCTGGGAGTAGTGAGGGGTTAGAGAGGTCAACAGAGAGTTCTCAATAACCGAGGGTACCTAGCTTGCTCTAATCAAGTTTTTGATGTCACAATAGTGATTTTTTAAATTTATTTATTTATTTTTGGTTGAGTTGGGTTTTTGTTGCTGCGCATGGGCTTTCTCTAGTGGCAGTGCGCGGGCTTCTCATTGCGGTGGCTTCTCTTGTTGCAGAACACAGGCTCTAGGCATGCGGGCTTCAGTAGTTGCAGCACACAAACTCAGTAGCTGTGGCACGTGGGCTCAGTAGTTGTGGCTCGCAGGCTCTAGAACGCAGGCTCAGTAGTTGTGGCACAGGGGCTTAGTTGCTCCGCGGTCTGTGGGATCTTCCTGGACCAGGGATCAAACCTGCATTGGCAGGCGGATTCTTAACCACTGCACCACCAGGGAAGTCCCACAATAGTGATTTTACAAAGTCACCAGATGGCAAATATTAGAGTTGAGGAGAGAACTAAATTGAAGACAACCTCTACAAGGTGAATGCCCTAGGACAGTGTTTTTCTGCCCCTGGTGTATTAGGAATTCCTTTTCCTTCTCTTTAGCTCCTATTTAACCATCTGAGTTCCTCCTCAGCCCATGTGCATGCGTGTGCACACACACACACACACACACTCACATGCACACATGCAGGGATGTCTTTTTTGCCCTTCTCTCTTCCAGTCAAATGCCCTGAGCATCGCCCAGCCCTCCCACTGGAGATAAAGGGATGAATGGACATGCCTATCATTCATTCCCTCTAGGGATGCAGTTTCTAAGAGAAATCCACAGCTGTGCTTCCTGCTCTGATCAAAAGCTGGACAGAAGAGGACAAAGCAGGGACAGGCTGGTCCCTTAGAGACGTCTTCACTTGTTGCTAAGAGCTGTGCTTCTAAGTAGCCTTTAGTATAGGGTTCTTTGATTTCTGGTTCCAGGGCACTTTGCAGCAGAGCAGAGCTTCAGGCTGCCCTCAGCTCCCATCCTGGTTCTCCCTGGGTTTCTCCAGGCCACTGTTGTCTGTGGTGGGGACCTGACCTGCAGCTTGCAGCACTGAGCTGGTGTTACTGGCGAGGTCCCCAACTAGCCACTGAGAACGCTGGGAGACTCCCTGTCTCCAGGCCCCATTCCAGTTTCACTCCAGCCACCCGCATCCAGCTCATTTCCTCGTTCAGGTGTCCTGCACTCCCACCAACCTGAACAGGACCAGCTCTCACCTTCACCCATGCCGCAGAGTGTCCAGCCTTCTGGCTTCCATGCCCACATTTTCTGTCATATGCAAGGCATTCCTGCCATTGCCACACGGACAGATTTGCCCCATCTTTCAGATCTGAGCTCCAGTGTCACCCCTCCCAGCTGTCTGTGATCCTCTTCAGCTAGGAGCCATCTCTCCCTCCTTCAGGCTTCTTTTAGGAAACAATTCTTTTCTGTGTGACACGTGACATTTTAACGCGACCATTTTGGCACCCGGGACATTTTGACTTGGATATTTTGATGGAGCCTTAAAAAACAGAACTTTAAAAATTCTTTCTAGACATTCACTTATGAAAGGTTAGTTGAGCTCCTGTTCTGTGCCACATCTGCTCCCAGGTGCTGTGGTGTTTGCTCTTATGCTAGTGGAGGAGAAGACAGTAAACAAATGGTCATATAATGAATCCATGATCATAGATGATAACAGGAGCTGTGAACAGGAAGAACAGAAATTTACAAAATGAAAGAGTAGGCTGGACCTGGTCTAGCCTGGATAATCCGAAAGCCCCTCTGAGGAAATGACCCTTGGGCTGGAATGGAAAGGGGAGTCGATGTTAACAGAGGGTGGATGAGCAAAGGGAACAGTGTGTGCAAAGACTATGAGACAAGAGTGACCTTGATGTCTTCAGGGACCGGAAGAAACGGCAGCCTCATGAACGACATGGACAGTGACCCAAGAGGAGGTTAGAGAAACTGACAGAGACCAGACCCCATGAGGTTTTAGAGGCTGAAATGGGTGTTTCGTTTTTGTCCAAGTTGCGATGGGTGCCACCGTAGAACCTTGAAGCAGGATAGAGACGTAATCTGACTTACGTTCCACAAGGGGCACTCTGCCTGTGGCGTAACAGATTGGAGTGGGAGTACCTTCTACTCCATCACAGGAGGCTGTCACAGAGGTCCAGGTGAGACAGTGAGTGAGACAGTGCACTGACAGTGGAGATGGAGTGGTTGGATTTGGACTACATTTTAGAAGTAGAACTGATAGGTTTCGAAGATAGATTGGAAGTTAGGGAAAGTGACAGAAGCACAGCAAGGCTTACTCCCGGTTTGGGCCACCAAGGCATAGATCAACAGATGTTCTTATCTTGTTCTGCACTCTGACCCCCTAGGGAGAGTCTCAGGGATGAGGTGAGAGACGGGGGTGCTTAGGGATAAATCAAGGGGTGTCTATAACAGGCATACCTTGGTAATGACTCAACTTCATACTATGATAATGCTATTACTAGTGTTACAAATTAGATGCTTTGTATTAGAAGTATTTGTGTCTGTGATTTATTTCACCTGTTAGAGAGTGAATTTAAGATCAGGATCTTATTTATTGTTGCAATAATGTCCTAACATCTTAAAGTCATGTCCTAATGTTGTATCTTATACACAGTGAGTTCTGAGTGCTTGTTTAGAGAAAGAAAATATTGAATTATATTCCACACAGACTGGGGTAAGTGCAATAGAAAATGTAGAGTGACCACTCAAGACGTGTCAGTCTAATGTACTTTCTCACTTTTAAAATTTCTCAATGAGTATGGATGGCTGGGGAAGTGACAGGCTATGCAGTCCATTTTTCTGACTAAATATGTGACAAACGTGAAGTGCATTAGAGGATGTCCCCAGTGTTCTGAAAACCAGACATCTCAGGTTTATGCTCTAGTAGCAAGAATAGCTGACTGGCCAGAACAGGACATTCTCTAGGAAACAGAGAGCTCACCTACATGCTGGAGAGCTTTTAGACCGGAGCCGGGAGCAGAGAGCCTCTACAGTGACAGCATTTGGATGGTGAAAATGGGGTGGCCTCCTTTTCAGTGTTTTAAGCGAGGAAGTAGGCACATCCAGCATCTGGAAAGGATTTCCTGAGTTCTCACATGATTTCCCTTTCCGACAGCCGCTGTATGTGTCCCGCTGAGAATCCTGGCTGCAGAGACCAGCCCTTCACCATCTTGTACCGGGATATGGACGTGGTGTCTGGACGCTCTGTTCCTGCTGACATCTTCCAAATGCAAGCAACGACCCGCTACCCTGGGGCTTATTACATTTTCCAGATCAAGTCTGGGAATGAGGGCAGAGAATTCTATATGCGGGTAAGAAGGGGTGCTGAGTGATGGTCACCATCTTCAACAAGGTGTTCTGTTGTCTAGCCTGGAACATGCTTCTAGAAATAGGCCAGAGTGCAGCCAGGAGGGGCAGGTGTAAAGGCAGGAGAGGGAAGCGGATGTGAGTCAGACTCCAATGTCCTGGCTCCTCTCACTTTCTGTGTGGTCTTGCGAAAGTTGCTTCTCCTCTGTGTGCCTCAGAACCCTCAACTGCAGTGAGAAATCAGGCCAAGATGCAATTGTAGGTCTCTTTCCTCCTGCAATTCTTCTTTTTTCTTTTTTTTAACCATTAAAAAAAAATTGTAGTATAGTTAGTTTACAATGTCGTGTTAGTTTCAGGTGTACAGCAAAGTGATTCAGTTATATTTATATAGATATATCTGTATCTGTATCTATCTACATATGTATATTCTTTTTCAGATTCCTCCTGCAATCCTGTGGGAGAGGAATTCACATATCCATTTTTTTCCATCCACTCATTTGACAAATACTCATCAAGTACCTACTATGGCCTTCTAGGAACTAGAAGGACTTCTAGTGAACAAAACAGTCCTGAATCCCTGCCCTCGTGGCACATCCGTGGCAGTGAACTTAAAGGCATTCCTCACAGAAGTGGGCTGTAACCTGCGCTGTCCAATACAGTGGCCGCGTGGCTCTTTAAATTTAAACTAATGAAAATGAAGTAAAGTTAAAAATTAGGTTCTTCTGTTGCACTAGCCACATTTCAAGGGCTCAGTAGCCACATGCGGCTGCTGTACTAACTCAGATATAGAATAATTCTGTCATCATAGAAAGTTCGATGGGGCAGCACCAGCTTATCCATATCGGGAAAAAAATTTAGAGCACACACCCTAAAATAGATTCGCTTCTTTGTAAATTACATACACCCAATACTGTACCATTTCTATTATTGAGCTTCATCTCCTGCAACCTCTGGGGTGATCACTTGTCTTTACAGCCCCCTGGCTTAGAGCGATGTTTTTCACATTTCAGTGTGAATTTGGGTGCTTGTTGAAAAAAGGAATTCCAGAGCGTCCTCTCTAGAGAATCTATTTCAGAAGATGGGGGCTAAGGCCTAGTGTGTCCGTTTCCAGTGGCTGCTGTGACAGATTGCCATTAACTTGGTGGCTTAAGGCAACAGAAATTTATTCTGGAAGCCAAAAGTCTGAAGTCATTTTCACTGCCCTGAAATCAAGATGTCAGCAGGGCCATGCTCCCTCTGGAGGCTCCAGGGGAGAATCCATTCCTTCTCTCTTCCAGTTTCTGGTGACTGCCAGCATTTCTTGGCTCGTGACCACATCACTCCAATCTCTGCATCCCTTGTCACATTGTGACAGAGGCTCCTCCTCTTCTGTGTGTATCAAATCTCCCTCTGTCTCTTAGAATTGACAGCGACTGGGTTGAAGGCCTATCCGGGTAATCCAGGATAATCTCCCCGTGACCAGATCCTTAACTTCATCATGTCTGCAAAGATCCCTTTTCCTTATAACATTTACAGGTTCCAGGGATTAAGACCTGATACTTTGGGGGGCCATGATTCAGCCTAGGAATCTGCATTACTAACGAATACAGTATGTGGTCTTCCAGGGTCCCTGTGGGGCGCTAGACTCAGAAGTTTACACACTTTCATGGGACACAGCCCACTGGCCTGTGAGGGAACCACATATCTGAGATCTTTCCCTGCCCTCTCCCCAGCCCCGGGGCAGAATCTTCCAGTCCTTGCCTCTGGTGCTGGGACTGTCGGAAAACAGAGAGGTCTCAGAAGCAGGATTAAAACAGATTAGAAAAGGCCCCAGGAGCTGGTATCGTGCCTGTTTCCTCACTAATACGTTTTTGGCAAGACCCTAACAGGGCTGGGTCATGTGTGATAACATACCTGCGGACCCAGCCTCTGTAGATCAGTGTAGTGAGGTCAAGGGCTTTGGAAGAAGATGGAATGAGCTGAGGATAGAGGAACTTCTCAAGATGAAAAAGATGAGCTGCGCCTCTGTCAGTCCTTTCTCCAAACCCGTAAGCCATAGCCACCCAGCACAGCCCACCTGCCTGAGCCTCTGGGGGCTTTCCACCCCCCGACGCACCCCCCCACCCCCCCGAGCATAAGCCTAGCCCACCTAGGATTCTCTAATCTGGCCTCTGTCATTTGTACAGACACAGTGGGTCCCAATCACAGGGCACAGAGATGCCCCTCTTGGGGATTTAAAATACCATCACCCACATTACCTGCTTCCGGTTACCCTTCCAGCCACCCCCCCACCCCCCAGCAGAATAGAGGATCTGCAGGAAGTGGCCTTGTCTTGGCAAGATTTCACTCCCAGGTCACCACCTCCTAAAATTCCCTAGACCCAAATGTTCCCTGTGAGGCTGACTTGTAAGAGCCACCCCACAACGGTGTGGGGGGGGGGGGGGAAGAGCCACCCCACAACGGTGTGGGGGGGGGGGAAGAGCCACACCACAACGGTGTGGGGGGGGGGGGGAAGAGCCACCCCACAACGGTGTGGGGGGGGGGGGAAGAGCCACCCCACAACGGTGTGGGGGGGGGGGGAAGAGCCACACCACAACGGTGTGGGGGGGGGGCGGGGGAAGAGCCACCCCACAACGGTGTGTGTGTGGGGGGGGGGAAGAGCCACCCCACAACGGTGTGTGTGTGGGGGGGGGGAAGAGCCACCCCACAACGGTGTGGGGGGGGGGGGAAGAGTGGGAAGAAGATTGTCTTCTTCCACAGGTGGAGTGAGCACGTGGGAGGGCCCCTTCCTGGCAGCTTCCTCTAGTGCCTGGATTGTCACAGCGACTAGGGGACCCTGGAAACTCACAAAACTTTGAGCTGTATGTGGTTTGCTCTCTCTCCGAGAACATTGAGAAGGGCCCTAATTCTTTAGTATTTATTCAGATGAGGTTGTCAGGACACGAAGGGGGTGAGGGAACGTAGACCTGCCCTGGGAATGGCTGAAGGAACTTAGGGATGGGGAGGTGGATCCTGGCTGGAAAGATCTCGAAGGCTGCCCGTGGGAAGAGAAAACAGGCTCGGTGCAGGGGCCCTGTGACGCCACAGGGCATGGGGCCAGGAAGACAGAAATCTGTTGGAGGAAGCAGGGCTTTCCCTTTCCAAGCTGTGCAAAGCTGCAGTGCCCTCCTCAGGAGGCCCCACGGAGTCATTCCAATGTCGGCTCTGGAGACAGGCTGACCTGCCTCGTTTGCGTTCTATAACTTACCAACCGTATGACCTTGGGCAGGTTACCTAACTTCTCTGAGCCTCAGTTTCCTCATCTGTAAAGAGGGGATAATGACAGTATCTACTTTAGGATTGGATGAGCTCATCTACTTAGCACAGTGCCTGGAGAACAGAATGGCTGTTTTTATCAAACCAGCTGCTTTACGTGGAAACTTCAACTACCCAGTCTCTCCTTCAGTGTAAAGTTCCACCCCGCACCCCCCTCCCCCTCCCCCTCCCCCTCCCCTTCCCCCGCCAGCTTGGCCTCTGTACTGCCTTCCTCTTCCCCTCCCCACACCGACCGTGCTGCCCTGGCTCCTCCTCCAGGGTTTTGGGGATGCAGATGGTGGAAGGGGAGTGGTTAGGAGGGATGGAGCCATTGTAGGCAGGCCTTCTTCCTCACTCTGGGGCACAGCCCAAATGCTCTTGCTTTAATGGGATGCTTTGTGGGTTCTTTGGAGATTTCCCTGAGGACTTTGCACTGACCATTCCCAGATGTGGGCGAGGGCCTCTAGTTGGCTGCTTGTCACCGCAAACCTCTCTCAGAAAGTGTGTGTGTGTGTGTGTGTGTGTGTGTGTGTGTGTGTGTGTGTTGCCTCACGCTGGCGGGCAGACCTTACACGGGGCCTTCAGGACACCAACAGCCGCTCCCCTGCAGCCCCGTCTCCTCCCCGTGGTGCAAGGCAGCTCTGGGGCTCTCTTCCCTAGACTTCTCCGGGGAAATCTGATGCTGCTCTCTGCATCCTTTAATGTCAAGGGACCCGCAGTGAAAGCCCCTCTTGCTTGATTTTGGGGCTGGTAAGTGTGTTTAATACACTTCTATCGTATAACAACAGCAACAGGAACTACACAGACAGCGCTGGCAGCAAATCCTGTACGGGGCCGGACATACTCCAAGGGCTTTTCATGTCTCACTCCTTTTATCTTCACCGCAATCCTGTACTCTGGGGCCTGCTTGACCTTCCCGACTTTACAGATGAGAGCACTGAGGCACAGGGAGGCGAAGTAACTTGTGGAGATCTCACAGCTAGGAAGCCCCAGAGCAGGATTCGAACTCGGGCAGTCTACCACCAGTATCTGTACATACGCTCCCATTTCTCTTTAGGATGCAGGGTCTCTTCACCTACTTTCCTAGCTTTGGGGTCTCAGCCGAGATTGAGGTAACAAGAAAAGTCTACCTTAACATCTGATCACAATAGAAAGTGTCCAATAAGCATTAGTTACGATTGTATCGATAGCATCGTTTCTGCTGCTGCTGCTACTGTTGTTAAGAGTTTGTGGGCTGCTGGGCCCTGGAGAGGCCAGAGATGCTCAAGGGACTGGAGCATCCTGTGAGGGGTGGGGCTTGACGGCTCTTCAGGCTCTGCCACCCTGAGAGTCACTGACTGTATTACGAGCACCTGGGAAGAGCTTCCTTTCACACAGCAGGCAAGCCACATGCATACAAACCCACACATGCATGCACACGCGTGCGCACACACACACACACACACACAGGTATGCACAGCTACACCCACCAAATGCACACTCACTCATGCACACACACTCTCATGCACACACACACTCACATGCACACACACTTGCTTGTATGCATAGGTACAGGTATGCACACGTGCACACAAATGCACAGGTGCATATGCAGGCGCATGTCCCTTTCATGAGCCCCGTTGGCGATCTGTCTCACACTGAGCCCTGGACAGAGGACTGGTGATTGGCTTTGGCCAGGTGACTTAGGGACACAAGTAGGGCCAGAAGAAGGAGCACGGTCACAGGGTACAGGCTGTGGCCAAGTGCACGGGGATCACGTGGCCGGGCCAAGGGAAGCTGACTTGCTGTGGCCTGGCTGCTTGCCCCATGTCAGACAGTGCCATCCCGCGAGTTGACTCAGAACAGACCCGAGCGTGTGTAGGAGCAGGGCCACGGAAGACAGACCGCCAGACAGCGGGTGGGCTGTTTGCAAGCTACTCCCATGCGGGCAGCTTCACAGGCATTCAGTCACTCACTCCTTCTTCTGTCATGGACGTTAATTCAGCACCGCTGCATGTGCAGCTCTGAGTCAGGCATTGAGAGTTTAGGGACAAACAGGATGTGGCCTCTGCCCCCAGGAATCCACACTGTGGTAGGGAGGGGAAAACAACCAGGCAAACATTTACAATGCAAAGGAGTGATTCTCAACTAGAGCGAGTGCCACGGGACGTCAGGAAATTGAGAGACACTTGAGACCTTATCGTACAGCTTAGTGGCTAGAAGCTTGATTTCTGGAGTCAGATGCTCTAGTACCATGTGCTAGTGTACTTAACCTACTTACTTTATAGGGTTATGAGAATTAAATAAGGGATGTATGCAAGGTCATAACCAAATGCCTAGTATCAACCACCATCACCGTCACCGTCATCACTTTGTACCAGTGACCACCAAGTCCACCAATGACGAGAGCCTCTTGGGAGGCCTATTTCATTAATGCCCTGGCTCTGCCCTAAAAGCCCAGTGAGGAGTGGAGATGTCGGTCCTTAGCTGTCTTGGCAGGCACTTAAGTCCTCTGAGTGCTTGTGGGCAGGCCTTTCTCAGGCTGCTGTAGATCTGACCCTGGTGGGGATCAGACTGTCTGAGCTCTAAGATTACTTCCAAATAGGAGAGGCAACGATGCTCTCACACTCTGGAGACATTTACAAGGACAGCCCAAAGGGACAACTGGGAAGTTTCCGGCTGTTCCATTCCCCGTCCCAGCCTCTGCAGCTCTCCCTCCAGAGGCCCGCCCTCAGCTCAGGGTCCTCAGCTCCTGGCCTTTGTTCATGCAAACAGTGAAAGCTGGTGAGGTATTTGTATATGTAAATGTCCTGGGCATTTCCCTGTTTGGCTGTACCCTCTGAAGTCCTGGCCCAGGGCTCCGAGGTTTTGCAAGAGTTGACAAGGAAGTGCTAGCGATACTCTGCGTGAGAGGGTGTCAATTGCGCGGATGCTGACGGGAATGGAGGGAGCTGATGCCAAGAGGAAATGGCGTGGCTGTAAAGCTGCTGATAGCCCAGGGGAGGTCCCACTACCTGGGTGACACCTGTCTGCCCTGCCCTGCCCTTGGCCTACCTGTGGCAGCTCTTGGGGCTGTCCAGAACTTTATGGGGAGCCCTCCCTTCAAGGAGACAGATAAAATGCCTGGTGTGGCTTTAAAGAAGCCAAGTTTCTTGATTTTGCAGAGCTTGTTGCTTTCAGTTTCTGAGCACAGCATTGGACTCTGCAGCTTGTAGGAAGGGATTATCCAGATGTCCTCTTCCCTTATGCTATTTCCTTTCCAGGGACCCACTCTCTGGCCGTTACACTGACCCCCGACCCCAAGCATCTGTCCTTCAGGGCAGTGCTAGGAAGAAGTAAAATACGCATCAGTCTTTTCTGATAATTGTTGTGCAGTAAAAAAGGCCTGGGGTTTGGAGTCAGACAAAAGCACCAGAATGGTATCCCTTGTCTCTGCCCCTGACTGATCGAGTGACCCTAAGCAATGACTTAACTCATGGAGCCTCAGTTCACAAGGAACAGTGAAAAACAGAAATAATGAGACATACCTTTAGTATGGCAGTTAGGTTCCCCAGCCTGGGTCCTGTGCTTTTAGATGAGCACCTTTCAATTGTTAATGGGCCCATGAATCACCTGCAGATTGTGTTAAGCTCCAGATTCTGGCTCAGTGGGTCTTACGGGGGCCTGAGATCCTGCATTTCTCATAAGCACCCTGATGATGCCGATGATGCTGGTCCAGGGACCACACTTTGAGTAGCCAGGACTCTCAGAGCTTTTATGGGGATTAAATAAGCACATATACATAAAAGTGGCCGGAAGAGCGCCTCACACAGGGCGGAAGCTCAGTTATGTCAGTCCTCTCTCCTTACCTCCTTGAAAGCTTCAGAAAAAGATTCAGAGGAGGAAAAAAGCTCACATGAAGTTATCAGGACCACAGCGAGAGGGTCACAGAGTGGTGAAGCTGTAGGTGAGTGCAGAGTGTCCAGCCGGGACCCCCAGCAGGGGCTACGCTCAGAACCACCTGGGGGCTGGTAAACAGGTCACACTTCTCCAGGCATCATCGAAAAATCCACTGAAGCAGAAAATCCTAGAATCGGCCCCTGGAATTGTTAGTTTAAAAAGTGTCCCAGGTGCTTTGGAGCTGTTTACTTGGGAACTACTGATCTGGTACAAACCCTCATTTTAGAGACGAGGCACAGAGAAGTGAAGTGACAGCCCTGAGTCACGTAGTTAGCTTGGACAATTATTCATTCTTTCATTTGAGATACAGTCACTGAACACTTAACCACATGCTAGACACCGTGCTGGGTGCTGGGGGGTTCAGGGGTGCAAAACCTGCCCCCGGTCCTTGCTCTTACAGAGTTCATAGTCTAGCGTGGACTATGACACATGGTAACGAACACCTTCCTTCTTAGGCGGAGGAGAGGGTGCACTGGCAGAGGGTCAGAGGGACCTGAATTAGATGGGGGAAAGCACAGAAGCTCCTCCGGGGAGGTGATATTTCAGGTGGGACCTGAAGGGACAGCAGGGAGAAGCCAGGTGGAGCATGAACGAAGTCGGGGGAAGAGCCTGGCATCGAGGGATGGCTGTCTGCCAGCAGTGGGCAAAGAGGAGCGCCCCGATTGGGGCCACAGAGGCCGGCTGTGGCCAGACCACCTGGCCTTCCGCTTTGGTGACTGTCCCAGAGGCCACGTCTCCTGACGGACAGCTTTCCTCACCCTCTCTGCCGTTGTTCAACAGCTTCTGGGGTCAGGCTCACCCTGGTTCCTTAAGCCAGTCAGACTTTCTCTAACTGGTATCCCCGGTTCCGTCCACAGCAAACAGGCCCCATCAGTGCCACCCTGGTGATGACACGCCCCATCAAAGGGCCCCGGGAAATACAGCTGGACTTGGAAATGATCACTGTCAACACCGTCATCAACTTCAGAGGCAGCTCCGTGATCCGACTGCGGATATACGTGTCTCAGTACCCGTTCTGAGCCCTGGGCTGGAGCCTCTGACACTGCCTCTCAACAGCACCAAGGGACAGGAGAAGCGAAGGAACCAGAGGGAGAATGAGAGCGAGAAAGACGTGATGCCCTTCCTGCCGAATGTCTCCTGGGGAGTCAGCCCCAAGTCCTGACCACGCCTGTATTATTATAAACCCCGTCCCGTCACTTTGAAGGACATGCTTCCCCAGTTGCTATGACACAGTTATCAAAAAGCATTATCATTGGCACCCTAACCTGAGATTGACGGTGATTTTTCAAGGCCTTCAGTTTATTTCCATATTTTTCAAAGAAAATAGATTAGGTTGGCTGGGGTCTGAGTCCACGTTCAAAAACTGTGAACCGCTTCCTCTCACCTGCTCCAGGCCTTCTTTCTATCTCTTGCTGATTGCTTCTTTGCCAAGGCCCAAAATGCTCCTGGGGATGCTGGGTGTAGCTAGCTTGCTTCTTGCATGTACAGAGAAGGCTATGGAAAGAAACCACCGCAGGATCTAAGGGTTTTTAAAGAGTCTATTTCAAAGCCATGTCTGGTATTTTCAGCCATAAAAGAAGTTTTAGTTGTCCTTAAATCTGTATAACTGTTTAATCCTTTCTTGTTCATTTGAGTATTTTTTTTTTTTTTAATCCACGGTAGAATTCCTTCAAAAGGCCTTAAGGCACGTGTTATGTTCTGTCTTCCCAAACCCAGTCTCCTCTCCATTTTAGCCCAACGTTTTCTTTGAGGACCCCTTCATCATGCTTCCTTTAGAATTTTTACACAACTGGGTTGGAAGGCAGAGGTCTCCAAACTGATTAAATATTTGAAGAGATCTTGTGTTTGGTTCATTTTGACATCGTAGATGATTGAGCATTTGGGGTTGGTTCTTGTTCTCTTTAGTTTATTGTGTACTGGCTTGAAAAGCTCTCTGGAGAGTGAGATCATTGTTAACAACATGATAAGGAGAGAGGGTGGGGAGAGAAATGGTGGTGGAGGAGGGAGGGGAGAGCATCAAGCCTGAATCTTATTCCGTTCAATTGGAAGACAGCAAACAACCCCCCATGATGTAGATTATTTCCAGGTACTTTTCCAGAACAGGAATGTATCAAGTTACTTTAAATCAGTGGCCCTCATCCCTGACTGCGTAGTAGATAACCAGTGGAGCTTTCTAGAAGAAAACCTGACTTCCTGGGCCTCACCCCCAGAGATTCTGATTTAGTCAGTCTTAGGTAGGGCCCAGGCATGGGGAAACTTAAAACCTTTAATAAGTAGGTGGAGTTGAGAGCTCATTGCATAAAGAGAGGGAGACAAATGTGGCCCAAGCCCTGGTCACCTTGCCCTCAACGTCTTTTCTTACTTGTAGGGTTCATTTTTCTTTTCCTGGTCAGGGACCTGAATTCCCTTCAATCTTGGTACCCCAGGCAGGGACAAAGAGAGTCAACAGTGCAAATCACAGATGGGAGGACAGGTGGGGACAGCTACCTTTGCGTCCCATCCCAGGAGTCAACCCTGTTACCGAGTCCAAGCTCGTATTGCTTGCTGCACGACAGGCCAATAAATTGAGCAACTAATTATTGAGGCAAGGAATAGCAACTTTATTTGGAAAGCCAGCAGACCGAGAAGACGGTGGCCTCATGTTGCAAAGAACCATCTTGCCTGAGTTAGACCTCAGGCTTCTTTTATACTAAAAGGGGAAGGAGTAAAGTCAAACATTTCCTGGTTCCGGTCGGCCTCCAGAGGGGATATGTTAATTCTTCCTTCCTAAAACAAAGCTCTTCCAAACCATTCCCCACTGTGCCCACTCCGTCAGGTTCAAGTGATATTAACAGTAGCACCAGCAACAAATCAACAACACACAGCCCCAGTTTCATAGCTCAGAAGAGAAAGGACAATTTCCTACAGACTTGCCAGTGTGCGGACCCAGCTCCACAGAGCAGAGAGCCGTGGTGGCCCTGAGCCCTGGGCTCCCCCTGGGTGGGGAGGCTTAGGTGTCAGGACTGGGTGTGGAGTTAGAATGCTGAAGGCTGATGTGAGCCGCTCCGAATGACTGACTCAGGCTCAACACAGCTCGAGGGTAAGGTTTCCTTTAACTTCTGAAAAAGAAGGAGGGGCAGCCTTGTCTTGGTGATTTGAGGACCCATGGGTTTCAGAGGTGCCACATTTGGAACCAGACCTGAGTCTCTAGGACTTGCATTTTATTTGTTCATGTCAAGACGTGGCTTCCTACTTCTAAGAAAAAGGGCACAGAAAGACTCATAAAAGCAGCCTCAAAGGACTTCTTGGCCTGCAGCTTGTTCTTTCCAAACATAGTCTGATGAGTTCAGTGTAAATGAATCAGAAGCATGTGGGATCAATTTACCTTAAAATACCCTAAACTGAAAACTTAAGGGAAAAATGCCCTGGGGCTAAGCGTGTACGTACTGTAGGGCCAAACCCCAGACATTTGGGAAACAGTTACAGAGGCTCCCAGAACCCGTAAAGCTGCTGCCTTCGGCCACCCCTTGGGAACAGTCGGGTGTTATTATTTTCACAAGACTGGGGAGAAGCCTGCTCTTCAAATCTCAGCATTGTGCCCCCTCCGCGGGAGTCTGCTGGGGCTGGCTGTCCCCTTGGACCCTGAGGTATCAGGCCGTTCCACACCTGTCCCCCCTCATCAGCGTTGCCCCATCTCCGAGCTGGGCTGAGAGCTTGTCACATGAACCCCGCTCCGTTCTGTTCCATCAGGGCTGGAAGAATGAAGGACTCTGTGGTGGAAGAGGTGCCAGATTAAGAGCTGGGACACCTGCAAAAGTTCTTGCGTTACCACCTAAGCTTCTGGGTTCAATGTGGATGAAACCTTCCATTCAGCTGCCTTTAATTCTAAAGTTTTGTGATTTCTTGAAATGTACTTTGGGGATGACAGCCAGCATTTCCATTAAACTGCAATTTGAGAGTTTCACAGCCATTTGCCAATCATAACACTTGCTAACTGGCACAGAATCCACCTACCTGTAGCCTCTCGGGCCTGGAAAACATACTTCGACATTTTCTTAGGTAACTGTCTTGGCCCTTGGGGTGTTATTTTCCCAGATGGTGAAAACATTTCAGCAGGTCTGATTACCTCATTTTCGGTGGTTTCAATGTATGCTTGTGGACTGAGTGTTTACTGTAATATGTACAAACTCTTCATCTGGGTGAGCCAAGAGGGTCACCCAGAGAGAGATGATGCGATAAAGGAGCAACTATTCTTTTCTCTCCTCTCAGCGCATGAAATCCTGTTTGTAGAAGGTTTTCTTTGTAAGAGGAGAACACACTTTGGTTAAGCACCTACCCACCCCACTTTGGTTGGGCCAGTTTCTGGATTCAGAGAGATGAACAAGATAGATACAAGCCCCTGATAAGATATTTATCTAAGGGTTTATGCAGCTTCTGAGACAAAACTGGAATACAGTGTGGTGGGTGCATTTTAGCAGTGTGAACAAAATGATTTTGGTTAGATTTTCATAATTATTGACATGTCTATTTCATACAACAAAAATTCTTATGAACATTCTCAGAAACATGTTTGAAATTTAGAATAAGATGTCTCTGCTTAGGCTTACTAAATACACTGAAAGGAAACACAAAATCAATGTTAGCTAAAAATTTTCTTTCTTTTGGATACTGTTTGTATGTACCTTGAAATGCAATGTTTTAATCTCTATGGAAAAAGAAAAGCAAACATTTAGTAAAGCTCTTCATTATTTTGAAATTGGCCAATGCTCATCAACTATCATAGAGATACACAGATTGTTCTTTCTTGTTGATATTTTTGTTCTCAATTTTCTTAGTGCCTTTACTTAGCAGATGGCTGATAGCTTCATTAGAATCCCTAACATAAGTAACTAAGAGATGTTTTTAAAAAAAATAATCAAGAAGTTTCAGGACAAAAAGGAGTGCACTGAGGCAAGATTTATCACTTTGGTAGTTTTTTTTTTTGCCGGGGGTGGGGAGGCAGGGGAAGTGGCAGCATCCAATTAGAATCTTTGACTTGCTAATGCTTCCTAGCACTGAATCTTCACCAGCATCCATCAGTGAAACAGACCATTAGGCTAAGAAAATAGGTGTCAACACAGATCGATTATATTGTCATTGTTGGTGTTCTCTCAAAGAGGTAACGACATGTTGACAGGCAGTGACTAGCAACACTTTTTTCAGGAATTTGGAGTATTCTTGAGCAATAATGTAAGATGAATGTAGGAGTAAACTGTGCATGGATGCAAACACCAAGGTCCTTATGATACCTATTTATCAAGATTTGATGTTTTTAATTTAATGCTGACTTAGGGCTACCAGAGAGTCATTGGATAGCTGGATGCCATGAAAGTAGTTTTTGTTTGGGGAGGATTGTTTTGGTTTCTACGTAGCCTCTTTTCCAATTCTTGCTCTCCTACTTTCTACTGAGAATGCATTTGATGTTGCAGAACTGGCTTCTATCACAAGGTAGCTACTAGACTTCAAACACATGCCTTGAGTTCTTCTGAGCTTTAATGTACCAACCACTTATAATTTGTCCATAAAGAGGAGCATCGATTGCTCTTATATTTGTTAATGTCCTCCATCCTCTGCTCTTAAAAATTTTACCAAAAAAAAAAAAAAGTTATTGAAACCAAGCTGTGGTATTCGCAAATAACTTAGCTCTTTACAGTGATTCTGTAGTCTTACAATTTTGTGTTGTCTTATTTTGTTTCATTTTCTTCCAGTTCCACTTTAAAAAAGACCCCCACAGAGATGTCCACCCCAAGCTTGGCATTTCCACACAGCATTTTCCCAGTCTTTCGGAAAAGCAGATATGTGGGCCAATAACACTGCTGCAAAGGCAGCATTTTTAAGTGCAAAGGCACTATTGAAATCATAATTGACTTTTTTCAGTAAAACCGCGGTTAGTCAAGAGAATCCTTTCAGCTCGGAATCTATGCACACTGGGGGAGAGCTAGGCCCTCTTGCTTCCTGCTTTTGTTGTTGGAACTTTCAATGTATAACCTCTTAGGGCCCTCAGTACAACTTTTAAAACTCTTGGCATCACTTTCCATCATAAAAGCCAGGACTTTTCTCAAGTAGGTGGCGAAGAGCTCCCAGGTGTACTGCAAGAATTTTGTGACAATAAGACAAGTGGAAAAGGAGCTGGTTGCCTCATTTGGAGCAGCTGTAGAGAAGGGCCAGGCTCTGGAAGGAAAGGATGTTGCTTCCTCCAGCTAATACTGAGCCAGTACTCTGCTAATACTCAGCTAATAAATATTCTGCTCTTCACACTCCCTCCCTCCAGCTGCAAGCTTCCATCTTGGGAGATTGCCTCAAGGCTACTCTGGTTCTTAATTTTCACCAGACTTCACTTAGCCCCACTCCATTCCTTTGTTGATTCCTCAACAACCTGCTGAAGGCTGAGGTGCGAAAGAAGAGGACGAGGATAGAGATGGAGCTTCTCTTGTTCCTCCTCGGGAATGTGAACTCGGTTTCCTTGCTTTACTTCTGAGTAAGCTTGTGGGCTTGGGGTTAGGAGCCTCCTTCATTCTCCTCCTCTTCCTCCTCTCATTTCTTCCCTTTATTCTCTCTCTTCTTTCCTTTTCTGCACTGTCCCCTGACCCCTACTGCCTGATCTCCATCCCAAAGTTGCGAGTTGGTGGCCGGGTCCTGTCCAGTGAAAGCACAGCTGGGTCTGAGGGGCAAAGTACAAGACTATGGATACATTTTGATCCCTTCTCCCTCCACCTCCTCTGCTCTTCTTTCCCAAGCACACAGAACCTCTCTCCAGTCTCCAGAACACCCCTTCCTGAGCAAAGACACGACTTCCCTTTTCTCATTTTTCTCCTGTCATTCCTGCTCAAAAAAGAAAGAATCTTTATCCAGTGATCTGACCCTGGGTCTTTCCTGTGGCTGTTCTTCCTGAGGACTCACTCTCAGAGTCCCTTCTGACCTGCAGTCTCTCCTTTCCAGGCTCGACTTCCTTCATTCCAACACCCCTTCGTCAGGAGCCAGGCTACCCCCACTCATTACCAGAAATGCACTTTAAAAAATCTTTCCAATACTCTCTGTCCCTAGTCCATCGTGGCATCTAGCAGCTTGACGTGGTGCCTATAGTCTTCGTGTAATCTGGAGCAGAGTCTGGGGAAAACTGGAGTCCGTTTAAACTCAGGACCGTGCACGGTCTCTAAAGACCAGGGTTTCTCTGCCAGTAACAAATCACCCTTAACTTTCTTTGTAAAATGTAGGCTAGCACTTTTCGTAAATTCACAGATTATAGAATTATTCATCCAAACTATTCCCTAATAGAACATACTGTGGTTTTATGGACAGTAACCTTTCCGCAGATCCACCTATATCTTTGCAACCTTCACCCGTACACCCCTTTTTCACAGTGAATTGGGATTTAGTTGCAACTTAAAGGATGACCGTGAAGTCCTCAAGCATAGGAAGGAAAGGACACTGAGAAGACCAATGTGGTTGGAGCAGAGGATTCAAGGGTGTGTGTACGGAAGGGAGCAATGGAATTCTTTACATTATTGATGGCCCTATTCATCTAAATGAGTTTGTACTTTAGTGTAGAGACCAGAATTTCACAGAACACTAGCCCAGCGAGATGCTAACCAGTGCTCCAAGACTGAGGAGTTCGCTTGTTTACTAGATTGGGGAATCTGAATTATGAGTCCCTTTTTGAAAGATTCACAATTGATATTAGAAAATTAAAGCCTCTGAGAAGTCCTACAATGAAAAGGAAACCTGGTTAATTTTTGTATATAGGTGAATCAAACTTATTTGGAAGGGAAATGTTTTTTTCCCCAGAACAACTATCAACGTCTCCAGTAATAATTTTCCTTAGAGTTTGGGAATTTCTACTGTCTGCTATGGGGGGAACTATGGTAGGGTTTGTATTTTATTTTGTTTTGCTTTTTTTTGTTTTTTTTGTTTTTTTTTTTGCGGTACGCGGGCCTCTCACTGCAGTGGCCTCTCCCGTTGCAGAGCACAGGCTCCGGACACGCAGGCCCAGCGGCCACGGCTCACGGGCCCAGCCGCTTCGCGGCATGTGGGATCTTCCCGGACCGGGGAACGAACCCGTGTCCCCTGCATCGGCAGGTGGACTCTCAACCACTGCGCCACCAGGGAAGCCCCTGCTTTGCTTTTTAATTAGGAAAGGGACGTTGTCTTATTTTTAGGAAGATCACTTTGGAAGTGGTGTATGGAGATGGGAGAAATGGGAATCAAGCAGAATACTGCAGGTTGTTCACATAAAAGATCATTACCTCTAAGTTGATCTTTCTGAAGAGAAGGCTGACTAGTTCCTTGCTTAAAAGTCTTTACTGACCCCCAGCCCCGCCTCTGCCCATGGGGTAAAGTTCAAACTCCTGAACGTGACTGACAAAGCCTTCCATGTTCTGGTTCTTGCCTTTTTCTCCAGTTCCATCTCCAATCACTTTCCCCTCCTTCATAACAAATTCTCAAACAAACAACATCCCTCTCCCCTAACCTGAAAGGCTTGTATATTCCCTTCAGCTGCTCCTGCTAGAACTCCTCTCACTGGCAGCGCTTCTCTTCGTCCACTTGCCAGATGCCTCTTCATCTGTCAGTATTCCCCTCAGAGATCAGCTCCTCTCTGAGCTTTCCAGACCCATCCCTGAAACCCTGCAACCACACTGCCAACTCCGCCCTCTACTCCTGTGTAGAAAGAAACACTCCTGTTACCTGTGTTCCTGTGGTTGTGATTACCGTGCAGAGTTCTAAACTGCAAACTCCTTCAAAACACCATTTACACGTTGCTCATCACTATAGGCTTAAGGGCTAGCATAGCACCTGGCACAAAGTAGGGGGTCAGGGTCATTCAAGTGAATATGATGATGGGAACTGACAAGAGAAAATGGAGAGAAGGGGAAAGACTCAGGAGAACTGTAGTAGATGGAATCAATAGGTCTTGCTGATTTACTGGGTGTGGAGGCTTACGGAGCTAAGGCACACCCTGAACCAAGCCGAGAAATACCTCAGGAGGAGGGGTTTGGGAAGTAGGGGAAGATGAACTCCATTTTAAACTTGCTCTGTTATTTTTATTTTTGTGTGGAGGTATAATTTACATACAGGGAGGTGCATAGGTCTTAACTGCACAGTTAGATAGCCTTGGACAGGTAGAATCTGCTGGCTTTGAGGCGGCTGTAACACATCCAGGTGGAGGTATTCTGAAGATGGTCAGAAGTATGTGTTGGAGGAGAGATTTTGACGCTAGAGATTGAGTTCTGGGGTCCTTTGAGAAGTGGTCCCGGGGATGCAGATGAGGTGGCTCCTTGAGGATGAGAAGCCCAAGGATCCATTTTTTGATCTAAAAGACCAAATACACTCATGAAAGCAGTCATCCACTCCCTGAGAGTCCGTCAATTGCTTCCTGAGTGAGTGACGGGGCTCCTATTCCCAGTAATTATGGTCAGTACATACCACACCTGAGGAAAGAATGCTAAGATAAACAAAAATGACTCATGGACCAATATCAAAACTGAAAATTACATTAACCATGCCATCTATTAGCTTCCGAAACAGCAGAGTCATTTTCTTATTAACCCATTAGGCAAATAAATGTTTTTGGCTGGAGGTTAGCATTCATTTCCCCCTAAAGTATACTGCATTTAATTAAATGTATAGGAAAAATTCTATTGGCCTTAGGAGTTATGGTGATGTGGTGGGAATATCTCTAGTCTGGAAGTCTAGACAGCTTTGGTTCTTTTTCCAGCTCTCTCTGGACAAAGAGAGAACTTTTCTAGGTCTCTCTTGACCTAGGGCAAGACACTTGGCCTCTCTGAGCCTCAGATTTTTCCTTGTAACCTGAAAAAATATTAACCTCGAACCCTGTACTCACTTGACTCCTCAACAAATATTTTTCAAGTTTCTACTCTGTTCTTGGATTTGACCTGCTTAAGAATCCCTGCTCAAACAGTTCTTTGCTCTGGCCTCTGGCCAGATAGCCATCACTCTCAATTTGAAAGTATGCCTTTACACTAGAAAGTGTTCTTTACACTAGAGGATGAAAAAATGAGGTATGCACAACTCAGCTTCTTTACAGGAATTTTGTCCTGGCTCAGACAACTGGGTATAATAGTGTCAATCTGGGGATGCAGAGGGAACACTGGGATTGGAGTTGAATAGACCTGGGTTTGGGTCCCAGTTCTGCCACTTATCAGTCTGTGACCTGGAATAAGTTGCCTGGGTTCTCTGAGCCTTACTTTCCTCATCTGTGAGATGGGGTTAATGATACTCACCTCCTTGTTGTTTTGAGAAATAAGATGATGTATGTGGAAATGCTTCGTGATTTTCTTCCCTATTATCCTAGCAAGCAGCAATTGCCCCATGCCTTTCTTCACCTCAAATATTCCAAGTATCCAAGCCATTCACCCGAGCAATGACTCAGTTTATAAACAGTTCTTGGAACTTGAAGGACCAAAGTGGCCTCACTTCTCTCAGCATACTCTTAGCAGTTTCCTTCTCATTTCATTTCATTTCAACTTGAAATCAGGTCCATTTCATCTCAACTTTGTACAAAGTGGGAATGTGGTTTCCAGCCACATTTTCACTCTTCCAATACACTGTTGATGTCCTAAGGAGGTCATTTTAATTGGATTTTATTGATAATGCGTCCATATAGACCATGACAACCAAAAGGATCTAGAAATCATGTCATGAGGTCCAATTGCCTTATAATGAAGATTCCGAGGCTGAGAATAGGGAATTGACTTGCTCCAGGTAACCTGGTGGTAGATTGACATATAGGTCTCCCGATTCCTGGTCTAGTAGTTCTCTTTCCCCTAAACCACAGAATCTTTCCAATCCTGAGCTATTTAAACTGTTTGTATCTCAAGTGATCTGAAAGCTATTCGCTTAATCCACAAGGGTTCTCCTTGCCCTTCTGTGCTGAAGGACATTCACTAATTTAGACAACTGTCATGTCCTTTCATGGGAATTCAGTAAGGTAAACTGTGGCACAATGAGGGACAGCAAAAACCACAAGGAGATCACAAGTATGTGGCAACTCAAATTAGAGTTGAGACAGAATATGCGTTATCGGAAAAAAAAGACTTCAGGGCCCTTGGATGGAAAATGGACTGCGACCTCTTTAGTCCACAGAACACTGATACAGAGAGAGAAACAATAAGGGTTCCCACATGGTGCTCTCGTCTTTGAAATTGATCAGGGTCATGAGCAAGCCACCACGATACGGACAGCTCTGGGTGACAGTGGAGGCAATTTTGGTGACACTGTGTGAGGCCTCCCATGCACATCTCTTCCTCCCTCCCTTTCTCCTTTTCTTTCTTCTCCAAACTTATCTTCAGCACTTTTTTTTTTAAAAGAAGATGTTGGGGGTAGGAGTTAATTAATTAATTAATTAATTTTGCTGTGTTGGGTCTTTGTTTCTGTGCGAGGGCTTTCTCTAGTTGCGGCAAGCGGGGGCCACTCTTCATTGCAGTGCGCGGGCCTCTCACTATCGCAGCCTCTCTTGTTGCGGAGCACAGGCTCCAGACGCGCAGGCTCAGTAGTTGTGGCTCACGGGCCTAGTTGCTCCGCGGCATGTGGGATCTTCCCAGACCAGGCCTCGAACCTGTGTCCCCTGCATTAGCAGGCAGACTCTCAATCACTGCGCCACCAGGGAAGCCCTATCTTGAGCACTTTTAATATACCAGGTCTTACATTAGTTCCTTAACCCTGCTTTCTTTTTCCTTGGTCTCCCTTTAGAAACTCGTCTTTCTTATTCATCTCCCCACCTTTTTTCCTCTTCCTCCTTCTCTTCCACTTGTTTCCCCCTCTTCCAGGTGTCTTTCTTTCATCGATAACCCGGAAGTCAGCTGTGGTCTCCTGGTACATGAGATCTAGATAATATTGCTTTGAGCTCCTCATTCCATGCCCTGTAGAATTCCAAAGCCTTTCCAGGTTTCTGAACACTCTCATGGGAGGTGGTCACCTCTGACTTCAAACTCTGAACTTCTCTGAATTTACTTGGTTCATAGGCCATTTCACCACCAACACAGTCCCCCGACCCCCAGTCCCTTGCCAGTTGATTCTGACATGAAACTGATTTTTACGCAAAAAATGATGCAACAACACTGTAGTGGATTGAATAGTGTCCCCCGCAAATTCATACCCGTCCAGAACATCAGAGTTGGCCTTATTTGGAAATAGGGTCTTTGCACAGATAATCTATCAAATTAAGATGAGGTCACAATGGAGTAGGGTGAGCCCCAAATCCAATGACTGACGTCCTTATAAGAAGAGGAGAGGACATATCAAAGATATACAGAGAGAAAAAGACCACGTGAATATGGAGGCAGAAGAGTAGTGATGTAGCTATAAGCCAAGGAATGCCAAGGATTTCCAGGAGCCACCAGAAGCTGGGAGAGAGGCAAGGAAGGGTTCTTCCCTAGAGCGTCAGATAGAGCATGGTCCTGCTGAAACCTTGATTTGGGAATTCTAGCCTCCAGACTTGGGAGAGAATAAATTTCTGTTGTTTTAAGCCACCAGTTTGTGGTACTTTGTTACAGCAGTCCTAGGAAACTAATACAAACACTGTTTTCATTTGTGTATGGAGTCAAAATTTACTGAGGATTTGAGAGTGGAGGGTGGGACAGAGAGTAATTTACATTTCAGCTCTCCATCCCTGCTGTTTCAGTAGGTCCTCTGCCACGCCCTATTCTTCCTCTTCCATTCAACTTGCCTCTTTGTCCCTGCTTCCCGTGAAGTCCACAAACTCCAGATTCATCTGGCTCTAGGATGCAGAATGCCTACTCTCAAACTCAGCTCCCAGCTCACCATTCAGGCCAAAACCCCTCCAGATACTCAGCTGCACAAAATACTTTGCAGGGAGTAGCGCCCAGTAGACACTGGCTAGTATTAGTATTACATCATTCTGAACCCCAAGACTCATCAGTAAATGGTTGGTTGATTGAAAATACTTTTCCTCTTAAAAGGGAAAGGTGGGTTTTAAAAACGATTTCTGTCCCCCTTTCAGAAGACATGTTCCTGCTTTACTTCCATCCTTCTGCCTGCCAGACACAATGGGATAGGTTGTTGGCCTTAACCGTAACCCTCACCCCACCCTTTAGAATGTCAGGATGTAGATGGTGGAAGCTGAGAGGGCTGTGTTTGTCTGTCAGTCAGTGGATGCTGCCCTGGGCACTTCGGGGAGATACTAAAAGAATACAAGCCTGCCCTGAAGAACACTCCAGAAGACCACCCTTGGCTTCTCTTCTTTGAAAGCTTTGTTCAGCTTGTTTGATCTCTTGCATCTTCTAATAATAATCTCTTGCATTCTATTTCCTCCTTACAATATTTCCTCTTCTCCTATGTACCTATAGGAGCTTTTAAATGTTCTGTCACCCTTATTATTCTATTTTTTTATGCTTGTAAATTTCTAAGACCCATGGGGTGGTTGTTCTTTCCAATTTTTATGGGATATACAGGAAACTTAAGTCTAGAGGTAAAGTAAATTGCCCAAGATCATCTGTGTTTAAGTGACAGAGCTTGCCCCAAACTGCAGACTGGTGCCCTTCCTGCAAATGTCATGGACTTTCTTCGAGTGGTTGTGAACTGCAGCCTTTAGTCTAGAAAAATCCACTTAATTCAGACTAGCCGTCTTCTTGTTGGAGCAAGAGCTCTGGATACGTCCGCTTGATTCCCTTTAGACACCACTTTGTGTTTTAAGAACTGATTTCTAGCCTGATTCTAAATTAGGTTTATTTGTTGGTTTGAAGAACTCTGTATTTTGACTCGGGCTTCAGAGAAATAGTTTTACTAGGTTACACGAATATTTTGAAACTCAGTCCTTACTTATTTTTCAATTCAATAAAAGTTTGCCCAAACAAAGCATCCCACAGGCGAAACTCGTGCCAGATCCCAGATGTTTAACACGTTTGCTTCAGATATTGGAGTTCATGGCCTCTTATAGTTGTTAAACCAAAAAATGTAAGACCATGGAAAGGATTTTTAATATCTAGGAGTGCTGCAAGGTCAGGCTGGATTCTGGTCAATGGCAGCAATTCAACAACCATTTTGACCACAGATTCTTCGATTTTTCGTGTGTGTGTGTGTGTGTATGTAATTTAAAAAACAATCCAAGCAGACAGTTCAATGAGGGGGAGCATGAACTCTTTAGGTTTGATTCAATTCCACTTCATTTTGGTTGATCTATGCAGAAATGTTAAAAAAAAAATTAAAAGTTCCTTTTCTAATCCTACTATTGACCCTCTAATTTGTAATCACTCACCTGGCTCTGCCATTCAATCAACCAACCATTTACTGATGAGTCTTGGGGTTCAGAATGATGTAATACTAATACTAGCCAGTGTCTACTGGGCACTGACTGTGCCAATCATGATGCTGTTTTCTGTGCATGTGTTATATCATTTAATCCTCACATCTTCACTACTGCCCTATTACCACCTTGGTCCCAGCGACCCATCTCCCTCACCTCTATTCTAGTTCATCAGCTAGCAGTTTCTCTGCTTCCACCTTTCCTCCTGCTCTCTACAATCTATTCTCAACCCAGCAGCTGATCTATATAAATGTTAAATCAGTTCATGTCATTCCTCTACTCCAAATCCTCCAGTGGCTTCTCAGTCTATTCAGAGTAAAAGCAAATGTCTTTACAATGGCCCACACTATCTCCTTTTACCCCGAATCCCACCCCATATTCCTCTGTCCCCAGTTTCTACTCTTCTTCCTCTCTTCTCTCACCCAGTGCCTCTGGCCCTCTCACTGTTCTGAGAGAACAGTGAGAAATGCAAACATGCCTTTCTTCTGTATGGCTTACATATTATATTACATCTATTAAGGTAGGAAAGTGGGAGATGATTTGTTTCAAACAATTAACAACAATTTAGTGATCTATTGGTGGGGATAAAAGAAAAATCCAAAGCCCACAATAATTCATTTTTTTCAACAATCTTTACCTGTAGGAAATTTGACCAAAGACAGATTTCCCTTACAAATTAAAAGTCAAGGTTAGTGAGGCAAAACATTTTTATCCCAATGGAATATATTTATTATTGTTGGGAGATTGTTCATTTTCACCTACTGTACAACGCTAAGTAGGGATTTTTATGTTATGGGCATCTAATGCTTACAATTAACTTACTGAACCATTGGATAAATAACGATACCCAAAAACTAAGGTTCTTTTGAATAATTGAAAAACGAATCATTTTTCAAATGTGTTTCAGACAATTCAGAACATACTTTCTGAAGCAATAAACCTTTAAAATAATTTTAGTCATGTTGATGGATTTTTAAAATGAAGTATTGACCACTTTCTTGCCTCAGTAGCCAGACTATGCTATGTGCAAAGTTTTACTTGATGATGATTCAGAATTATCATTTTAAACCTTGTGGCTACACTTTGCTATATTATAGTACAGTGTGTAGGTCTGTTTGTCCGTACACTGAATGGCCCCGGGCAACTGTGCTTCTTGAGTCCCTGTGTCTTCTTTGTAAAGTTCTATGTGGGTGATTAGGAAGGGAAAAAGGAGTCACAAATGGGCAATTTGCATCCTGAGACTTTTGTGGGAGCCTTAGATGTGTTGATGCTTTGAATGGAGAAGTAAGGTTATGTGCTAGTTATAAGTGAAAGGGCCTTAGATCATTTTAATAACCTCTTTCTTCACCATCGCCTTCATCTTGATGCTTCTGCGACAGCATCCAGTGGCTGCAGAGCATTGGCTACTTTTAGAACTTGGGATCAGACACACTCTGACACATTATCTGCACCAGAGGGAGCATAACCAAAGAGTGGATGGAGGGATGGTGGACAAAAGTTCCATTCACTTCACTTTTTTTTTTTTTTTTTTTTTTGCGGTATGTGGGCCTCTCACTGCAGTGGCCTCTCCCGTTGCAGAGCACAGGCTCCGGACGCGCAGGCCCAGCGGCCATGGCTCACGTGCCCAGCCGCTCCGCGGCATGTGAGATCTTCCTGGACCGGGGCATGAACCCGTGTCCTCTGCATCGGCAGGCGGACTCTCAACCACTGCCCCACCAGGGAAGCCCTCACATCTTGTTTATAGGAAGTTTTGTTCACAACACTGAAATTGTCATTCAGCCCAAGATCAACTCAACGTGCCAATGAAAATATTTATATATATACTCCGCTGTTGTGGCCTTAATCATATTAATTTACATTTAAATAGTATTTTGGGGCTTCCCTTAAATAGTATTTTGGGGCTGCCCTTCCATTTTTCTTTTTCCATGTCATAAACAAAATACTAAGAGGTGAGCACTTAAAGCAAATGAAAATGTATGCAAATCACAATGGGATGAAAATGCCAAAGACCCAGTTTCAAAGAATCTTACAGGGACCTAGTTTTTTGAGAACTCATATCAAGTCTCTTGTGTTTAAGGGTCAGAAACTAAACATGCATTACTTTAGGCAAAGGATGCCATTTATGGGTTTATACCTGATGTGGCTTATGTACAAGGGAACAACAGGGTGCATCTTCCCTCAGGACTGAATGGAACCAGGAAGTCTAATGCCTTTGGAAGCATATCAACTTCACTCTCTTTTATTATATATTGACTTCTTCCTAGGAGACATGGCCACCGAAGTGTCTTCTATTGCTAAAAAGAAGACTAACTGTTCTTTCCTGGCTATAGTTTGAAAAAAAAGATTCTAGAGAAAGATTGTGATTGACACTGCTCAGGTGAGATGCCTTCTCATGAACCAATCAACTGATTAGGGGAGTGAAATCATGGGAAGATACAGTAGCTTCTCCTAGGAGTACAAGTTTGGAGTGGAAGGAGGTGTGGTTCCCATGATCAGACTCTGAATAGATGTCTACTCTGGACATCCTAAACTTAATCCACAAAGTTATTTTTTTTCCAGAACTATCCTATTCAATTTTGGGAAATGAAATATTTGCTGAACTCCATCACAATGTTGTGCTGTGTTTAAAGGGGTCAGCACAATGTCAAAAGTGATGAGCAGGAAAACTTCAGGTAGAAAAGTTGAGTCCTCATTACTTTTAGCCAGTCCAGGAAGTGAAGAAGGAAGGTGGAATCTGGAGATGGTCCAGAGCAGTGAAAGGAAACTAGTGAAGGATGGGGAGATAGTGACTAAGAAGGGCTAAGCAAGGGCTTCCCTGGTGGTGCAGTGGTTAAGAATCCGTCTGCCAATGAAGGGTACACAGGTTCAAGCCCTGGTCTGGGAAGATGCCATGTGCCATGGAGCAACTAAGCCCATGCTCCACAACTACTGAGCTGGTGCTCTAGAGCCTGCGAGCCACAACTACTGAAGCCCGTGTGCCTAGAGCCCGCGCTCCACAACAAGAGAATCCAATGCAATGAGAAGCCCACGCACTGCAACAAAGAGTAGCCCCCGTTCGCTGCAACTAGAGAAAGCCCGCGTGCAGCAAAGGCCCAAAGCAGCCATAAATAAATCAATTAATTAAATAAGTTAAAAAAAAAAAAGAAAGAAAGAGGAAGGTCTAATTGTTCCTGGAAGCCATTCTATAAACATGAGGGAACTAGATTTAGGATGATGTTCACATAATCTAGAACAGACAAAAGGGAAGAAAAACTGTCAATAATAAATGATTGAATTGTTGAATCAATCTGAAATTGAATTGTTGAATCAATCATCAATCTGTTGAAATCTGATCTACCTTTGGGCTTCCTTTTAGGTTAGACATATCAATTACCTATTGCTGTGTAACAAACCTTCCCCAAACATAGTGACTTAAAACGACATGTTATCATTATTTAGTTCATGAATCTGCAATGTCAGCTGGGCTCAGTGGGGAAGGCTTTTCTCTGCTCTATGAGGTATCAGCTGGAGCAGCTCAACTAGGGGCTGGAGAATCCACTTCTAGATGGCTCACCACATAGCTGGAGAGTTGGTGCTGGCTCAGTCAATGTGAGAGTCATGGCCCTTGTCATGTGGACCTCTCCACAAACTGCTTGGGCTTCCTCAAATCATGGTGGCTGGATTCCAAGAGTAAGCAAACAGAGAGAACCAAGCAGAAATTGTATTGCTTTTATGACCTAGCCTTGGATGGCATATTCTGTTATCTCCACATTCTGTCATCTCCACAGTAGTCTCTTGGTCAGTCAGTCACTATGGTTACCCTAGACACAGGGGAGAGGACATAGATCCCAACCTTGATGAGAGGAATTTCAAAGAATTGCGAGCATGTTTCAAGCCACCACGCCAGCTATTACGTTTCCTTATGTTTATGACTATTCAAGCTGGGTTTTCTGTTATTAATGGCAGAAAACATTCTTATTGATAGAATTAGTGTCATCTCAGCTGTGGGCAGCAGAAGGTCTTATATTAACCACTCTCAATCACAATACCAATTGTAATATGTTTACTAATAATTAGTTACTAATAATTTAATACTTAGGTTTTGAAACTAATTTTTCTTTTGCAAAGCAGAGCGGAATAAAGCTTACCACTATAATAGTGTAAGAGTCATTTATTTTAATTCTAGTAGACTTCTCTGAATGGATGATAAGAGGATGGCATCAGAGCAAGGATATAGTTCATGGGAGCGTTACTCCAGGTTGAGAGCTATTGGCCTAGATGCCTCTTTGAGGCATCTCCTTCTAAGATTTGGAAGGAGACTTGGAGTTTGTGTACTAAAGGGTCAAATTCATTTCCTTCTCTGCATGTGCTGTAGCTAAGCCAGTGAGGTTAAAGACTTGGGATCACATTTGATATTCTCTTTCTAATTCCGATGATCTTTTTGTGGGCAAAGGAAGGAATAAAGGAATTCTTCTTGATCATCTGCATTGTTCTACCCCACAATGAACTCTAATAAAACAAATCATTTTTAAGTGTCCACTGTGTTCTTAGCACTCTGCTAGGCGTTGCAGATATCATGATGATAAGATGTGGTTCTCTAGAAACCTAGAAAATAAATAGAAGGCAATAGAAGGCAATAGAAGGCAATTGGAGAGCATCAGGAGGCTATTTAAAATTAAGGGCTAAACCTGGAGCTCAGAGACCTGATAGGGACTGAGGGGTGTTGGGCTGCTTCAGGTCCTGACCTTTCTGAGGTCCACTTGTTCAGATCCTGAGTTGCTATATGTTTCCATTGTTCTCTTACCAGGATAGGGCTGGGACTAGGATCCCATCCACTTTCAGTTGAATGAATCTGAGTGGATTTCTATTACTTATAACCATCAGAGCTTTGTCTAGAACAAGTGAAGTATTTATAGATGAGGTGATAATTTCCATGGGCCTTGAGGAATGGCTTGGGTTTATGTGAAAACAGCTACGCCTGGGCTTCACAGTTTACCAATCAAGCCTGCGATTTCATAAAATAAGCTTGACTTTTAGCGTCACAAACAACCTTGGGTTAAATCCTGGCTCCTTGATCACTTCTTTGTGATCTTGGAAAGGTTACTTATCTGTAAAGTTTAGATATCTTCTCTGCAGGGTTTTTGCAAGAATTTTAAAAAGTGTATGTATATGAACCGTTAACACAGTGCTTGGCACATGGTAAGTCAATGAAGAATGGCAGCTAGTATCATTCCAAACATATTTGGATGGGAGATGAGAAGTAATTTTCAACCTTGTTTCCAGTAACGTAAAGTGGTTTTGATTGAGTCATTTTGTATTTCTCGACATTTTTAAAGTGACTTTCTATGTTTAGGGGGGTGTGAACCTGTGTGCACATGTGTTTGTTTGGCGAGGGCACTGTTTATCTCCTGTTTCCCCCTTTCCTTTTGAAGTTGTAGTCACTCTGTTTTTGGACTAGTTATTGTTATTAATCAGACAGGCAGTATGTGATGAACAGGAGCGATGAGTTGGTCAGACTGCCAAGCAAGTTCATGTTTTGCCGGAAACGCCAAGTTGTTTCCTGAGGGGATGTTTTTCAGGAATGGAAGGGTATGCTTCACTGGCCTTCACAGACCCTGTCCTGTCCCCTGAGTGCTGTCACCTCGCGGAGTGATAGGATAGCTCTTTAAAAGCCAGTGCACGGAGATGCTGTCCAGCTGTGCTGGAAGTGCGCTTGCATTGTTGTTGTTGTTTCTCCTTCTGGTAAATGAAACCCACATCAAGTAGGAAATGGATTGCTGACCTCCCACATTTCCTCAAAAAATATCCCAACATTTTCAGTCCCATCATAAACTAGCAGGGTGGGAGAGGCTAGTGAAAGGCAGGGAGAGGAAGGAATGTCTGAAAAAAATGGGATTGTAAAGTGTTTTGAGACCCCCCCACACACACGTTACTAATTCGTATAAAGACTAATGCATATTTCAAACTAACAGATTAAGAAGCAATTATCGTAAAAATATGGTTCCTCTGCCAACCGCGTTTATTCATGAAGTCTCCTTATGGACTTGGAGCGGATTTAAAGAGAGGGGAAGAAAGTCTTGGCATTCTAAGCTGCCTGGGGATTTTGCTGGGCATATGAGTTTTCCTAAAACTCTGATGAAAGCAAAACTCACACATGATAGGTTTTCAATTTTATTTCAAATAATGATTTTCAGTTGCATTTGTAAACAACCATTAATATTCAGAAGTAGCCTTCTGAAGAGTTAAAAATCTTTCTCTCCTCTGCTGTGGCAAATATTTAGATTTTACATCTAACCAGAAGAACAGAAAAAGTCAAACAGGATTTTACTGAGGCTGGGGAACTGAATCCTCTGACTTACCATTGGTCCAGTTGGTGACCCCAAGTGACTTGGGAGGGGAATCCTGGGCATGCTGGTCTGGAACTCTGGGGCCACAGTGGGGTAAGAGCACCTCCTCCACCCCATCCCAGAAAATCATGGCTGGAGGGTATGTCAGGCAGTTATTGCTGTGTAACAAATAGTCCCCAGATGCCATAATATAAAATGACAATCATCTATTATTTCTCACCTGTCTGCTTGTCAGCTAGGGATTAGCTCCTCTAGTCTGGGCTTATCTGGGATGCTCTGTGTCCCTCATCCTCCTTGGACCAGGTGGCTGGCCCAGGCAAAATTTTCTCACAGCATTGCTAGAAGCACAAGAAGGCAAGCAGAAACATCTGAGGCCTCTTCAGGCCTAGGCTCAGAACTTGAACACTATTCAATTTCATTTTATTGGTCAAAGCAAGTGACATGGCTGAACTTATAATCAAGGGGTAGGGAAATATATTCCACTCCTTGAGTGGAAGGAACTTCAAAGTCATGGCAAAGAGTATGGATACAGTGAGGGCTGAAGCCAGTACTGTAATCTACTACAGAGAAGAAGGCCTGTAACCCTGACTGTACACTTGGTGAGTGGAATCACACAGCTTATCTGCAACTGTGACAGACCACTCTGTTCTGTGGTATTGATGATGGCGATCATAACTTGATGCTATTAATCAATCAGTATTCCTCCTAACTCTTCTAATTTTGGTTC
The DNA here is from genome assembly GCF_964374135.1 of Grampus griseus. NCBI lineage: Eukaryota > Metazoa > Chordata > Mammalia > Artiodactyla > Delphinidae > Grampus > Grampus griseus. Next base: position 12,414,997 of record NC_139018.1, read on the forward strand.
CATATCCCTCCCCAGACAACCTTCTGATTATCATTTAGCTTCCTGTATGGCTGTTTCTGCAGGGTGTAGTATTTTCACCTTTAGATACAAATGTCTGGGACCTAGAATAATTCTATTTCTTATGTTATTTTAATAGACAGGCCCTATTAATATTAATAGGCCCTATTGTCTAGTTCACCCTCTAGTGAGCCTGGCTGAGTCTTCTTCTTTAACAGAGTTTAACTTAGTAAGCTGCAGGGGAGGAGAAACAAGTTTCTGAGCTTGAAAAGCTGAAAGTCAGTTTCCATACTATGATAAATTCACACTATGTAACCAGTGGGCAAGTAACCACCTTTTTGGGGAGCCCTCTACCATGGTGTAATTTTTTGCCCAGATTTCCATAGTTCCTACATATAACCCCAGCACTTTGCCTTTAATAATGGAAGGAAAGAAAGGTCCAATTCACATAATCCTCCTGTTGGGCAGCCAAGCACATGCATGGTGAACCAGAGGGCTTCAATCAGGGGAGCACACCACTAGATATTATTGATATAGGAATAAGATCTCACAGAATTATGGGAGAAACTGGGAAGTACAGGAGAAAAAAGGAAAAAAACTCATCCCGCCACAAATAGCCCCTAGTTTATTCAACTATGTATCCTGTAGATTAATATACAGTCTCCTTGGTAAGATATTCAAGAGCCTTCAGAGCCTATCTTTGTATTCCTATCTTCCATCACTCCTTAGTACATACTCTGAGTAACACTGAACTTCCTGAGGCTCACAGGGAAACCCTTCAGAGTGCATGAAAGTGACTGACAAGGGCTGATAAAGATGATGATGATGTGATGGTGACGCCATGCTTGTTTTCATGTCAAGATGTCAGCATTTGGATCGGGTGGCCATCAGAGAGAGAGAAAAGAGCTGTGTATCCATAAGGATTTTTCGTTATCCATTTGGGACAAACTTAAAGTCTCCATGACCTTAATAGTTTCTCTGATCAATTTTCGTGTTTCATGTTTCCCATGCAATGCCTAGAGCAGAAGATGTTTTCTAGCGTTTTGTGTAATCTCTATGTCATCATTTACGGCAATGTTAATCAAGGTAAGTAAAGCTAGCTGTTGGGGAAAAAATGCCCCAGTATTAGTAGTTTACACAAAAAAGTTTGTTTTTCACTCACAACACAATCCAATCAAGATTAGTGGGTGGTGGGTGGAGTCAAGCAGAAACCAGGACGTCTTCCATCTGGTTGCATTCTTAGCTTTAGCAATGGTTAACAATGGTTTAGCGATGGTCCAAGGTGGTCAAGGGATGGGAAGAGGGAGAGAGACTCCAAGTTTTTCATTGCATAGGGCCAGGAGTGAAACTCTACTCATGCTCACATTCCACTGATGAGAACCAGTCACACAGCTTTACCTAGATACAAGGGGAAGGGACAGTGTAGTTTAGCTTTGAGGCCAGAAGAAGGAATTAAGGTTTGGTGGGCATCCATGACTCTGTTGAAATGTCACTTTCTCTCTGAGCAAGTGCTTGATATACTACAGGCACTCAAAAATTTTGTTGAACAAGTGAATAAATGAATGAATGAATGACTATGTATAGGCTTCTGCTGTTCTGTTTTTCTAAGGCAGAAAATGAGAAGGCAATCATTTGGAGGGAAGCCGAAATCCGTATGCCACACCCACTGTGTTCATGCGACCATATATATTTGTAAAATTATTTCACAAGCACTCTAGGAATTCGTATTCTTTTTTTTTTTTTGCCGTACGCGGGCCTCTAACTGTTGTGGCCTCTCCCGTTGCGGAGCACAGGCTCCGGATGCACAGGCTCAGCGGCCATGGCTCACGGGCCCAGCCGCTCTGCGGCATGTGGGATCTTCCTGGACCAGGGCACAAACCCGTGTCCCCTGCATCGGCAGGTGGACTCTCAACCACTGCGCCACCAGGGAAGCCCGAATTCGTATTCTTTTAAAGATTTGTTTTTCGTTCATTCAACAAATATTTGAGTGCTGCTACATGTCAGGGGCTATCGTATGTGTTCAGAGAACGGGTGGAAGTCCTAATTCCTGTTTATTGGTAACTCACATGGAATGAGTTTAATAGAAAGAGGGGAAAAAGCCAATAATCGCAGTTACTGAGTAGATGCCATGATGGAGATATGGGTGGATTATGGCAAGAATGCTGAGGAAGGGCACCTCATTCACTTTCGGCTGGGTGTTGTGGAGTTTCATCTTCCAGAAGAGGTGATACTGCAGCTGAATGAACATGGACTTGCCAGTTGATACGCATAAAATGGAGGCAAAGAGAACAGTAGTGCAAATTTGGCATCTTTGGGAATTGCAGTTAATTAGAAGGTCAAAAATGTGTGGTGGTGGGTAGTTGCACGGGAGGCTGGAGAGGTAGGGCTGGATAAGTCACAAAGCATTTACAAACTGTACTAAATGAAGGAAGAATGAAAAGGGATTTAGGACAGGGATTAAGTGATTTGTCTCCATCAAATGAAATAATACACACAGCAAAATCTAAGCAGTTGTTACCCACATCAACCCAAATTTCTTTTTCTCCTTAGATCTGCCTGAAATAATGACATTAAACATTAAAAACACTAATGTTTAACATTAAAAAACAAACAATAAACACACAAAAACCCACTCAGAAAGTTGCAACAACCATCATTCTATGGGAAGAGGGAACACAAGGGCACAAAGAAAGGTGTACAATATCCTCCATTTGTATCAATGTATCCTTGCCTCTGAAAGTGGAACAGGAAGGAGGGACGTTTCGAAGAAAACAAAGGAAGTGGTTTCATTGTTTTCAAAGAACTATATCTGTCAGCAGAGTAGATTCTTCTAAGAAGCCTTTTTATTTTTAAATATTTATTTATTTATTTATGGGCTCCTTTTTGTCTGGATTCTTTTTTTTATATAAATTTATTTATTTATTTTTGGCTGCGTTGGGTCTCCGTTGCTGCGCGCGTGCTTTCTCTAGTTGCCGCCAGCGGGGACTACTCTTCATTGCGGTGCCGGTGCCGCGGGCTTCTCATCGCGGTGGCTTCTCTTTGCTGCGGAGCACGGGCTCAACGTGCGCGCGCTTCAGTAGTTGTGGCTCACGGGCTTATTTGCTCCGCGGCATGCGGGATCTTCTCGGACCAGGGCTTGAACCCGTGTCCCCTGCATTGGCAGGCGGATTCTTAACCACTGCTCCACCAGGGAAGTCCAAGAAGCCTTTTTAGATGGAAGAAAATTAGGAACAATTTGGGAAGCTCGTTTGGGGACTTCTGCATCAGTGAGGAGGTTGTTAAGGCTGTTCAGTCAGGGAACCAAGTACCCAGTCCAGTTCAATAAGGACTATTGAGCGTTCATTCACTCTGTTCATCCAGCACATCCAAGTGACACTTTTGTGCCCTACACCATGATGTCAGGTGCTGCAGGGAGTAAAAGATAGGTAAAGGTCCTTGCCCTGGAGAAATAATACAGGAATCTAGAGGTTTCTAACCAAGGATGTGCTGTACTTAAGGGTCAAATGAGAGAGAGAGAAAGTATATATATATATGTGTGTGTGTGTGTGTGTAACAGGGAAGAGCCAAATCGGACTACATGTTGTATCTGTTTCTTTTACTTTAACCTTTGCTTTCTGCTGCTTTTGTTCACTAAAAGGATACTGTCTATACATAATGGCCTGCCCCTCTGCCATCCGGACCCTGTCCACCTGTGGATGGCTACATGAAAGAAGAAATTAACACATCCCCTCCCCCAGGCTGGCCATTCCAGGGGATATTTGCAAAACTTATGGCCCTTTTACTTTACTTCCTCATCTCCTTCCCCTCTCTGTGCCTTAAAAGAAACTGGCATCCAAACCCCAGTAAGATGGTTATTTTGAGACTTTAGACTGCCATCTTCTCGGTCTGCGGGCTTTCCGAATAAAGTCGTATTCCTTGTCTCAACACCTCATCTCCGATTTATTGGCCTGTCGTGTGGCGAGCAGAGCGAGCTTGGACTCGGTTTTATATATATATATATATCTCACAGAGTCATTTGACCCTTAAATAAGTACATTATCTACATACTTTATATAATATATATTTTTAAAGCCTTGGAGTCTTAAGTTCAGAGTCAATGTTGATTCTATACTTGGGTAACCACTGTTTGTTTGAGCCTCAATATTTTCAACTGTAAAATGAGGATAATAACAACTACATCACAATTGTGAGGCTTAAATGAGATGACTCACGTGAAAGCTTTGTGTAAACAGTACAGAACTTTGCAAACATTTGTAATAGAGTGAAAAATTATTGAAGGTGAATATACTAGGACTGAAAGCAGTGTTTATCAAAGTGTGTTAGTTGAAACATTAAGGCCCCAGGATGGTAACTGGCATTTCTCAAGAAGAGAGTTGTATGGTCTCGAGGAGAGGCAAAAACTTTATCCTCTTAGGGGTTCTGACTGGAACTGAGAATTAAATTGACATAGACAGATTAACAGCAGCAACGCATAAAGATTTTTTACATGTACATGGGAGCACCCACAAGTCAATGAAGACCAAAGAAGCAGTTAGAGCAGAACACATACTAAGTTGGACAAAGTAGTAAGTACTGAAAATGGGACAAAACAAAGGGGCTTGGGCTAGGGCAGTTAATAGTGGAGAAGTGGCTATGAAGATAAGGGTTAGTTTAACAAAGTTTGTTTTTACAGATTTCCCTCATCCTTGACTCCCATCTGGTGATAAGACTGTTTCTTTCCTCAGGGTAGCGGGAGGACATCGTTCACTTGGGAGTTCCATCTCCTGCTTTTGGGAAGAAAAAGGAAGATCAGAGGTCCTTCTTCCTTCTGATTCTCAAGTGCCTTTAGCTGAAAATAATCTTTATGCCAAAGTGGCATATTTTGGGGTGGCATATTCTGTCACTCCTCAGGTCCAGTAAATTTGAGAAATTCAGGATGATACAAAGTAAAACACAGTTCTTAGGCCTTGAATGCCTTGTCAACTCAAGGAGTAACTCTATTGTGCCTCTTTCCCCAGATTAATTTGTTCTCAGGATCTAGGCCTCCTCTCCACCCCACAACCATCCCAACCCCCACTCCAGCATCTAGGGCCTGGAGATTAACAGAACCCATTTTGGGAAAGACTACTCTCCAGGAAGATCACCTTCAATTTACAATCCAGCAGCCTCTCCAAAGCTTAGCCATTCATCAACAGATCACCTAGGAATTCACTCAACAGCTTTCCAAGTACAGTGTTGAGATTTCCAGCAAGGAAGGCAAAAAAGGGCCAGTCAACTCCTTGCCAGGGTGCCAGAGGGGATTCCAGCATAGAATGGGGGTGTGGCAGGTAGTGGATACCTTTGGGATTCCTTCCAACGTACCGGCTGCTAGCAAAGCAGTAGGAAATGTAAAGTCACAAAAGTGAAGAGTTGCGAGCTGATTCTCAAAGACTTTATAATTAGGATGTAAACCCTAAAGACCAGTAACACAACTAAGAAAAGTTTCTCTGCTTCCAAGAAGTTTCTCTGCGTGCAGAAATATCTTCTGGCAAGAGAAACCGCTCCTTCCTTCCCTATTCAAGGAGGTTCATCAGGTCACTTGCTTTCCCACTATACCCCTATCTTTTATCTCCCGTCTAATCCCGTATGATTGCTCAACACACTCCAAACTCTGCCTGGCTTCATTTTATTCCTTTCCAGAGGGCGCACCCGAGAATTGCGGCTGGGAGAGGCGAGGAGCCGAGGGCGCAGGCGCCTGGCGCTCAGGTACACTGACGGGCGGCCCTTCCCCGTCCCGCCCCTCGGCTTGCGCCTCCCGACGGGCGGGGCGGACCTGGGGAGGGCGGGGCAGATCTGGCGGAGCGGACCTGGGGGGGCGGGGGGGAAACCTGGAGAGGGGGCGGGGCCTCGGGGCGCGGCGGGGCCTCGGGGCGCGGCCGCGCGAGGTGACCGGATCGCGGTTCCCGCGGGCGGCAAGGCCAGAACGCTCACTGCCTCGAGCAGGTAACTGGACGCCTCAGCGCTGTGTGAGGCGGCGGCTCCCCGAGAGCGGCGCGTGGAGACCCCGGGGACACGGCGCGGGAGAGAGCCGGGGGTGGGGGGGCTCAGGTGTAGGGTCGCGGGTGCTTCCCCGGGCGAGCAGCGTGGCGCGGGCCTCGAGCGGCCTCTTGCCTGCCCTCCCGGTGGGACTCGTGGACGGCAGTCGCCTCGTCGCCCCCAGCCTCGCGGGGCCGAGTCTCCTCAGCGACGCCTGCTCTCCGGAGGCCTGAGGGAGGTTTGGGGCCCCTCGACAGCCGCGATATCCGAGACCGGGAGGGCAGGGACTCGCTCTGTGGGAGCACGGTGGGCTGTAGGTCCGCTGGGTTCACCGGTCCGCTCGTTGGGACCCGCGGGCCGGACGGAGGGGAGACCCCAGCCCCGGCGGGGCCGGCCGCGCGCCGTGCTCCCCGCCCTGAGCGCGCGCTTGCGACCGCCGGACCCAGGTGGGCTCTGGCCTCTGGGTTAAGAGGAAAGCGAACGCATTTCCTTTGCCTGGAGAGTCTGATGAGAACCGGTTAGCGGATGGTTTTCATCTGTGAAGTTTCTGAAACTTTTTGAAGCGGCCAAGGGGTGGTAAACATCACTTTGTTTTGGTTTTTGCAAAACATGAATTCATCTACCCAGCTAGGTTTTTAGATTTGGTTTATATCTATCTCCTCCAATTTCTTTTTCCTTCTTTCTTTACTATGGTTTTCTTTAAATCAAGGAAGTACTGTGCATGAATCGTGGGTATGTCGCACACAGGTGGACGTGCAGGTATAGGCAAGATAGATGGCAAGCCAAAAACGTTGATTCCTTTAGAGTGCTTAAAATACAGCGTGTAAAAGGATTGCTTTCGTATTTAAAATATACTGATTCTCACTCCAGGTAGGCAGTTATTAGAGGTGTTTCCCCTGATTGATATAAATAGCCTGGAAATATTGAGTTAATAGCACCACCGCCTACTTACCAATTTAATATTTCGATATGGAACTTTATCATGGCTAAAAATTGCTCTTTCTGGAAGGAGAGATTTATATTGCTTGCCTTTGAGAGCTGGGATTCGAGGAGATTTGGGTTTTTATCATACATTTTGTATTTTATAGTTTTTGCTAATGACTTTGAGTGTCTTCATAACTGGAGGAAAAAGCCTTCATAAAAATTTGCTTTTTTTTTTAACCCTTGAAGAAGGAACAATTTTAAGTTCCTCTTGTATTTTATTGGCTCCACTTGAGTTATAATTGTGTATTCACAAATAAAAACTAACAAATTGAGGGGCTAATTCAGGTTGAGAAAAAATGAGTTTGTGATTCTTGTAGGGCCTCTGGCTGAGCTGCCTGGTTGGCAGTTAGATATGTTGATAGTGGGATTTTCTGAAGTCAGGATCAGAGTTGTGAATGTTGGAACCACCCATGGATTTGTGATAGTTCATCTTGTGAGAGTGGAAGAAAACTTTTCAGTAAGTAGAGTAAGAAGAGAGGAACACCAAGGATGGAAAACACCAGGACTTAAGGGACGGGTAGAGACAGCCAAGGAGACCAAGGCGGAACAAACATTCAGGAAAGAAGGAAGCAAACTAACAGACAGTGGTGTCCTAGAAACCAGGAGACGGAAGAGTTTTCATAAGGATAGAAATCTATTTTAGGGTCAAATGAGTCAGAGGAATCAGGAAGATTGGGGCTGATAAAGTGCCTATTGGTTTTGGTAGTTAGGAGTATGTCATTGAATTCAACAAACATAATTTAAGTAAAATGATAAGGATGGAAGCCAAATTTGAAGGCCTTTGAGGAGTAAATAGAGGATGAAGAAATAAAGATAGCGTAGAATCCTTATTTTGAGACACAAAGATTTGAAGGAGGAGTGATAGGGTGGTAGAGTGATAGGGGAGTTTATAGTCAGATTGGAAAGAATATAAGGCCAATAGAATACTTTTATGTTAAAGTGCATCACCCGGCATGGGAAGCTGACAGCAAGTTGCTGCACATATTGACTAGAACTATAAGTGTTTAATCTCCCCAATTCAAATTATGAACACTATTTTAGTGGTATTTTGGTCCTTTGGGTTCAGGTGATTTTATCAGTGTCAAAGTCACACGTTAACAAACTGTTGGATTGTATTTCTCCTGAGTTCCAGTACTTAGATACTTCCAGCTTACTTTTGTCATGTGATTTTTCTAGTGTGTATCTCAATGACTCTTCTAAAAATCTTATGTAGGTATCACACATTTTGGCTAAATCAGAATTCATGAAGCATACATCAGTTAGGGCCTTTGCTTCAGTTATTATTATGCATTTAAAAGAAAATGCTCTTAGATGAAAATTTCTTTATGAGTTTCACTCCAGTCTTCATTGAGAGTTTAATTTTTGTTGTTGTTCAGGCAGTAGTTTTATGTGTGTGTTCCTTAGGATATGAAAAGAATGGCTAAAAATGGAAAAGCAAACAATCAAGTGTTGATAAGGATGCGGAACAACTGGAACTCTTGTACTCTGCTGGTAAAAGTGTAAATTGGTGGCAGTATGTACTAAAGTGAAACATATGAATAAAGTATGCCTAGACTATACCTGAAAAAATTGTAGAAACTGCAAACTAAAGTAACGGAAGACAGATAAGTGGTTACCTGAGGGAGGGGGGAGTGGCAAGGGAAAGAAAAGGGGGATGGATTCAAAGGGGGTATGACGAAACTTTTAGGGATGGTGGATGTATTCATTGGTGTATTAGTTTTCTTGATTGTGAAGATGCTTTCACCACTGTATACATATATCTGACTCATGTAATTGTACATTTTAAATATGAGCAATTCACTGTAAGTCAGTACCTCAATAAAGCTGTAAAAAAAAAAAAGTAAATAAAAATAGAGAGTAAAATGTGAATTCCCTGGTGGTCCAGTGTTAGGACTCCATGCTTCCACTACAAGGGGCATGGGTTCGATCCCTGGTCTGGGAACTAAGATGCTGCACGGCTGAGGCCAAAACCAAAACCAAACTAAAACAAAATACAGGGTAGAAGAAGACATACCATTTAAGTATATTTATTTCTTTTAAATATTATAGTTATCTCAGGATGATGGGGTTATTGATAATTTTAATTTTCTTCATATAGTTTTATATGTTTTTCATATTTTCTACCACGACATGTATTTGCTTAATTTTTAATTTTTAAAAATTTTTTTTTAACTTTTTATTTTATATTAGAGTATAGTTGATTAACAATATTGTGATAGTTTCAGAGTGATTCAGTTATACATGTATCTATTCTTATTCAAATTCTTTTCCCATTTAGGTTGTTACTGTGTTTGCTTAATTTTTAAGTGAAAAATTCATATGTGCAGAATAGTACTTTTGACACATCTACAGATTTAGAGAATACAAATAAAATAAATGCCCGGTACCTATATCATGCGTTAGAAATAATACATAATATTTTTGAAGCCCTAATTGTATCTTTCTCCCTGATTCTGTCTTTCTCTTTCCATGTTCCTTGATTTTCTGTAGAGTTTCACTACATACATAGGTATTCATAAGTAATGTAGTGTTTAGTTTTGTTTATTCCATGGCTTTTTGGGTGCACAAATTATATTTATGAGATTCATCTGTGTTGCTGTGTTATAGTTCATTTGCTTTTTTTGCTATTCTGTTATATGAATTTACAGCTGTTTATCCATCCTCCTGTTAATGGACATTTAGGGTGTTTTCATTCTTCTTTTTTTAAATTTAATTTTACTTTTTGCTATTGAAAGCTGTTTTGTTATTACTGTCCAACCTGTGTTTCTCTGTGTCCATTTGCAAGAATTTCCTATGTTTTTTTGCCTAGGAGTAGAGTTGTGGATCTTCAGTTTTGCTAGATAACGCCGAATTGCTTTGTAAAGTGGTTGTACCAGTTTATACTCTCACAAGCAGCGTATTAAGTGTTCACTTTGTTCCCTTTCTCAACAACATTTGAGACATTTGTACATTTGTAATTATCTGAATTTTTTCTTTTCAACAATCTGGTAGATGAGAAATGGTAGGGTTTAATGTACATTTCTTTAATTACTGATGATGTTGAACCTTTCATAGTTCCTATTCAGTGGGATGGCTGTTTATGTTTTTTGCCCGTTCTTAATTTTTTTGTCTTTTTGAAATTGATTTCTAGAATATATATATATATATATAATTTTATTTATTTATTTCTGGGTGCTAATCCCTTGTCAATTATGCATGTGACAAATATCTTTTTCCCAGTAAGTAGCTTGTCTTTCACTTTCTTTACAGTGGTTTTTGATAGACCCATTCTGTAGTTTAATGTAGTTGAATATGTCAGCCTTTTCCTTATGGTTTGTTCTTTTGATATCTTGTTTAACAAATCTTTCCCTTCCCTGAGGTCTTAAAGATATAGTCTGATATTTTCTTCTAAAAGCTTTAAAATGTTGCCTTTCATATTTGTGTCCTTAGTCCATGTGAAATTGATTTTTGTGTGGTGTGAAGTGGGGATCCAGTTTCATTTTTTTTCCATATAGGTTGTCAGTTTTTCTCAGCATAGTTTATTGAATATTCTGTTTTTCCTCTCAGTAATCTCTAAGTATCATATGTCAAGTTTTCATACATATGTTCATATGTATGGGCTGTTCTTTCTTTGGTCTCTTTGTGTATCCTTGCTGCAATCTTACTTTTACTTTAGTTGTAAAAGAGCCTCCATACCTAAGAGGCAGGTCACCCACCCATGCTTCTTTTAAAACTCAAATTAAAGTTTAATTTTTTTCTAAAGTAAACTTTTCATCTTAGTATACAGGAGTATGTTATCTAAGTCTTAAATATCTACTGTATTCATCCGAGGTCCCAAGTACTTCTAAAGCTACTTTATTGTGGATTATATTAGGCTGTCTTTAGTTTTTGCAAATCCTGTCCTAACTCACTAGAGTTAACTTCAACTTGAAAAGTAAATATTGGATTTGCACGTTTGGAATATAGTTAAGACATTTGGAAAAACCTTCACACTGAATATAGCTGTATTTAAAAAAAGAATAGCTGTATTTAAAAAATTTTTTAAGGTACTTAGGATTTAATATGTCAAAATCTAAGAGAAAGATGAAAATCTGAGAGACTGTAGGAGCCCTTAAGTCTTATTTGCTTTGAGAGTATTTGCTAAACTGAGGGAACTTGATTGGATTTGAATAAGAATTTGGTAGATTTGTAGGACCGGAGGTATAATTAAAAGTCAGCCCAGGGCTCATTCAAGGTTAGCTAACAAGAGACTTTCTGCCCATAATTCTGGGATCCCAAAGGTCTTCGATGTCATGGAAAGGATGAAAACTCAACCTCCTTCAAGGATCTGCAAGGAAAATTGTCTTGAGGCCAAGTAAAGCAGAAGGGAAAAAAACCTGTCCTTGGGCAGTCGTAACTTCCAGATCATGAGGGAAGTACACATCACCTTGGTGGTCTAAAAAAATTTCAAGATGTGAATTTTAAAAAATCTTTTTTTCTTTAGATATAATTCATATGCCATAAAATTCACCCTTGAGAGTGTATAATTCAGTGGGTTTTCATATGTTCACAAAGTTGTACAACCATCAGCACTATCTAATTCCAGAACATTTTTATTACCCCCAGAAAAAAACCTTATACCCATTAACAGTCATTCCCCATTTCCCCTTTTTCCCTCAACCCCTGGCAAACTCTAATCTACTTTTGTCTGTATGATTTGCTTATTTTGGGCATTTCATATGAATGAAATCATACAATATGTCTTTTGTGTCTTATTTCACTTGGCATAATCTTTTCAAGGATTATTCATGTTTACCATGAATCAGTACTTCATTCTTTTTAATGGCTGAATAATATTCCATTGTATGGTTAATACCACATTTTGCTTTCCCATTCCTTAGTTGATGGTTATATCCACTTTTTGGCTATTACGAATAATGCTGCTCTGAACATTTGCATACAAGTTTTTTTTTTTTGCATACAAGTTTTTGTATGGAAATGTATTTTCCATTTTCATAGAAAATATATTTTCATTCTCCATTTACCTACAAATGGAATCGCTGGGTCATATGGTAATTCTGTGTTTGTTTTGAGGAACTGCCAGACTGTTTTCCAAAGCAGCTACACCAGTTTTCATTCCTACCAGCAATGTATGAGCGTTCTAGTTTCTCCATCCTCATCAACATTTATTTTTGTCTGTCTTTTTGATTATAGCTATCCTACTGTGTGTGGAGTGGTATCTCATTGAGGTTTTGATTTGTATTTCCCTAATAACTGATGCTGTTGAGCACTTTTTTGTGTCTTTATTGGCCAATTGTCTATTTTGGGGGGGGGGAATGTTCGCATCCTTTGCTCATTTTTAAATTGGGTTATATGTCAAGGCATGAATTTAAAATGATATAGTAAACAAATGCAAATATTCTCTGTAGTAGTACGCTTTCATCTTTGGCTTAAAAAAAGTCCTACCAGTAAAGTTTTGAGGTCAATGGATAATTTGTCAAAGATAACCAAGTGCACGTGGAAATAAGACAACCTGAACAAGAATCAGCAGAAACAATAGACATTTAGAAGAAAACTTGCAAAGGCTTATGTATTGTAATTACTAGTTATTATTAAAATAACCATGATGGGCTCTATTTAAGTAAGTAAAAGGCACGTTTGAAAATATATGCAGGGAGCAGGAGTCTGAAAAGTGACAGAGGTACAAAGCTGGTTGAAAAGAGGAACTGAATGTAATTTCTATTAATGAAAAATGCAGTAATAAAAACTCAAAACTCATTTGTTAAGTTTAACCACAGATAGGGCAGTTAGGCAAACCCCAAGAGAGAATGAATTAACTGGAATATAGATCAGAGTAAATCATTCAGCATACAGCTCAAAGATACAGAAATGGAAAATATAAAAGAGATTAAGATACATGAAAATTAGAATGATCAGAATGAGAAGTTATAGTGAGAAAGTCTAGTAAGTGGAGTTCCTGAAAGAAAAGAAATAGAGAATGGGCAAAAGCAATATTTAAAGAGATAATGAATGAGAATTTTTTAATACTGGAAAATCTACCAGTACAGGTGGAAAGACACTAATCACAGATTGGTTATTCAGGTATACCACAATTTGTTTATTCACCTGTTGATGGACATTTGATAGTTTCTGGTTTTTGGCTTTTGCAAATAGAGTTGCTATGAACACTAATGCACCAGTCTTTGTATGGACATAAGATTTCTTTTTTCTTGAGTAAATACCTAGGAATGAAATGTCTAGATCATAGGGTAGGTGTATGTTTAACTTAAACTACCAAACTATTTTATATTCCCACCAGTTGAATATGAGAGTTCTACTTGTTATACATGCTTATAAACACTTGGAATGGTCAGCCTTTGCAATTTCATCATTTCTAATAAGTGTGTAGTATTATCTCATTGTAGTTTTAATTTGCATTTCCTTAATGAATAATGGTTTTGAATATGTTTTTATGTACTTTTTATGTACTTTTTTTGCCACTTGGAGAAGTGTCTGTTCAAATCCTTTTTAAATTGTGTTATTTTTCTTTTTATTATTGAGTTGTAATAGTTTGTTTATATTCTGGATATAAGCCCCTTATTGGATGTATGATTTGCACATATTTTCTCCCATACTCTAAGTTGTCTTTCACTTTTTTTTTTAAATTTAAAAAAAAAATTTTAATTTATTTTTTGGCTGCGTTGGGTCTTGGTTGCTGCACACGGGCTTTCTCTAGTTTCGGCGAGAGGGGCCTACTGTTTGTTGCGGTGTGCGGGCTTAGTTGCTCCACGGCATGTGGGATCTTCCCAGACCAGGGCTCGAATCTGTGTCCCTTGCATTGGCAGGCAGATTCTTAACCACTGCGCTACCAGGGAAGCCCGATGGTGTCTTTTGAAGCACAACATTTTTACTTTTGATTAAGTCTAATATATCAACTTTTTCTTTTTTTTTTAATAAATTTTTTAATTTTATTTATTTAGTTTTGGCTGTGTTGGGTCTTCATTGCTGTGCACGGGCTTTCTCTAGTTGTAGCGAGCGGAGGATCCTCTTCGTTGTGGTGCACGGGCTTCTTGCGGTGGCTTCTCTTGTTGCGGAGCATGGGCTCTAGGCGCACGGGCTTCAGTAGTTGCAGCATGTGGGCTCAGTAGTTGTGGCTCGTGGGCTTAGTTAGTTGCTCCGCAGCATGTGGGATCTTCCCAGACCAGGGCTCAAACCTGTGTCCCCTGCATTGGCAGGCGGATTCTCAACCACTGCACCACCAGGGAAGCCCTCAAATTTTTCTGTCATTGCTTGTGCTTTTGGTGTCTTATCTAAGAAATCATTGCCAAGTTCAAGAAGAATTACTCCTGTGTTTTCTTCTAGCAATTTTGTAGTTTTAGCTCTTACATATAGATTTGGATCAATTTTTACTTAGTTTTTGTGTAGAGTGTGAGATAGTTGTTCAAATTCTTTTTTTTTTTTTGCATGTGGATATCAGTTGTCCCAGCACCCCTTGTTTGAAAAGACTATTCTTTTCCCTTTAAAGTTTTTTGGCCCCTTTGTAAAAATCAACTGACCATACATGTAAGGATTTATTTCTGGGTTCTCAGTTTTATTGCATTGACCTATATGTCTGTCCTTATGCTGATACCAGTCTTGATTACTGTAGCTTTATAGTAAATTTTCAGGTCAGGAAGTATGACTTGCAACTTTGTTCTTTTTCAAGATTGTTTTGGCTATTCTGTGTCTTTTGCATTTCCATGAGTTTTAGGATTACCTTTTCAGTTTCTGTAAAGGAGCTGGAAGGGATTTTTATATGGATTGTGTTGAATCTGTAGACCAGTTTGGGGAGTATTGACATCTTAACAATATTATGTCTTACAATCCATGATCATGGAACGTCTTTTCATTTATTGATGTTTCCTTTTTTTTTTTTTGAAGACTTTATTTTATTTTTTTAAATTTTCTTTATTTTTTTTGGCTCTGTTGGATCTTAGTTGCAGCACGTGGGATCTTCATTGAGGCATGCAGGATCTTTCTCATTGCAGTGTGTGGGCTTCTTGTTGAAGTGCGCGGGCTTCTCTCTAGTTGTTGTGTGTGGATTTTCTCTCTCTAGTTGTGGCGTGTGGGCTCCAGGGCACGTGGGCTCTGTAGTTGTGGCGCGTGGGTTCAGAGTGCGTGGGCTCTGTAGTTTGCAGCACGTGGGTTCTCTAGTTGAGGTGTGTGAGTTCAGTAGTTGTGGTGTGTGGGCCCTGTGGCATGTGGGATCGAACCCACATCACCTGCATTTGACTGGGGATCGAACTTGCATCTCCTGCATTGGAAGGTGGATTCTTTACCACTGGACCACCGGGGAAGTCCCTGTTGATGTCTTCTTTAATATCTTTTAGTAATGTTTTGTAGTTTTCAGTGTACAAGTCTTGCATTTCTTTTGTTAATGTATTCCTAGGTATGTTAGGGTTTTTTTTGGTTTTGTTTTTGTTGCCTGTTATTATGAATAGAATGGATTTCTTAATTTCATTTTTAGACTGTTCATTGTTAGTGTATAGAAACATAACTATTGATCTTATATCCTGCTACTGTACTCAACTTGTGTATTACTTCTAGTAGGTTTTTAGTGTATTCCTTTGAATCTTTTTATTTACAAGACCATGTTGATCTGTAAATAGAGTTTTACACCTTCATTTCCAATATGAATGCCTTTTATATCTTTCTAGCCTAGTTGCCCTGGCTAGAATATCTATTACAGTGTTGAACAGAAGTGGTGAGAGTGGATCCTTATCTTTTGCCTGGGTTGAGAGGGAAAGCATTCAGTCATTTAGCAATTACTATGATGTTAGCAGTAGATTTTTCATAGATGCTCTTGATTATGTTGAGAATATTCTCTTCTATTCCTAGTTTGCTCAGCTTTTTAAAATCATGAATGAGTGTTGGATTTTCAAATCTTTTTTTGGTATCTATTGAGATGATCATGTAGTTTTTGTCCCTTATTCTACAATATAATGTATTATGTGAATTGATTTTCAGATGTTAAACCAATGTTGCAATCCTGGGATAAATCTCACTTGTTTATGATATATAATTCTTTTTATAATTTGCTGGATTCAGTTTGCTAGTATTTTGTTGAGGATTTTTGTGTCTATATTCATGAAGAGTATTCATCCTTTTACTTTTAACTTATTTGTGTCTTTATATTTAAAGTATGTTTAAGTAGCATATACTTGGGTCATGCTTTTTTTAATCCAATCTAACAATCTGTAACTTTTAATTGGCATACGTAGAGCATTCACACTTAGTGTGGTTATTGATATGGTTAGGTTTAAATCAATCTTGCTTTTTTTCTGTTCATCCCATCTGTTCTTTGTTTACCCTTTCTTCTTTTTATGCTTTTATATCAATTGAGTATTTTAGGGGTATGATTCCATTTGATCTCCTTTGTTGGCTTATTAATTGCACCTCTGTTTTCTTACTTTAGTGGTTACTATAGAGTTTATAGTACGTATTTTTAACTTCCCACAGTCTACCTTCAAATGGTGTTACATATACCACATCACATCTTCTACAAGGACCTTACAATAGAATACTCTATTCTTCCCTGCTGGCCTTTGTGCTGTTGATGTCATGCATTTTACTTTTACATATGCTATAAACCCCACATCACCATGTTATTATTTTTGTCTAATCATCAGTAATCTTTTATAATAAATCTTATATATTTATCTGTGGTACTCTCAATTCTTTGTGTGTGGGTTTACATTTCATCTGGTATTATTCTTCTACCTGAAGGATGTCCTTGAACACTTCTTGTAGTATGGATCTGCTGGTGGTGCATTCATTCAATTTTTTATGTCCAAAAAACTTTTTGTCACTTCCTTTTTTGGAAGATTTTCTTTAGGTATCAAATTAGATGTTGATAGTTTTTTGTTTTTTCCTTTCAATACTTTAAAGATTTTTGCTCCACTGTTTCCTTACTTGTATTGTTCCTAGTGATAACTATGTTCCTATGTATATAACATGTCTTTTTTTTTCCAGCTGCCTTTAAGATTTCCTCTTCATCACCAGTTTTGAGCCATGTTAATATGATGTGCCTTGGCATGGTTTTCTTCATACTTCTTGAGCTTAGTGTTTGTTATTTCTTAGACGTGAGTTTTGTAGGTATCATATTTGGAAAATTTTAGTATTATTTTTTCTGCCTCTCCCCATCTTCATGAATTTCAATTACATGTATATTAGGCTGCTTGAAATTGTCCCATGGGTCACAGATGCTCTTTTCATTTTGTTTTTATTCTTTTTTTCTCTCTGTATTTCATTTTGGGTCTCTTATTACTGTACTTTATTGTTTCTTTTGCAATATCTAATCTGCTATTAATCCCATCCAGTGTATTTTCCATCTCAGACATTATAGTTTTCATCTTTAGAAGTTGGGTTTGCATCTCTTTTTGTATCTTCCATGTTTCTATTTAACTTTTTGAACATATAGAATCACTTATAACTATTTTGATGTCCTTAATTGTTCATTTCATTGCTGTGTTGGTTCCAGTAGATTGATTTTTCTCCTCAAAATTTTTTTCCCTTTCTTTGAATGTCTGGTAATTTTTTATTGGCTGCTACCAGACAATGTAAATTTTACCTTGCATGCTATATATTTTTAGATTTCTGTAATTATTTTTTGCTTTGGGACATAGTTAAGTTTCTTAGAAATAGTTTGATCCTTTTGAGTCTTGATTTTAAGATTTGTTAGGTCAGACTAGTCTTTGGTTTAGGGCTATTTATTCCCCACCACTGAGGCAAGACTCTCTGAGTCCTCTCCTCAGTATCCTGTGTGAGGTTTTTCCAGTTTTGTTGGTGGGGACAGGCATTATTACTGACCTTGGTGAGTGTTGTTATGGTCTTTTAAACTTTTCTGGTGGTCTTCCCCCAGTCTTGTGTAGTTTTCTTGCATGCATTCTCTGATCAGCACTCTGCTGAATACTTAAGTGGGACCCTCTACTGATGTCTGTGCTTCTCTCTGTGTACACATCTCTACTCTCCAGTAATCTGTACAAACTCTAGCTCCCTTATTCTTATTTATATAAACTTGTTTCCTTTTCTGCATCCCTCTCCCATCTTCTCCAATTCATTTTGGATGACTCAAGGCCATCAGCTTTGAAAACTTTACCCCCAGAAGTAGTAATCATTTTTAACCAGTCCTCTCACATTCCCCTCATGATTAATGTTAAGTATTTGCAAGCTTACTGGGGTCAGAAATGTTGTTTGAGGAATATGTTAGGAGTTTTTATATAAGCTAGTTATTATACTTTGTTTCCTTGTCTATCAACTACATATTTGCTGAGTTCCTGCTAAATTCCCAGCATCATACAAGGTTCTGAGTTTTAAGCAGAAAGTGAGTACAACATTGTTTCTGAAAAGTTTTTGTTCTAGTAGGGGAGATAGAACAGATGTCATGAAATGTCATGAAAAATGTAAAACTTCTTTTTTTTTTAATTCACTAGATGTTTAAAGATGAGAGAAATTAGTATGATCCGGGTGGTCAGGGAATGCATCCTCTAAACAGACTGAAAAGGGCCTTTGAAAAATTTAAAAAAACCCAGAAATCAGTTACAAGGTATAATGGAAGAAAAAGTACCATTTAGCCAAACAAATTTCATAAGCATACAATAAACAAGAAAAGTTCAAAATTTATGAGGAAAATTGTAAAAAAAAAACTCCTAAAGATACAAACATAAACTTGACTTGAACAAATATTCTGAATAGGAAGACTCAACATCCTAAAGATATCAGGTTTTTCTAAAATAATTTATAAATGTAACATGATCCCAATAAAAATGTCATCAGATTTTTTTCCTTCTAGGTCTGGACAGATTATAAAGTTTATTTGTAGGAAAAGATAAGCAAGCATAGCTAGAAGAACTTTGAAATTGAAGAACAGTAAGGATGGGAGGCTAGCCCTGCTAGATAATGAAACATATTATAAGCCATAATAACTTTTGAAATGTGGTATTGGTTCAGGAATACAGATCAACTGAATAGAAGATATAAAACCAAAACCCAGTGGCAGGACTTTCCTGGTGGTGCAGTGATTAAGAATCCGCCTGCCAATGCAGGGTACAGGGGTTTGATCCCTGGTCCCAGAAGATCCCACATGCCACGGAGCAACTAAGCCTGTGCGCCACAACTACTGAGCCCATGCTCCACAACTACTGCAGCTCACGCGCCTAGAGCCCGTGCCCCACAACAAGAGAAGCCACTGCAATGAGAAGTATGCGCACCACAACGAAGAGTAGCCCCCAATTGCCGCAGCTAGAGAAAGCCCGAGCACAGCAACGAAGACCCAACACAGCGAAAAATAAAATAAATGAATGAATTAATTAAAAACCAAAACCCAATGGCATGTAGAAATTTAGTCTATAATAAAAGCAGCATCCTAAAATCAATGAAAAAAATAGGAATTTTTAATAAGTGGTGTTTGTGATACTGGGATAGTCAATTAAGAAAAGCTAGGATTGGATTCACTTCTCATACTGTACCAGGATGTACAGTATTCACACACTTATATATGTATGTATATGTGTATATATGCATATTTGTATATACAATACACACTCCCCCTCCTTTTTTGCATAGCAGAAAACACCATCATCAGAGTAAATCAATTTCACTAGTAAATCAAAGTGAAAAGAGGACGACAAACTGGAATAATGTTTGCCGCTTCCATTATGGACGTTGCATTAATCTCTCAAATTTATGAAAATCCTCTAAAACTGAGGAAGAAAAGGACCAATAACTTTATAGAGAGATGGGCAAGAGATAATGAACAGTGAGTTCATAGAGACAAATACATATTAGCCTTTATATGAAAAGGTGCCCAACCTGATTTATAATAAGAGGTGCAAATTAAAACAGCACAAGATATAATTCCTTTCCTATCATATTGGCAAAAGTCCAGCATTTTGACAAATATTCTCTTGGTGATAGATACAGGTACTGTCATACATGGCTACTGGGAATGCAGAATGGTACAACTTTAGAGAGAAATTTAGCAGTATTAAACAAAATTACACATATATTTACCTTTTGACCCAGTAGTCCTTATCTCTAAGAATCTGTCTTACAGATATATACTGGGAAATATCTGAAAATATGTGTGTACAAAGTTACTGTGTCACTATTTCTAACAGCAAAAGACTGGAAACAGTCCAAATTTTGATCTTGATTTGCAGAAAACAGCTATAAAAAATGTTTCACCATAGGGGAAATTTGAACATTGGGTAGTTGATTATCTTAAACTTTTTAGATGTGATGATGTTATTATGGTTATGTTAAAAGAGAGTACCTTTTAGAAATACTTGACATGTTACAACCCATTACAGTTACTGTTTATTTTGATGCTCAAATTGATCCATGTTTAGCCAGTAGAACCCCTTGGAGTTAAGTCTTGAGTCCTTCAGCCACATCTTTTAGAGATAATTACTTAAATATTTATGAGTGAGATTATATGATTGGAATATTTTTCAAGATAATCTGAAGGGCAGGGTTAGTAGAGAGATAAAGATGAATTAAGATTTGCCTTGAGTTGATCATTGTTTAGGTGGTGGGGGTTTTGTTATACTATTCTATCTTCTTTTGTATGCATTTGAAATTTCCCATGAAAAATGTACAGGTAGTAGGCATAAATGAAAAGAGTGCATTTGGAACAAAGTCATTGAAGCCAAGGTAGGCAATTGGCTTCTTATACAATTTTATGTTCCTGGTAAATTTAAAACAGACTCTCTGTATTTCCACTATATCTTATTTGTGGTTTAGTTAGCTGATATATGTGTGTGTGTGTGTGTGTGTGTGTGTGTGTGTGTGTGTGCGTGCACGCGCGTGCGAAAGAGACAGAGACAGAGAGAGACAGAGAGTTTTAGATTTTTCTGTTAGTGTAATTCTCAGTATTAAACTAACTCAAAAAATACGAAGTTGTTTGTTTATTGGCCCTCATTCATTATAGGGCCTTTGGATTACCAAAAGAATCAATTTGGAGGAAGTGAACATTTTCTCACACTTTCTATGAGTGTCATATTTTCTTGCAAATTTTATTTGGACATTGATTTAGATATATCAGTCGAAAGAGAAAATGGAGAGTGGAATTTTTTTCAGATTTAACATTAAGATTGTTCATTTAGTAATTTTTAAGCATGTCATTTTAATAGCTTATAAGGAGCCCAGGTTATATAAAATTGCCTAAAGGAACAAAAATCTATTTTGCTCTAAACATTTTTGCTTTGGAGCCCTCATTATGTCTTAGAAAGACAGATTATGTGATTTATTTAATGATATCTAATGACATTAAGCATGATCATGTTAACTTGTTTTCTATTCTACCAACAGATTAATATTAAAATTGGAAATTTGTATCTTTTGCTGGATATTGGAGATTGAATGTAATGGCAACAGAATTTATAAAGAGTTGCTGTAGAGGATGTTTCTATGGTGGAACAGAAAAGCACAACTGTGAGTTTTGCTTTGTTTTGATTTCAACATTTTTTAATGTCTTCTTTATTTGTGACATTTTGTGATATAAATGTAAATGAGACATGTTTCCTAACTTCACGGGGGAGGCAGAAACATAAATGTAAGGCACACTAGCTCAGTATGAAAGTACCTTGGGGCATAGGGGAGAGAGAGATGAATTCAACTCAGGAGACACTCTAGGACATCACCACAAAGAAGATGATCCGTGGTATGGAAGTCTGAAGAGGATTTTAGCAAGCTGAGTGGGAAGCAGGGAGTAAGAGAAGGTGAGGATTAGACATGAATATTACAGGTGGATGAAATAGTATGGGCAAAAGTAGGGAAGTATTTGGGGGATAACATACTCTGGCAAATGTTTTAATTTAAATACAGAGAATTTCCAATTTACGAACAATGCATTAAAAAGTGCCTTTCATGAATGAATGAACGACCAATAGAGAAGAGACCTGTAACTTTATCAAGACCCACATTTATCAAGGACTCCTGGAGATTTCGCTTTCTATTGCATGGTTTCCTCAGCTCTTCAAGGTTATGACTGGAACTTTATTTTTCTCTGGCTCTTTCTTATATTTCTTTGTCTAAAGCATAGTTTCTTAGTATGTTTTTGAGTATGAAGGCTTCTTTTTTGCAATAAAGCATTTCATAAATTCCAACACAATAGTAATTGTACTTCCATTCAGTCTATAGACAGTACTAACTGTACATGAAGATTAGCTCTAGGTGTCCCTTACCTCCCCATCCTAAGTCACACAGCTTAGGAATCAAGAATTTCTCAAGATAATGGACAAAATAGGTCATAGAAGCTAGTACAGGGAGAGTCGATATTATTCTAGGGTCAAAGTACATTTTATTTTGTGGTTTGGTAAAGATTTTGGTAAAGACTTCGAGACCTTTAGCTTCTTTTCAAAGTAACTTTTGGTATTTAAGACTGAAATTAACCGCTGGTATTGACAACAAGAATTGTTTTGTTGACAGTATTTTTATTTAAATGACTAGATTATTATTTGAATGCACTGTGGAATTAACTACAGTATAAACTTGTTTTCCATCTGTGAGCTCTTTTGTGGAAATGAGACTCTTTAAAAACTGCTTTTACCATTATGATAAGTTAATATACTTTGGCAGTAGTATATTAACTTCTCAAATATTGGCTAGACAGAATTAATGTAGATTCCAGAGTGCTTGATAGGACCCACGAGTAGTTTATGTATCAGCAGTTTCCTTTAAAATGATTAAATAAGTACCAAAGCATGTTAGGTTTAGATTATTATATATAAATCTACATACATATTTGTGATTTTTTTTCTCTTTTCTCTTCTCTTCTACGCAGTATCTGTGGAAAGAGACTTTAAAGCAGCAGTATCAAATAGTCAAAATACTGCTATCTGTATACCTCCATTGACGTCCATTTCTGTAAAGCCTCAGGTTGGCTGTACTGAGGATTATTTACTTTCCAAATTACCATCTGATGGCAAAGAAGTACCGTTTGTGGTGCCCAGGTTTAAGTTATCTTATATTCAGCCCAGGATGCAAGGAACGCCTTCACATTTGGAAGAACTTGAAGGTAAACAGTAAAATGGCAGGATTTAAAAATCAACCTGCAGCATTTAAATTCTGTTATTGCTGTTATTTTGCCCTTTTACATATGTAAAGATATAAAATATCTTTTATGTACAAATTTTACATTTCATTTTTTATATGTTCTGCTCTTTCTGTAGAGGAACTTACTGTACAGTGTTTTTGAAGTCCTTTATGAAATCTGATCACAATCAACATTTGTGTGTAGATTTGACCTTTCTAATGGAATAATATAATTGTAATATGTCAGTTATTCTTATCTAGAAAGAAAGAAAAACAATAGAGGAATTATTCTGTTTTAGATCAGTAAATACAGGAAATAGTCTTATTATTTTCTAAAATTTAGTGTAAAGAGAAATAAGGAAGCAATGAAGTATTCTTTCTTCCTTCCTTTCTTTCTTTATTATTATACTTCTCAGTCTAAATACACTTCCCAGCCTAAACAGCCATTTGAATGAGGTAGATTCATTGGCTGAATTTTGGCTGATGTTTTAGAGGCCAATGAACTAAGGAAGATAAAAGGGAACAACATGTAACTCTTGTATTTTAGAAATATTTCATTTTAGTTCATTGAAACACTGTCATTCACAATGATTTATTCCCTGAAAAATTTCAAACATACAGAATAGTTGAAAGAACTTAATGATGAATGCCTGTATATCCACCACATAGATTCTGTCATTGACATTTTACTATTATACTTTATCACACACCTATCTATCCATTTCTCTAACCATTATTAATCCTTTTGGGGGTAAGGGGAGAATGCATTTTCACAGTAAATTGCAGACATCAGTACACTTCCCTCTAAATACTTAAGCATATATATCATTTACTAAGTTCAATTGTCTACAGTTTTCTTCTTTTGACATAAACTTTAAACACAATGAACTGCCCAGATTTTAAGCGTGTATTTGTTGAGCTTTGACAAAGGGATATACCAATGTAATCCAAACTCCTATCAAGATCTACAGTATTTCTCTAAATATTTTTCCTGCCCCATCCTTTCTCTCTTCTCCTTCTGGGATACCAATTACACATATGTTGGACCTTTTTGTCTATGTGTCTGTGAGGCTTCTTTTTTTTCCACCTTTTTTGCTCCTCTCTATTCTTCTTATTTTTATTTTTTTGTATGACATTTAATTTATTGGTCTTTTTGGGGAATTTGATGCATCACCAGTGTATTACAACTGAGCCATTAATCTTGTAGCTTCATCAACATTAACTGGTTCATTTTCATGATACTGCTGAGGAGTCAGCTGTTTCTGCAGAGGTTCAAGGGAAAGGCCTTTTGAGAAGCTGCAAGTTCTTTTGTATATCTACAGAAGCTTTATTCACTCTGTTAACTTTTTCTTTTCTTTTTAAAGATTTATTTATTCATTTTATATTTTTTAATTTTTGCTACGTTGGGTCTTCATTGCAGTGCGTGGGCTTTCTCTAGTTGTGGCAAGTGGGGGCTACTCTTCACAGTGGTGCGTGGGCCTCTCACTGTGGTGGCTTCTCTTGTTGCAGAGCACGGGCTCTAGGTGCACGGGCTTCAATAGTTGTGGCACGTGGGCTCAGTAGTTGTGGCTTGCGGGCTCTAGAGCACAGGCTCAGTAGTTGTGGCGCACAGGCTTAGTTTCTTCATGGCATGTGGGATCTTCCCAGACCAGGGCTCGAACCCATGTCCCCTGCATTGGCAGGTGGATTCTTAACCACGGCGCCACCAGGGAAGTCCTGTTAACTTTTTCATCACTCGCAATGTTTATCTTCTTAAGATTAGTGGTAACTGGTTTTGCTTTAGTTTCAACCTTTTAAGCTTTTTTGGCTGGCTATGTGGAATACATTCCTGGACTTCTGCCCTCTTAGTTTGTTCTTGGCCATTGTCTGATACCCTCATGCAGCTGCTCAAGTTCCCGGTGACGCCATCTGCATGCCTCTCCTTTCTGTTCTTAAGGCTGGATAATAATGACCTATTTTCAAGTTCACTGTCTCTTTCCTCCATTATTTCCATTCAGCTGTTTAGTCCATCCAGTGAGTTTTTAATTTTAGATGTATTTTCAGTTGTAATATTTACATTTGGTTCTTTGTTTATAGTTTCTATTTCTTTTCTGTGATTTCTTCCCCCCCACCGCCCCCATTATTGTGAACCTATTTTCTTTTAGGTCTTTGAGTTTTAACATCTTTGTCTACTATTCTGACATCTGGGTCATCTAGGTTTGGATTCTGTGGATTGTCTTTTTTTGAGAATGAGTCACATTTTCCTGTTTCTTTGTGTGGAGTAATTTTGGATTGTGTTCTGGATGTTGGATGTTATGTGGTGGAGACTCTGGAACCTGTTACATTACTCCGATGGGTTTTTTTTTTCCTTCCTTCACTCCCTCCCTCCCTTCCCTACCTCTCTCCTTCCTTTCCTCCGTCCCTTCCTCCCTCCCTCCCTAACTTCAGCAGGCAATTAACTTGATTGTACTGTGCTGCAGATTCTGTGTCTTTGGTGGCAGCTGCTATCTGAGCTTCATTTTTTTATCCTTAGTTGGAGTCTGTCCCACACATGTGTGGTTCAGGGATCAGCCAGATATTTGAGCAGACTTTTAGTCATAGAACTTGAGGTTTTCTCCTTTCCAAGATTCCCACCTTACTTTCTAGCAGCTGTGGTTGCTCTGAACTCTGCGCTCTGTTCTTCAGGCCAGAAAGACTGGGTTTTCTACCGGAATTTTATCCACCCTGCACAGTGCCAATTTTGTCCTGCCCACAGGCTAAAAGTCGTTAAAAACAGGTGGCCATTCCCCTTTGTCCCAGAGTCAAGTGCTGTTCAGAATCCTCACTACTTTTGTTCACTCTCTAGTATCTTCAGGGTATTTTGTTTGTTTGGTTTGGTTTTGTTTTAGAGTTTATTGTAGTTATCTACAGGAGAGTTGGGTCTGGTAACAGTGATAATTTTTTTTTTAAGCAAGGAAGGATGAACCCTAAGCCTGGCCTGCCACCCTGTTTTGCACATATCAGCAGTGTCTCTCCAAAACAGTTTTTAAAAGTTCTGGCTCACAGGATACCCTGATCGATTGATCTTTCTCTTTCTCTCGCACTTGTTAACAACATTGTGGTTAAGCCATATAAATGGTCTTGTAATCTGTTTTATTCATATCATATATTGTGAAGCTTTTTAATGGCTCCATAGTACTAAATCATATGGATGTACCATAATTTAGTTAATAAATTCTCTATTTTTAGACATGTAGGGTATTTTATGTATTATTTTCATTATCAGAAGATAAGTAAGAAATACCTACCTGGCAATATGTTATAGTTTTTCTTTTGTCTTTTTTTTTTTTTCATTGTATCACTAGAAAACAGATTACTTTTTGAGTTGAATGAGTGAGAAATTGGTTTACACTTAAATTATAGGCTCAATAAAGATCTGGTAAAGCCATCTGATTTTTAGCATATTGGAGAGAAAATTATTTTATTTAATTAGAGTCAGGAAAGTATTCTTGGTGCCTAATTATGGAAATCA
Organism: Grampus griseus; assembly: GCF_964374135.1. Classification (NCBI taxonomy): domain Eukaryota; kingdom Metazoa; phylum Chordata; class Mammalia; order Artiodactyla; family Delphinidae; genus Grampus; species Grampus griseus. Next base: position 12,441,494 of record NC_139018.1, read on the forward strand.
AACATGTGTATCTTGTATGTTTACATGAATGTGTGAGTGATGGGCTGATATGGAGATTTTGAGAAGGTAGAGCAGACCACTATCAATAATGACTAAAATAATGTTTCAGATATTTTAAATTTGTTAAGTTGCATTGCTTACTTGCTGATGGATCTGATTATAGCTGCAGCTTACTGCTTTGATAACAGATTGTATTATTAACATTTTACTCTGTTTGCTTCATCTCATATCTATCTACCTATCCATTAAGAGAATGCATTTTGAATAAATATTGAAAATTTTAATTGGGCTTTTGAGAGGTATAAGCAGTTGTGCTACTTTACGTTTAGTTTTATAGCACTGTGATTCTGTAAATTGAGAGAAATGCCTCTTGAACTTTAAAACTGATATCTTTTTAAGGGGAAAATTGGAATTCTTTACTGACTGACTTATAAAGGAAAAATGGAGTAAGAATATTCATTTTTGGGGCTAGCCTATAAAGGTAGAGAGTCATCTTTGGTGCTACTGCTCTTGACAGTGCTACTCTTATTACCATAAACAGACTTTTGTAGCAGTGTTTATGTGCTGAACGATTTAAGAGTTAGCTTATAAGGTGTACAGGCTCCTTATAAGGCTCTCTGGCATGATACCTCCCTCTTGGCATCCCTCTGCCTTTGTACAGGGCTTGGATTGTACACATAGTTATTTGAACCAGAGTGTGAGGATAAGATCTCACTTCATAACCACATATTTTCTTTTTCTTTTCTGAACTCAGTGTGAAGCCATCTGTTTTATTGTTTAGCTTTTTCAGAAAATATTAGTTTCTACTGTGGTTTCTATTTTAAATGGGATAAAAAGATTTAAAAGATGGTGATGATTTAAACATTTGAAAAACTTTATGTCTATTATTTCTAATGTGAGTCTTAACTTTGAAAGGAATTTGATCTATTGTTTTACCCTTTAAAAATTGTGAGATATAGGGCTTCCCTGGTGGCGCAGTGGTTGAGAGTCCGCCTGCCGATGCAGGGGACGTGGGTTCGTGCCCCGGTCCGGGAAGATCTCACATGCCGCAGAGCGGCTGGGCCCGTGAGCCATGGCCGCTGAGCCTGCGCATCTGGAGCCTGTGCTCCACAACGGGAGAGGCCACAACAGTGAGAGGCCCACGTACCGCAAAAAAAAAAAAAAAAAAAAAAAAAAAAAAAAAAAATTGTGAGATATAATACACATAGAAAAAAGGAACAAAACAGAAATGTACAGCCCAGTGATTTGATACAAAGCAAAATGCGTGTATGGTCACCACTCAAATAAAGAGAGTGTTACTAGTAAAACAAAAGCTTCCATCTTCCCCCTTTTCAGTCACTCTAGAGCAATCAGAATCCCAGTTGTAATAATCATCAATTTCTTGCTATTTTTACTTTTGACCACCTAAGCACATACCCCTAAATGTTGTGGTTTAGTTTTTTTCTGTTTTCTGACCTTTATATAAATGAAATTATATATTCAATATATATTCTTTTGTTATGTGTTTTTTATATAAATGAAATTACATATACAATATATACTCTTTTTTTATGGGTTCTTTATATAAATGAAATTACATGTTCAGTATATATTCTTTTGTTATGAGTTCTTTCATTCAACATTATGAATGAGTGGTATCTCATTGGAGTTTTAACTTGCATTTCCCTCATGACTAATGAGATTGATCACCAGGTCATGTTTATTGGCTATTTGGATAGCCTCTCTTCTGAAGTACTTGCTCAGTCTTAAGCCAGTTTATATTTGGGCTTGCCTGTCTTTTTCTTACTGGTTTGTGGGAGTTCCTCATATATTATGGATATGAGCCCTTTGTCAGTTATATATGTTACACATATCTTTTCCCACTCTGTGGTTACCTTTTCACTCTCTTTAAATAGTCTTTTGACCAATGGGAATTTTCAATTGTAATGTAGTTAGGCTTATTAAAATTGTTTTTATGGTTAATACTATGTTCCATTTAAGAAGTGCTTCCCTTGTCTAAGACTGTGAGAACTTTCTTATAAATTTAATTAAATATAGAAGTTTTATTGGTTTGCCTTTAACATTTAATTTAGATCTACAGTCCACATGGAATTTATATTTTGTGAATATGTTTTGTTGGATTGAAGTGTTCTTTTTTTCTACATCAATATCCAATTGTCTTATCACCTTTTATTATTATTATTTTTTGGCCGCGCTGTGTGGCTTGTGGGAACTTCCCCCACCAGGGATTGAACCCGTGCCATGGCAGTGAAAGCCCATAATCCTAACCACTAGGCCCCCAGGGAACTCATCACCTTTTAATGAAAAGACCATTCTTTCCCACTGTTATGCAGTGCCACATTGATTATAAATCAAGTGTCCATAAAAGGGGTTTCTCTTTCTGAGCCTTCTACTCTGTTCCATTGATCTTATTATTGTTCAAATTTTCTATTCTTAATACTGAGTAGAGCAAATCTTTCTTCTTAAGGATTATATTTTGGTGTTTCTTGGTTCTTTATGTTTACATATAAATTTTTTTTTTTTTTTTTTTTGCGGTACACGGGCCTCTCACGTTTGTGGCCTCTCCCGTTGCGGAGCACAGGCTCCAGACGCGCAGGCTCAGCGGCCATGGCTCACGGGCCCAGCCGCTCCACGGCATGTGGAATCTTTCCGGACCGGGGCACGAACCCGTGTCCCCTGCATCGGCAGGTGGACTCTCAACCACTGTGCCACCAGGGAAGCCCCCATATAAATATTTTTTATTCTTCTTTTCGTTATTTGATTTCTAACTTTATTGCATTGTGGTTATAGAACATACTCTGATTTCAGTCCTTTCAACTTTATTGAGACTTGCTCAGTGTATCTCAGCATGTGGTCAGTTTTTATAAATGTTCTGTCTTTGTGAAAAGAGTGCATCTCCAAAAAAAATGATTATCTTTTTTACTTAAAAGATGTTCTTTCTGCAGTAGAAAAATAAAGGAAACTCCGGTCACAAAATGTAGAATTGTCTGTAGGGCAAAGAGGAATGCCAGACATTTATCAGACTGTCTTGAGAGCAAGGTTCATGACTGACACCTGGGAGAATACTCCACACAGTTAGGCCTGAATAAACATCTGCTCATGTTTTTAGATATCAAATGCATGTGATTTAGTATTACTTGAGACATTTTTTTCCCTTTGCCTTGGGTACACCAGTTGTTGGCTAATAACTCCAAGAAAAGGGTGTTGTAAAACTTTAGAAACACTTGCTTTCAGGATCTGCCAGAGCATCTTTTGGAGCTAGAAAGGTAGAACTTTCCAGTTCATCTCAGCATGGACCCAGCTATGATGTGTATAACCCATTCTACATGTATCAGCACGTGTCACCTGATTTGAGTCGGCGCTTTCTTCCTCGTTCAGAAACAACGAAACGATATGGATCGGGTATGAAAAAAATTTTTCCTCTTTAACAAATGTAGAAATCAAATTAAATCTAAATTCTGGAAGAAATGATTCATCTTATGAAAAGCAATTTAAAAATAAAGAGAAAAGCAGGCTTCAGAAGTGATATGATAAACATCGTAACTTCTCTGTGGTTTATATCTAATGTAAAAATGAAAGATTAATGAGTTATGTATATTGGTAGTTCCAAGTTCCATTTTGTTTGTCCTTTTTTGAAAGAAATTTTATTTTTAGATTTTGCACATATTTTATATAACATCTATCCATTCATATTCTACAACAAGTATTTACTAGCTCTATTTATTTTCTGCTCTATTCAGTGAAAATGATGCATTTAGAAACTAATGATGAGATTAGAAATGTAAACAAAGAAAATAGAAAATGCCTAAATGATTACCAGTCTTCGTTAGTTTAATATTTGAGACTGTATCAATTATAGACTATCTGTACATATCTGATTCACAGAATTTTCACTGATATTCAGGAAAAATATATAGCTATCTCAAACACTGAATTCAGGCTGACGTACTAGAAATAAAGTAGAAATACTTATTTAAATATGTATTTCATCACTGTGCTAGACTATACAATTATTATACAGAATTCCATTCTTCAATGATCTTATAGTTTAGGAAGGAAACTACATATACAGACTCGAACTATAACAGTACATGGAATTCAGTATTGTAATAAGTGCTCATTAAATAGTTGAATTGCATTTAGTATAGAGGACTTACATCCTCTTAGATTATTCTTCTGGGATGAAGAATTGGATCATGTAAGCAAAAAGAATGAATTTTTCCTGCTTGATATTTGATGTGGATGTGAAAATGTATTGTTTGATTTGTGTTGGTTTCTGTTTCAAACAAAAGTAAAATAATTGAAAAGCAATTTTTAAACTTGATTAGAAGGCTTTGTCTCTTAAGTAGATTTGCATATAATATTCATGCTATATTTCCTATAGAGATTCAGTTCATGGTAATTAAGTAGAATTAAGTGTTTCTCCTTTTTTTTAATGTGTGTGCTTTTTTAAAATTTATTCATTTATTGTTTATAAACAATTATGGTTTCTATTTTAGAAACCATAATTTGGCTGTGTTGAGTCTTCGTTGCTGTGCGTGGGCCTTCTCTAGTTGCAGCGAGTGGGGGCTCCTCTTCATTGTGGTGTGCGGGCTTCTCATTATGGTGTCTTCTTTTTGTTGCGGAGCACGGGCTCTAGGCACGTGGGCTTCAGTAGTTGTGGCACACAAGCTCAGTAGTTGTGGCTCGTGGGCTCTAGAGTGCAGGCTCAGTAGTTATGGCGCGTGGGCTTAGTTGCTCCACGGCATGTGGGATCCTCCTGGACCAGGGCTCGAACTCGTGTCCCCTGCGTTGACAGGCGGATTCTTAACCACTACGCCTCCAGGGAAGTCCTTCTTCTTCTTTACTATAAAAATAAGTTTCTCATGTCCCTTTGTAGTTTGTGACTTAAGGACCAATAGACTTCCCAATTCCCCTGGACTAAGCAAGTCTATGTTTGATCTTACAAGTTCATCTCAGCAGTTCATTCAGGTAAATTATTTATATGAATTTAATTATATACAGTAATTTATTTTCAAGCTAAAACTTCAGAAAATGTGTGAATTACATTAGGAACAACATGTTATGTATATTTTGTAGATGTATCTGTCCTAATAGCTAAAGAATAAACGCTTGGCATTTCCCATGTGCGTTATTTCAGGAAGGTCTCAGTTGAATACTAAAAGGCAATAGTTTTTCTCTTGTTCTTCTATGAATCTTACTTTTCTCATGGTGTGTAATGAGGCAGTCTTGAGGCAGTTGGAATTTAAAATGTTATACTTAAAAGTGCTTATTGATTTGACTTTCCTTATTGAACATAACTACCTAGTTAGTAAAAATTAGTATTTCTATTGAGATGTAGAACTTTAATTATTCATGAATATTAACACAATGTTCTCCTTTTTTTGAAATAGAATTGAGTTTTTTGATGTTTAAAAAATGTTTTTTTAAATAAAGTAAGCTGTGATTATTATTTTAAAAGTAGAAACCAGAATTAAGCAAGGTAAAAAGACAAATCACCTATGTTCCTATAACTGAGAATAAAAGTACTATGAAAATATTGTTATATGTACCTGTGGACATTTTTCCATGTGAATGTATATGCATACATTTAAATGGAAACGTATTCTTAATAATCCTCAGTTGAGTTAATTTTTTGCAGAATTAATTCTTTATAGCACCAGTTTTTTTTTACTGTATCAGAATTGTTTGAAGAACTTGTTAAAATACAGATTGCCAGGCCTCATCCCCAGAGCTTTTGATTCAGTAGCTCTGCATCAGGGCCTGAGTTTGTATTTCTAGCAAGTTCCCAGGTGATGCTGAAACTGCTGGCCCAGGGGACTATGCTTTGATAACTGCTGTTTTATAGGTTTTTAGGTAACAGGGCATTTCCAAATATATTCTGATTTTCATTAGTATTTGCAAGTATGACATATAAACAGTAATCTCTTCCTCCTTATTACAAAGCCAAACCAAAAACAGCAAAGGCTTTCCCATATATTACCTACTAAGATATTTACTATTTTCCTGGTAACACACACACAGAAAACCTTTTCCCCCTTTACTATCTAAAAGTGAAAAATTCTGACCAGTAACACTGTCAGAATGATTAGCACTCAGTTTGATATTAGGGTGGGTATTGGGGCATCAGTTTCAGAATCCTTAAAGTCTGATATGCAACATCTGACTAAAGAAGAATTTTATTTGTAGAGACATGATTCATTGTCCAGTATGCCCAGTAGTTCTTCTTCAAGGAAAAATTCTCAGGGGAGTAACAGAAGCCTGGGTAAGGAATAAAGTATTCTACTTTTATATTCTTAAGGGAATTATTTCTACCCAATAGTATTTTGAATGTAGTTATGATAAGGTTAAAAAAAGTCTAGATGATTATATGTATGTTGTCAGTGTTATCTGCATATGAATACTCAGATCAGATGGTCCATTTTTTAGTGTTCGGGCATAAAGGCGTCTTTAAAATTAAATACCTTTCGTTTGTTTTAAAGTATGTTAGTGAGGGAATTTCCAGAAGCATACAGTATTAAGGCCATATCAGTGTTATTTGGGAAAGTTTTTCTTAGTTTTAACTTAAATTCTTCAGGTTATAATTGGGTTAAGTTTTTAAGCCAGGTACATTTTATAGTATATCTTCCCCCAGCACTTCAGTAAAAGCATTGAAGTGTGATTTTTGTGTTAATAAATTGACAACTTTAAAAAGTAATTATAGCAGTTTTCAGTTGTGCTCTTAAAATTGGGTTGTATCAAAGCTCAGTTGGATTGGAAGGATTGTGTAGTAATTCAACCATCTTTGTTCTTTTACAATGCAGATACAATTACTCTATCAGGAGATGAAAGAGATTTGGGGAGATTAAATGTGAAAATGTTTTATAATTCTTCAGTAGAGCAGATCTGGATCACAGTTTTACAGGTAAGTTAATACAGTTAATACAAACTTTTCGTACATAATTGAATATTTAGACTATAAATTATAAGCATCTACTGTTGCTCTGTTCCAGGGAATGGGTCAATACCTTCTTTGGAATTTAGGGTTCTATAGGATTTTACAGAAAATAGTATTTAATAAAGAATCTAAAGAAAAATAAATCTATAGGCATGATGGAAATATGTTTGCTTTTAACCTCAAGAAGGAAATTGATATGATGTCTAAAACATTGTCAGATTATTTTAATGTTGATGAAACAGAAGATCTCAGTAGACTAAAGTTTACTTTTATAGTTTTTTTATAAATTTATTTATTTATTATTTTTGGCTGTGTTGGGTCTTCGTTGCTATGCACGAGCTTTCTCTAGTTACAGCGAGCGGGGGCCACTCTTTATTGCGGTGTGTGGGCTTCTTGTTGTGGTGGCTTCTCTTGTTGCGGAGCATGGGCTCTAGGCATGCTGGCTTCAGTAGTTGCAGCACGCGGACTCAGTAGTTGTGGCTCACGGGCTTAGTTGCTTCGCGGCATGTGGGATCTTCCCGACCAGGGCTCGAACCCGTGTCCCCTGTATTGGCAGGCGTATTCTCAACCACTGTGCCACCAGGGAAGCCCTATAGTTTTTATTTAAGTCATTAACTCAAGAAATGTATCAAATATTTGTATTGTCAGGGTCCTTTGTAAAACTCAAACTGTATTTTTATTTTATCTTTCTAGTGCAGAGATTTAAGTTGGCCCTCTAGTTATGGAGATAATCCTACTATTTCTATAAAAGGAATACTAACATTGCCCAAACCAGTACATTTCAAATCTTCAGTCAAGGAAGGCTCTAATGTAAGTGTTTGTGTTTGACTATCTTTTTATGTTTTTCTATTTGTCACTTTAACCCATGTAAAGAATTGGAATAAGAAAGTGTTTTATTTTTGGAAAACTACAAATTATGTACCCCTTGCTTTTTTAAAGATCGTTTTGAGCCTCAGAAATACTTGATATTTCATTGTCCAATATTAAGATGCATTTATTTTTAATTTTTTTAACATCTTTATTGGAGTATAATTGCTTTACAATGGTGTGTTAGTTTCTGCTTTATAACAAAGTGAATCATTTATACATATACATATGTTCCCATATCTCTTCCCTCTTGCGTCTCCCTCCCTCCCACCCTCCCTATCCCACCCCTCTAGGTGGTCACAGAGCACCGAGCTGACCTCCCTGTGCTATGCGGCTGCTTCCCACTAGCTATCTATTTTACATTTGGTAGTTTATATATGTCCATGCCACTCTCTCACTTTGTCACAGCTTACCCTTCCCCCTCCCCATATCCTCAAGTCCATTCTCTAGTAGGTCTGTGTCTTTATTCCCATCTTGCCCCTAGGTTCTTCATGACCATTTTTTCCCCCTCAGATTCCATATATATGTGTTAGCATACGGTATTTGTTTTTCTCTTTCTGACTGACTTCACTCTGTATGACAGACTCTAGGTCCATCCACCTCGCTACAAATAACTCAATTTTGTTTCTTTTTATGGCTGAGTAATATTCCATTGTATATAAAAAGAAAACCTTAATCACTAAAATATATAGAAGATGAGTAATATCTAATGAAACTATTTACTTTTCTTGTATTTACTTTTCTTGTATAAATATATGTGTATATTTTCATCCTCTCTCCCCCACTCCACTTTTGCTTTGAGAAATAATTGCATGATTACAATTAATTTCTTTTAAATACTTTCAATGATCGTAACTGGAAGACTTATGATCCTGAATTTGTTTTATAGATAGATTTCACTTTAAATATATCTTCATTTTTGTCTTCTGATATGGGTTGAATGGTTAGTGTTTTTCCATACAAATGCAACTTCTACAAGAGCATATCATTTAAAAATAAGGTAATTCAAATGACTAATAAACATGAAAAAAATTTACTCTCACTAGTATTCATAGATATACAAATTTAAATTACATATTGCTTTCTCTTTTCTTTCTTTTTTGCTTATAAAAATTAGGAAAATTTTACAAGCACTCTAGACCATAACACTTTCTGGAAATTATTTTGACAATATACATTAAAACCTTAAAATAAGATTATACTAAGTGAAGTAAGTCAGAAGGAGAAAGACAAATATCATATGATATCACTTATATGTGGAATCTAAAATATGATACAAATGAAATTATTTACAAAACAGAAATGGACTCACAGACAGAAAACAAACTTACGGTTACCAAAGGGGAAAGGGGTTGTGGGAGGGATAAATTAGGAGTTTGGGATTAGCAGATACAAACACTATATATAAAATAGATAACAAGTTCCTACTGTTGTATAGCACAGGGAACTATCTTCAGTATCCTGTAATAAACCATAATGGAAAAGAATATGAAAAAGAATATATGTATAACTGAATCACTTTGCTGTACATCAGAAACTAATACAACATTGTGAATCAACTATACTTCAATAAATGATTTTTTTTAAAAAGAAAAAACCTTAAAATATTTATACTTTTTAACATAGTGTTTCTACTTGGAATCTACTTCATGGCAATAATCTAAGATGCAAACAAAATATATATAAAGTATTCTTGGCAGTTTTGTTCATCGAGGAAAAGTTGGAAACTATCTAAATGTTTCCCATAGGGGAATGGTGGAGAAAACTCTTGGTATACCATGTATTTGTGTATTTGTTTCCTATGGGTGCTGTTAACAAAGTAACACAAACTGGGTAGCTTAGAACAACAAATATTTCTCTCTCACTGTTTCAGAGGAAGTCTGAAATCAAGGTGTCAGCAGTGTTGGTTCCTTCTCTGAAGGGGAATCTGTTCCATCTCTTCCATGCCTCTCTCCTAGCTTCTGGTGATGGCCAGCAATCCCTGTCATTCCTTGGCTTCACTCTAATCATTGGCTTTCATCTTCACATGGCCACGTGTCTTTCATCTCTATGTGTCTCTGTGTCTTCACATGGCTATCTTCTTATAAGGACGCCAGTTTTATTGGATTAGGGGTCTGCCTACTCCAGTGTAACCTTATCTTAACTTCACAAATTACATCTTCAATGACCCTATTTCCAAATAAGGCCACATTCTGAGTTACTGGGGGTTAGGACTTCAACACATCTTTTTTTGGGGAGACACAATTCAAACCATAACACCATGTGATAGAATACTAGGCAGCCATGAAAAATAATGTTTAGGAAGAGTTTTTTTTTTTTTTTTTTTTTTTTTTTGCGGTACGCAGGCCTCTCACTGTTGTGGCCTCTCCCGTTGCGGAGCACAGGCTCCGGACACGCAGGCTCAGCGGCCATGGCTCACAGGCCCAGCCGCTCCGCGGCATGTGGGATCTTCCCGGACCGGGGCACGAACCTGTGTCCCCTGCATCGGCAGGCGGACTCTCAACCACTGCGCCACCAGGGAAGCCCTAGGAAGAGTTTTTAAGGACGTGGAAAAATGTTCTTAATAAGTGAAAAAGCAGTAATCAAAATTTATGTGTAAATATTAGGATCTCACTTTACAAAAATATGCATTGTAGAAAGTCTAGATGGAAATAAATCTTAACTCTGGTTTTAATCCTGATACTCACAGATGAATACTTAGTGAATTAAACACTTTGACTTTTTGATTTTCAAATAAAACTCAGCTAACTTAGGAAAAGTTAGGGGGAAATGTTCTCATATTAAAACTTGCTTGGAATCTTTTAAAATTTATTATTAAGTTGTTTAGGAGTCCCCTATTATGGCAAAATGTAAAGTAAACCAGTACACGTACTTCATTTGTAAGCTCACTGCATCTGAGTTTAAAAATTAAACATTTTATGCTTACTATATTATTGATGTGATCTATGGCTTGAGATTGGAAGAAAAAGAAAGCGCAGGTGGTTGGGAGGCTCTCAGAAACACAATTCTGACTACACAGACATAAGTGATTACCGTAAAAGTGAACATTTGGGCACAGTATCTAAAATATTGATGTTAGGAAGTTTATAAGCAGAAAACAGTCTAGTGTCAAGAAGATGTTAGGTCACAGTAAGCCAAGGTTTTAAAAATATTAAAAGTAATAAAAAGAACATTTGAAAATAGTCTGGGCATGGAAAACACTGACTTGCTGCCTGCAGTGGAAGATTATGAGAGAAGGTAGAACTTGAAACTCACATTTTTGTCTTCTCTTATCAAGGAGATCGATTTTCAGTTAGGAAAGAGTGGAACAAACATCACTAAAAGATAAAATGAACCCCAAATTAGATGGGAAGAACATTAGACAAAGAATATCTCCTTTAAAGAAATAATTCAAGTCTCTTATTAATGTGAACAAATTAGATTTTACATACTGTGAGAGCTTGCATGAGATTCTTGAAGTACTGTCATTAACTGTTGAAGAAGTGTGGTGAATAGCAGGAATGATACTCCAGAACCAAAGATGGAGAGCAACCTAATTTTTGAAAAGGGAAAAAGCTGTATTCTGGTGAACTTGGTGTTGATATTGACTAAATTCCTGACTAAGTAATTAAAAGGATTTGTGAAATTAAGAAGGGCAGTATCCAGAATAAATTTTGGAAAAGCAAGTCATGGCCATTCTCATTTTCATTTTCATTAAAAAATATTTTTTGTTATTGTAAAAATATTAAATTTGCCTTTCCTAGATTATAAATGTTATTTTTGTTTATTTTGTATTGGTATATGACCCTTTTTTCAGTCATTCTATTAATATATTTTATATTTTCTTGATTTTTATTTTAGACTATTGAATTTATGGAAACGTTTGTATTTGCTATTAAACTCCACAGTCTACAAACTGTAAGACTTGTATTTAAGATTCAAACCCAAACTCCTAGGAAGAAAACTATTGGAGAATGCTCACTATCACTCAGAACTCTTAGCACACAGGAAATGGATTACTCTTTGGATATATCACCACCTTCAAAAATTTCTGTAAGTGATATAATATGTAAAGTATTTCACACTTTGAGAATTATTTAATGGTTGAATTTTTGTTTGTTGGAGTATAATTTGAAAACTAGAATATATTAAAGGATCAGGAAGGCTCTCAAGAAGCAATAGTAACATAAATGTAATGTAAAAAAGTTGTAATTATGTCATTATTTAATAATTTTTTTAAAAGTTGATAAAATGTTAACAGAGCCCCTTTTCTTTCTCCATTGGAAAATAACCTTAGGGTTACTTTCTCCTAGTACATGTTTAATTAATATTTCATACTTCAATGTAATAACCCTAAGTATGAATAATTTTAAATAATTTTTTAGGTTTTTTTTTTTTTCAGTAGCTGATAACTTAGGAAAAGCAAGACAGAATCAATAAACTCCAAACTCAATGAGAGATTGCCTTGAAATAGATTAGGAAAGTTTTAATCATGAGTAAGCACCATGTCCATAAATTGGGTAGAATGGAGGATCTTACAGCTGGTGTTTTTTTGTAAAGAACTTCATTATCTATAGTGCTGATTGATTTTTGAGACCCAGTAGTTGCTTCTTTCAACTAGCCAGCTGAACACTGTTTAAGTTGTTTAGAAATTCCTAATGATTTAATTATGTAGTTTCTGTGTCAGGATAATATATATAGAAATCAGTCATAACGCTTTATACGGTTGAACTTATATGTGATTTTAAATTTACATAGGATTTATATTTTACCTACTTTCAAAAATGTTTAAGGTGCTTGAAGTGGTTCTTAACCTGGCTACACATTAGAATCACCTGGGGAGCTTTAAAAAAAAGCCCATACTTAAACCATTAAATCAGAATTTGGGGAGGAGTGAGCCAGAGGCATCTGTAATTTTCAGAAGCTACTCAGGTGATTCTAATGTGTAGCCTAGCTTGAGAACCACTGAATTGAGGGGAAATTAGGGATTAAAAAATAAAGAACAAAAGATTAATCAAGAAGAATTGAAAAATCTTGTTATTTCTTGTCTATTATTTTCTGTCTCCACACCAAATGTGTTTTCTTTATAGCATTTATTATAACTTAGAATTATTTAAGTTACTCGTTTTAAAAAAAAAAAGGCTTGAGCTTCCATCATTTTTCTTCATTTTTTACTGTGCCCGTAGTAAGGGCCCATCATATTCTTGGCATTGAATATTTGTATGTAGGTTGATATGAAAGAATAAATGATGAATGGAAGCATGCTAAATTAGATTGTTGTTTTCTGTTAAAGTATAGCAAATTTGTTTTCTAACTGTGACAGGAGTTTATCACTTACATCTTGTTTATCATTTACATCTACTACTAGCTTAGTAGACAGTAATCTGCAACCATATTTTACAAAAGGCACATATTACTATTTAAATGGATAATTCATAGATTGAATCTTTTTTAATATTATTATAACACAGCATTTTATTATGATTGCATATCTGACTTCTCCCATAGCCTTGAGATTTTCTAGGGCAGTAATCTGCCTCATAGGTTTTTTGGTTTTTTTAGTAGATTAAATCTTTAAAAATTAGTATAGAGTATAGTAGAAGATAACTCAGCAAATGTATTTTCTGGGGAATTGAGACATTATAATCTTAATCTGCCTTGGAGAATCTGAATGAATGATTATGGCACAGTTTCTACAAAATTATATTTTGCATATCAGATGTTTTATAAACATTTGTCTATCTGTTGTATGCCACGTGCTAGTGATACAAAGATTGATGGCTTGAAAGAAGGGCTTTCAGGCTATATTGGACCAGTAAATTTGTATTACTGAGTGTGAATGTTTCTTCTTATTGGCTAAAAGCAAGAATAATATGCTTTGTTTTCTGTGTTGAGGAGGAAAATTGATATTCTAATTGTAACATTGAAAGAGCCAGATTTACATACCCATCCTTCACACTGACAACTGTTTTATCATGAACAGCAGAATTTTCATACAGAGCTAATAATTTCCTGAGTACAGAGTTTTTGACCTTAACAACTAGCTGACAACTCAAATTTCTGTGTTGAATAATGTAGAAGACATAAGGTTTCCCTGAAGAAATAGCTGACATTTGAAGAAACTTAGCATATGACTGACTTGGTCCTAAGTGATTTAATGCTCACACCGAACTTACGAGCTTGCTGCTCTTGTCATCCCTATTGTGGAGAGCAAGACCTTGAAGCACTTGCCTGAATACAGCCTGTTGTTGGGGAATCAGGATTTGAACCGAGGTATTCTGATTCCACAGCCAGCTCTCTTTACCATGTCGAAGAAAATGATCAATTAACAGTCTATAATAGGAATCGAAAAGAGTTTTATTTGAGCCAAACTGAGGACTATAGCCCAGAAAACAGCCTCTCGGATAACTCTGAGGAACTGCTCTGGAGAAGCATGGTTTTCAGCACAGTTTTATATCTTGTCAGAAAAAAAACATCAAACGAGTCAGGGATACATTCCTTCAGGGTTTACAGCATGTGCACAGCAAGTCAGTATGGCCTTGGCACCTGGGAAGGGAATCTTATCCTGGATGGGGGACCAGCAGTGGCATCCCAGGAAGGGAGGCATTTAATATTTTTTTTTTTTTGCGGTACGGGGGCCTCTCACTGTTGCGGCCTCTCCCGTTGCGTAGCACAAGCTCCCGACGCGCAGGCTCAGCGGCCATGGCTCACGGGCCCAGCCGCTCCGCGGCATGTGGGATCTTCCCGGACCGGGGCACGAACCCGTGTCCCCTGCATCGGCAGGCGGACTCTCAACCACTGCGCCACCAGGGAAGCCCTAATCTTTATTTTTAACATGGACATTCTTTACTTCTGGGCAGTGCGCCCTTTTCTTTAATAATTAAAGCAGATATACAATGTATGCTTGATAGGCCACAAACAGGCTGTTTTCGTTATAGCATAAAATTCAAGTTAACTCATGTATAAGCCAGAATGACTTCCCCAGACCTCAATATGTGAAAATATCTTTTATCAGCTATGTATTGTCCCCCTAAGAGGATATTCTCAAAAACCACCAGATAAGGAATTTCTTTAATTATGCTTAACATTTTATCCAGGAAGCTCAAAAAGTTCTCTTTTCTTTAAAAAATGATACATTGTTCAGGAACAGAGGTCGTCTGTTTTATCTTCCACAGTTTTGTGCTCATTAAAAATGCTCTTCATGTATACCTACTAATCGATTAGAATTTTAATTTTTTGGTTATTATGAGATTGAAAACCACTTTGAATAGTTTTTCATGATCTGAATTAATATCTTGGAATATAAATTGAATTTATGAAATAACCTTGGCAAGTAAGAAATGGTAAATCCATTGCCAAGTGCTGCTCTGTTTTATGAGAGTGAAACTCTACAAGTGTGTAAACACTAAGAGAAGTTTTGCCACCTTTAGATGTTTTCATAAGTGTTATTATATCGTGGGTACAAAACCGTAATGAAAGTAATTAATGAAAAAATGTTATCCATGGTTTCCTTTGTATCTTGTAAACAATAAATAACTGTATTTTTTAAATGCCAAGGACTGCAACATTTGTTTTTTTAATCAGCAAAGGTGTTATATATGGATACCAAAATTAGTTCATGTAAAAAGATTTATTAATCCATCCTTATTCTGATTAAAAGCAAAAGCTGTACATTCACTTATTTATTAGAATTCAGCATTTATTGCTAAAGTAGACAATTTTTATCATCATTTTAGATTTTTCAAGAGGGAGTGTAACCTCAACAGATGATTTTATACTTTTTTTTTTTTTTTTTTTTTTTTTTGCGGTACGCGGGCCTCTCACTGTTGTGGCCTCTCCTGTTGCGGAGCACAGTCTCCAGATGCGGAGGCTCAGCGGCCATGGCTCACGGGCCCAGCTGCTCCGCGGCATGTGGGATTTTCCAGGACCGGGGCACGAACCCGTGTCCCCTGCATCGGCAGGCGGACTCTCAACCACTGCGCCAGCAGGGAAGCCCGATTTTATACTTTTAAGTGATTCACTTTTCACTTTGTATCTTTTGATTTCTTATGGCATGACCAATTTTGGCTATTTTGACCATTACAGAATATTGTATTAAGAAAATATCCAAGATTCAGTCAATGGCATGTACATAAGAAAGTTCTTTTTTATGATCCATGCTTCAGTTACTGGGGAATACTGCGTGATTATCAAATATAAATCGCTTGATGAAGTATCAGTCAGCTGTTTTATAGCTTTGTTGGAATCAATACTAGCAAAGACTTTTGTGTCAGTCTGTGCTGCGCCCTAGTGAGATCTGTTAACATGTTCTTTCTTTAATCCCATACTTACTCTTTTCATCATGTGAACAGTAATGTTTTTGTATTTGGCCGACTTATGTTTCTCTCTTTTATTTTTCACTCCAAGGATGCTGGAATCCATGTAAATAGGTTGGCTTGTGTAAGACAAATTACTTTCTTCTGTTCTTAACAATACTGAAGAGCACATTTTAGCTTTTCCCCCTTGCTAAATCTCCTTCATTATATTGTTTGCCTCAGGTTTTCTTTGACCTTTTCCTTATTATTTACTGCCTCATCACTTTTGCTAGCTTCCTTCTTGCCAACTTTCATCTTTGGCTTGCTTTCATTTAGCATAGTAATTCAGCTCTTAATCCACAAATCTGTTCATTGTAATCCTTTGTCTTCTGATTTTGGTAACACTACCTCTGATTTCTACAAATGAAGAAATAATGATGCGTTTCATATATAACATTTTTATCATATTTCATACATTCTGAAAAAATCATTCAAATGACTACATTTAAGTCTTTTGAAAATATGCTCTTTTGGTGTTTATTTCACTGACATTTTCTCTAGTAAAGCTTTTTAGGAATTTAATTTTTTTTATATACATTTATTTTTGGCTGTGTTGGGTCTTTGTTGCTGTGCATGGGCTTTCTCTAGTTGCGGTGAGCGGGGGCTATTCTTCCTTGCGGTGCGTGGGCTTCTCATTGCGGTGGATTCTCTTGCTGCACAGCATGCGCTCTAGGCACACGGGCTTCAGTAGTTGTGGCACGAGGGCTCTAGAGTGCAGGCTCAGTAGTTGTGGTGCACGGGCTTAAGTTGCTCCGTGGCATGTGGGGTCTTCCTGGACCAGGGCTCAAACCCATGTCCCCTGCATTGGCAGGTGAATTCTTTCTTAACCACTGCGCCACCAGGGAAGCCCTAATTTTTTTTTTTTAATTTGAATTGTCTTTTGGTTTCCCTGATTTTGAAGGATCAGTATGTATGTGTAACTTATATAATCAGAATTTATGAAAGTCAGTAAGTACCTCATATTGACAGAATCCATGACATTTATCTTAACCTTCCCTTCTCTTATAACACTGAGCTTTGTGTGTCAGTAAAAAGCAGTGCTTTCAAAATTTCTAACTTTAGCTCTTTATTATTGAATTTTTGAAATATGCCAAAACTTTATTCTTGATTAGCAAATGACACTCTTTTAATATGCAGGTTTGCCATGCAGAACTTGAACTGGGGACTTGTTTTCAAGCGGTAAATAGCAGAATTCAGTTACAAATTCTTGAGGCTCAATACCTTCCAAGCTCATCAACACCCCTGACTTTGAGTAAGTATGTCAAAGTGGTTCAAAGTGGAATCTTCAGAAAATATTTGTAAAAGGTAGTTTTTTCCTGTGTTTCTTACAGTGAAGATTAAAATCTTAGTTACATTTGTTAGTTAACTTACATACTTACCTTTTAACTTAAAATTACTTTATTGGATTTCAAATTACTAGCCACTGTGTCTACCTTAATCCACTGGTCTCTTGATTCTTACCCAGTTGTGACCTTCTTGCATTTGATGCTATTCTTTATTTAGCTCATTAGTTAATATAGGTTGAGTGTCCAGAAGACTGTCAGCTATATTTCACCAGCCTAGATAATTTATCCTCTCTCTAGGTCTGTACCCTTTTTTGGATACGCTGCTAACTAGAAACTTAATTTAAAAAAAAACTGAAAATATCAGATACAAACCTCAAAATACTTTCTCGCCTGTGCCTTTGAGCACAGCCAGGGATTCTGATATTTTGGTTGTCTAGGGCTGCTTCACATGGCTGCCGCTGGAGTGGGAGGTTTGAGGTCAGTCCTACCTAAAGGACTAAGAGTAGGACTAAGAGTGTTCCTCTTTCCTACTAGAAGAAGAGAAAGTATCAGGAGGTAGGTAGAAGCAATGAATGTCCACTGTAACTACAAAGTAATTACAAAATAAATACAATTGAGCACAGTCCAAGAAGCTAGAAAAACAACAGCAAACACAAAGGAAAGTAGAAGTAGAAATTAAAGCTAAAGTTGAAGTTGATAAATACGGGGACAACAAAAAACCCACAAAATCAATAAAACCAAAAGATTTTTCTTTGAAAAGAATATTAAAATAGACAAACCTATAGTAGGCTGGATCAAGCAAAAAATAAAACATAGACAAGGAAGAGGATATAATTTCAATTTTGAATCTCAGAATATATTCAAAAATAAATAAGAGGGCTTCCCTGGTGGCACAGTGGTTAAGAATCCACCTGCCAATGCAGGGGACCCGGGTTCGAGCCCTGGTCTGGGAAGATCCCACATGCCACAGAGCAGCTAAGCTCATGCACCACAACTACTGAGCCTGCGCTCTAGAGCCTGCACGCCACAACTACTGAGCCCATGTGCCACAACTACTGAAGCCCACGTGCCTAGAGCACATGATTCGCAACAAGAGAAGCCACCACAATGAGAAGCCCACGCACCACAACGAAGAGTAGCCCCTGCTCGCCACATCTAGTGAAAGCCCACGCACAGCAATGAAGACCCAACACAGCCAAAAGTAAATAAATAAATAAATTTATAAAAATAAATAAATACAGAAGACAATACCAATAATAACTGTGCCAATTCATTTGAACAGCTATATAAAATAAATGATTTTCTGAGGAAAAAAACTGTTGAAATTCACTCCAGAAGAGAGAGGAATCAATAGAACAATAACCATGTAAAAGTAGTTAAAGAACTGCCTCTAGGACTTCCCTGGTGGCGCAGTGGTTGAGAGTCCGCCTGCCGATGCAGGGGACACGGGTTCGTGCCCCGGTCCGGGAAGATCCCACATGCTGCGGAGTGGCTGGGCCCATGGGCTATGGCTGCTGAGCCTGCACGTCCGGAGCCTGTGCTCCGCAACAGGAGAGGCCACAACAGTGAGAGGCCCGCGTACCGCAAAAAAAAAAAAAAAAAAAAAAGAACTGCCTCTAATAAAAGCAGAGGCCAAGATGATTTTACTGGCAGATCCTACCAAACTTTCAAGGAACATATAATTCCTATTCTGTATAAGCTGTTCCACAGCATGAAAAAAGATGGAAAAAGTAACTTTATGAGGTTAGCATATTCTTGCTATCAAAACAGAAAGGACAGCATACACAAAAAATAGCTATAGACTACCATCACTTATGTAGATAGATGGAAAAATCATAAAATAAAAAGCAAGTAAAGTCCAAGTTGGCATTAAAAGAATAAGTTAAATTACCAAGACTATATAGGGTTAATTCTGAGAAACAAGGACAAAACAGTGCAATTTATTACATTAACAGGTATCTTCCTTTAATCAAAACTGCTAATCAGGATTACCAGTGATCTCCATTTTATAAATAATGGTCAGCCCCAGTTCTTACTTTGTGGCTCCCTCCTTTCTGGAAACTCTCTCTTTACTTTCTTGCTGTCTGGCAGCCCCAGCTCTGTACCATCACTTCTCAAATTAGTCAGACTGCACTTTTTGCTCGAGTTGTAAGCACTGTATGTCAGACTGGGGAGCAGGCTTAGGTGAAAAACTGTATAAACCTGAATTTTACTTAGTGAAGTTCTCATCTTTTAAGAGTTGACTCTCCTCTAGTTTCTTTCTGCTTTTCGTCAATGTTTAGCATCTTGAACAGTTGTTTTTCATATTTTCCCCAGAGTTTATAATTGTCATCTATGAGAGGTTAGTCTGTAAAAGCTATTCTACCATTACTGGAAGCTCTACATCTCAAACTTATTTAAAGAATAGGTTTTCTCTAGTGGGCATATGTTTAACTTCTGGAGTCTCAAGCAAAGAATTTTACCTATATAAATTTGTGAAATAAATTCCTCCAACTCTCCAAAGAGTTGGCACCTCTCTTTTGTATAATCCTTTTCAATGTGTACTCCTTTGCTGCTGATTGTTATTTATGTCTGCAGTTCCAGTCTTTAAGGGCATCCAGCTTAGAGGAAGAGTAAATTCATTTAAGGTTAGAGTAGTTACTTATAAATTATGATAATAATTATAAAATTTACTAGAGATATTTCCTGTTATGGCAGTTAGCTCATCAGATCTTTAAAAGTAGCTTATTGATATTTTTATGACAATATATGGATATATTTCTTTATATGACATTTAAAATTTTTTATTTATCAAAATTTCTTATTCTTTAGGTTTTTTTGTGAAGGTGGCAATGTTTAGCTCGGGAGAGTTGATTTATAAGAAGAAGACACGTTTATTGAAGGCCTCCAATGGAAGAGTAAAGTGGGGAGAGACTATGATTTTTCCACTTATACAAAATGAAAAAGAAATTACTTTTCTCATTAAGCTTTACAGTCGAAGCTCTGTAGGAAGAAGACACTTTGTGGGGCAGGTTAGTAGGGAGTTTTTATCTCATGTTCTATCCTTGCACTTTTCTATGCATTTAAACAGTTGGTTAACAAAGGGAATACAGGATAAATTTGAGGTTGAATAGAGTAAAATTGTTCATCATAAATTAAAATTCAGTTTCACCACAAAAATCAAATCTTGTCAGGCTTTCTGCTTTAATACAAAAATAGTTGGAATTTCTGAGCAGTCAGGCTTCTTATCTTAAAATAAGTTTTCTCCTGAGCTTTTCAACTTTAAAATCAGTAAGAAAGATCAGTTTTTCAGTACTCCTGACTCGTTCCTTGTGAAGGAGGGAACACTAAGTATTTCAGTCAAATTTCTTAAGGCTTACTTAAGGTATCCAACTTACTTTATTCTGTGTCATGTTCAATTTAATGTTTAACTCTGTATGCTATTAGCTGAATTGTGTTAGATTTGAATTCCTAGAAAACATCGATTTTAACAGTGGTTGTGATATTATTTAGTCAGTATTGTCATCTGGATTAATCTATTGAAAAATTCATAGTAATTTGTATAAGACAACATAACACTTGCTTACTTGCCAGTCCTACAGGAACTTGTTTCCTTTCGTAGTTCTTTCTTTACTCTAAATGAGTTACTGGTAGCTGTCCAGTATCTTTTATCTTAATTACAATTGTTTGACTCACGCTTAAATTCCAAAATCTGTATTATTAGTCTAAAGGCTTCTACTTGACAAGATGTTATTAGCAGTCTACCTGTAATCTTCAAATTATATGTGAATTTTCAAAGATTGATACTCTCACTCACTTCATATATTTTACCTAAAATATTTGTCAGAAATACTATAGTTCTGTTGTTCTTCATCTATTCTTATTTGGAAAAGAGTTTGAACTCAAGACCTAGTATAACTAGCAAACTTTTCAAAGTCGTGAGGCCTATGAAATGAATTCAGTTAAAGTTTTCGCATGTTGTCAAGCCTCAACTACCATGTATGAATGGAATAGATTTACCTGACAGATGATTTTCAGGATAACTTTTTTGGTGATTCCACTTTCTTGGTTGAGATTTTAGTGAAGAGTAATAATTCTGGAAGGTTCCTGTTGGCCATCTGTTCCCTCTGGCTCCTCTGGTAGCCTCAGGAGCCACCATGGTGGGGCAGGCACATGTGAAATCAAGGTCTCCCACTCCTCTATCCGCCAACACACTCTTATGTTATCTGTTTCATATGTTGGGGTGTTTTGTAAGATTTTATTTGAAGGAAAAGTTCTTCAGACCAAGAAATTTAGAGAAAAAAGTTTGAAAACCAAACCTTTTTGGAGTGCCCTGCTCCAATTTCTTTATTTAAAAGAATTAGAAACTGAGTCTCAAAGAAGTTAACTCCAAAGTAACAGCATTTGTTAGTGCTGTAACTGAGTTGAGGATTCAGGTTGTTTTGTGTCCTTGTTCACCTTGTCTTCGTGATACATAACATACAATGTGATATCTTATATTTGCAAAATGCTTTACAGTTTTCCCAAGTTCATTCACATCTGTTATATAAAGTTACATAAGTGATAGGTTCAATGAAATTGTTTGGTATGAAGAATGACTATTAGATTTCAATTAAAATTACAGTTTTATTTAATGTAAAAGATACTTAAAATGCACATTCCTTACCAATCAGTTTAAATCATGATTAGTCTCAATCTTTACAAAAATGTTTTTGAGTAGTTGGAATCAATTTTAAATTGAGCTCCTAGATTTATTGAGAAAGAAAGGATACTAATAACCGTTTTGGAGGAAGTGATTTTGTAATATCTCACATTGAATTTTTAAATTGAATTGGGTCATATAAAATAGTCTTCAGTGACTAAATAGGTTAAGTGTTTTAACATCAAGTTTCAAAGAGAGAAATCAGACTTTTGGAAAAATGAAAAGATGTTTAGTTGAAAATATGTAAACCAAACGTCCAGCTGTCTTTCATTAGTAAGAGTAATTAATGGTTTGAACTCAGTTACCATTATTGTGTTAAGTTTAATGAGTGTACTGTTCCTTTACAGATTTGGATAAGTGAAGACAGTAATAACATTGAAGCAGCGAACCAGTGGAAAGAGACAGTTAAAAATCCAGAAAAGGTTGTTATCAAGTGGCACAAATTAAATCCATCTTGAAGACCCTGCACATTAATTTGGTGACAAACTTGACATTCTTTTAGAAGACTTTCAATTTGCTACCAATTTGAAGAGACAGATCAGTACATTTATCAATTTATTTATGGAGGCCATAATTATAGTATATAATGGATCTAATAGAAAATCAAACTTGGTAAAAAATGGGATGAATTTTACCAGATATCCAAAGTAAAGGAAATGCTTTAAAACTGGCCGAAATAGACAATAAAATAAATGGGTAGTATTACTAGGGCAACTAAATAAATTATAAAGTCAATGGGAATATCAATCATAGATAGTTGCTGCTATATTATGTTTATAGGCTTTTTAAAGCTTTACATAGATATTCAAAATCCACTATATCAAGTCTCTGTTAGTACTAGGCTTTACCACTGTTTCAGTGCTAGTCAAGATTGATTAGATCTTAACTCCACTGTTTAACCCCTCGCTACATATTTTCCCTCAGAAAGCAAAAGTGAATTGAACCACTTCAACTCGTCTCATTTGGGGAAAGTTTGTGGCCTGTGTTTATCATTACTTACCCTTAAGTCATCACATTGCCACTTAGTAAGCTATTTATCTCTAAGAAACTTCAGATATAGAAAACTACATTTTCGCAAGAATAAATGAAACACCAGAAGGTTGAAGTTTAATTGGAAACCCAGTGTACACACATTTTGCTATGTTTCCTCCTTCACATCCTCTTTGTTTTAATTGGAGTTGAAATAAGGTTATCATCCATATGGCCCATCCTAGTTAGCAGAATTAAATGAGCTTAAGTAGCAAATTTAATATTTTATGATAATCACTTCCTTGGTTTTAGTTTTTTAAATATAAATTGCTTGTTCTATAATCCACATTAGAATATGTTCCTGTATTTTAAAACTGGCCATACATGATAACATTATGTAGCAAATAAATATTTTCTGTTGCAGTTTCTCTCGGGTACTCATTACAACTCAGTATGTAGGGATAATTTCAGTTTAGTTGGTCAGACAAGCTATGACCAAAAAGCACAGTTGTTTGGAGAAACCAATAACACCATCCCTGATCTTGGAAAGTAGTGACTTTATTTTTGCTAATGGGTAGACTAAGTGCTTCATCTTCCATTTTTCTTTCTCTCTTACCTTGTACCACACGTGCCAAGAGATAGATAGTGATATTTCAGGCCACAAGTATACTTTGCTGTAACTTAAGCATGCCTTTTTCGTTTCTTGTTCTGTGTATCTCATTAAGATTTTCCCAAATAAACACTAATTCCCCTTTTCCTAGGTACCACCTTCTCAAGCTACAAAATGTACATACTTTACATGCCCTTTGCTTCTGGTGCCTAGAGTTTATGGTGTACCGGGGATGTTGACAGGTACTCTCTGACACTGCATTTTGAAATAATTTTTTTTAGATTTGTGAAAAATGGCATATTAGTGAGTACTCACATGGACTTTCAAGAGAAAAATCACCTTTTGTGGTGGTATTTTGAATCTTTGAGACAAATGGCAACTATTTTAAAAGAGTTTTTAAAAATAGACTTTGTTTTTTAGAGCAATTTTAGGTTCACAGCAAAATTGAGAGGAAGGTGCAGAGAGTTCCCATATACCCTTTACCCCCGCATTTATACAGTCTCCCCCACTATCAACACCTTCCACCACAGTAGTACATTTGTTAAAGTCACTGAACCTTCATTGACGCATCATCACCCAAACTCCATAGTTTGTATTAGGGTTCACTTTTTATGTTGTACATTCTGTGAGTTTTGACAAATACATAAATGACCTGTATCCACCACTCATATCATACAGAGTAGTTTCACTGCCCTACAAATCCTCTGCAAACACAACCATTTTAATAGCTACCAAAGAAAGAAGTGTACTTACTGGCTTTTAGATAAGTAACAGACTTTATTGTTTAAAAAAAGCTAGAATTTTATTTGAGCAGCTTTTTTGTGTTCTAGTAATGCTTTCAATTCCTAAATTTATTATAAGTAGTCATGTATTTAATGCAATTTCTAATTATTTAATTTTCAATATTTTTACAATATGTGTGTAATGTATAATTTGAAGGAAAGGTATGACTTCTTGGTTTCTTGTATGCCTTAGAATTCTAGGTAAATAAAAAAATTAAAAGAAAACCTTTTTATTTAAAAGACTTCAGTTAGAGAAGTGTTGACAACTAAGATCCCAGATATTTTAATTAGTGTTTACTTAAGCCTTTTTCAGATGAAGAGGTACTGAATACAGGTGATATTGTTTCCTTAATAACTACTCATGTTATGAGAAAAACATTAGAAACTGGTAATAAAAAATGAGATACTATGCAAAAAAATCACTTCTCTTTGTACTTAGTTGGCATTTCTTGACCTTTACCCACTAATAACAATGAGAGAGAACCAAAATGATACTTGGTAACCAGAGAAAGCCATGGAGAACTCACACTGATAGCTGATAGTTTGCACAGTGCTAATCCCTAACAGTGTATTTATTTATAAGTCTTCAGATTAATACGATTAAATAGCTGCAGTCCATATCAAAACATAACATCTCTGTTTGGCTTTTGTTTGGTTTTGTATGATTTTTTAGCAGAACTAGAGAACTTACCACTGAAGTATATCAGATAAGCTCTTATCAGACTGTTCAGAGGGAACCAGTGGGATTTTGAAGTAAGTTACATAATTGTGGTCTGAAAATAACCTAAACTGATCTTCTGTTTGAATGCAGTTATGTGAATTTCTCTGATACTAATGTACAGAAACTATATTTCCCAACAAAAATTTCCACTGTTTAATCAAATAATTGTTTTTTTATGAAGGATTTCGGAAATTTGCAATAAATTTCAACTCTTTATGTTATGGCAGTAATGGATATTTCAAAGCTGTATGTTTACTTTTGTTGTTTGGTAGGGTGTATTGAAGGAAGTTCCAGATAAAACGTCTGTATCTACAGTAGTTGTGAGAATGTTCACAGATGACCCTTGAAAAACACGGGGCTTAGGGTTACCACCCCCAACGCCGTTGAAACTTGAATATAACTTTATATTTGGCCCCCTGTGGTTCTGAATTCACAGATTCAACTAACCTTGCATTATGTGGTACTGGAGAATGTACTCACTGAAAAAAATCTGCATGTAAGTGGACCTGTGCAGTTCAAACCTGTGTTGTTCAAGGGTCAACTGTATTAGGGTTTCCAGAGAAATGGCAGCAATAGAAGATAGATAGCTAGGGAGGGAGATATAAGTTTTCTTTTAATTATGAGGAATTGGCTTATGTTTACGGAAGCTGAGGAATCCCACAATCTGCCATGCAAGCTGGAGACCCAGGAAAGCCAGTGGTATAATTCAGTCCAAGTCCACAGGCTTGAGAACCAGAGGAACCAATAGTATAAATCCCAGTCTGAGGTCAGGAGAAGATGAGATGAGAAGTCCCAGCTCAAGCAGTGAGGCAAGAAAAAAAAAAAAAGGGCAAATCCTCTTTCCTCTGCCTTTTGTTCTTTTCAGGCCCTCAACAGATTAGAAGATGCCCACCCACATTGCTGCAAGTGCTAATCTCATCCGGAAATACCCTCACAGACACACCCAGAAATAATGTTTAATCTGGGCACCCTGGCCAATCAAGCTGACACATAAAATTAACTGTAGCAGATACCTCCTAGTGTTCTTCTGGTATGTTAGTTGTAATTCTTGTTCAACAGTAAATTTCAAATGCTTGAAGTTCTTGCTGAAACACTGAGAAGAGAGTTATGAAAAGTGGATATATATGAAGTACCTGTCCATTTTGAAATACGGATTTAAGACTTAAAAAGGTATTAAAGAGTGTTGACCTGAAATAAATAGACTGTGTTGACTGAAAAAAAATACACAACATAAAAGTTGAGAATTATGTTTTATTCAGTGGTTTTCTGAGGATTTCAAGCCCAGAAGACAGCCTCTCAGATAGTTCTGAGGGACTGCCCCGAAGAGGTAAGGGAGGAGCCAGGGTATATAGGGGTTGTTGCAGCGAGGACCAGGTAGTCAGGACATCAAAAGTCTACAGTTAACCAAAGAAAACCAGGCATCTCAAGGAGTTTAGTACTTTTCTGTGTGTGGAAAGACGCAAGGCTCATTGAATTCATTCCTCTGATGTGCACCTCAGCTCTCTGGGGCCAGTATCCTGTGCTTTCCCATCCTGAGTTCTCTCTGGGTGCAGCCCGTTTGTCTCTGTCCTGAGTTCCCTAAGGGCTCACTGTCTCGGGCAGCTTGATGACAGTGTCCTTTGTTTACTGATATGACAACATTTTTTATTCAAAACTGCCAGATATTTCTCTAGGAAAGGTGGATTTATTTGGGATCAGCAGAAGATTGCAACTTGGGGTTGGCTACATGGTGAGTCATGTGCAAGTCCCCGCCTGCCAGCAAAGGAGAACACTTTTACAGAGAGGAAAAGGAAGTTGGGAGGGCTACCATAAACAAAGAGTCCATGGCTTTTCATTGGCTGAGTCCTTGCCAGGAAAGAAGAGGAGTCTTCCTTCTTGTTGGGCTCTGCTAGCATTGCAGGGCATGAGAGCTCCCCCTTCTGGTCTTCCAACTCTATTTTATTGAGTTTCTGTTTATTTGTTTACAAGAATTAATGTAGCTCTATAAAATTAGATTATATTTTATGGGTGATGAATTATTTGAAGATGAATGCTGCCTACATTTTCAGTAATTTCCTCATGGAAAAATTTTTTAACTTAGTAGTTACAGATTTTTAAACCTTTTCATGTATAAAAAGTCTGATTTCTAAAATAACAGTATTTTATTAAAATCGATAACTAAGTTAAATCAAATAACTATAGCAACTATATAGCTATATTAAACCATAGGACTCTGATAATAGCAGTAGATGTCTAGAAAGAAAGGTCTGTATGCATTCTCAAATGGCTAAAAGATACCTGATTCCATGCTGGGATAAATCACTGAATGAGATATGTCTTTTAGAATATGATGGTTTTCATTTTCTCATGATGTGGAATTTGTTTTCTTGATGTGGAATTTGTTTTCTAGGTCACCATTCTTTAGTTTCTGAGGCAGGAGGATAAAATAGATTTGTCCTTAATTTTAACAGAGAGAAATTTGGTTGACTGTGACTCTGAGTTGTGTTTTAGTTTAATTCTAGATCGTTAATCTTTCTTGATTATACAGTGTATGGACTAAATTAAAAACAAATTTTAAAATTAGTCATTTTTATATTTTTAATAAATACAAAAATATCTATATAGTACTTCATGCAAAGAACTGTTCTAGGTGCTTTCAGGGACACAAAGATGCTCTTTACTCTGGGGTTTAATTTAGGGAAATAAAACAATATAAAGCAGGATTGCAATAAGAAGCAGGATTTGAGGTATGGACAGAATGCTTTAGAGGCTCAACTAAAGAAATAATTAAATACAGCCGAAGGAATTAGGAAAGGTTTAAATCTCTGATCTGAAACACACGAAACCAGGCAGATTGGCAGCACTGTGAATTCGTGATCACTGACTCTGCCAAACTAGCAATCTTAGTTCATTTTTTTTATCAGCTGACTTACTGTGAAAAAGTTTGTACTTCCTTCCACCCTCTTCTAATCTTCAACCCACCTACTCCTGTCTTTACTTTAGTAATAGAATATATTATTTCATGCTTCACACAAAAAAACAATGTCAGGCATTCCTTCACCATCCCATTGTCATATCCACAAACTTATTCTTACTTGTATCCATCCTCTGTTATGTTAGCAAGTCAGTTCTTTCTTGTGAATTCTGAATCCAATACTCTGCTTTTTCAGGAATCTCATTCCTTTTAATATGCCTATTCTCTCATTCCTTGAGCCTGTCCTCTATTGGAGTCTTCCTATCATCATTCAAAGCTCCTTGGTGCATGCATGACTGTCTCAAAGTAGGTTGGTGATAAGTTCAGTGTAAAGAACCCAACAGACATTGTGGAGGTCAAGTGTCTGTATCGATGAAGGAACCTATGGAAACATTATGTAAAGCAAGGGCAATGCGGCATGCTCCTGGTGTGGATCTGTCTTCCCAGATCCCCTGGGATCCCCCTGGGCCGTACTACTATGAATGAGTCTACATGTGGCCTGTGAAGATTCCCAGAAGCTCTGATTTCATTATCACAGGAAATTTTATTCTTTCTTCACTTTCCTTCTCTCACCAGGCTATTCATTCCCAGCTAAAACCTTCATTTCTGCTTGCTTAACAAGTATTGTAACCGGTAGAAAACAATCCCAACAAATTCCTGAGTAATTATTAAGAACTTAAGTGTAATTAATGAGTAGGAGCATTAGTTTCTCAGCATAGTATGTTAGGTCACCTACACTTCTGGCCTCTCTGTGGCCTACTTCCTTCTTTTAAGAAATTCCTAGACCTCCCACCCTATTCTAGATTCTGGTTTATTTGGTCTCCTCTTCATAGGTAATTTCTAACTGCTCTGTTCTTAGCCTGTTTTCTTCATTCTTCCATCCTTGCCATGCCACTGAACCTCATGCTGAAGCTTTAAGTGCTTTTCAGCTATTTTTTCTTTATTACTCAGTTTTCTTAACAATAGAGCTCTTCCTCCTTGAAACCATTTCTTCCCTTAGCTTTCAAGCTTTGTGCGTTGTCTTACTACCTTTCTAGACTATCCTTTCCTTTGTTCTCTGTTGGCTCATCTTCATGCAGTTTAAAAATTGGGAATTCTTTAGTACTCAGTCCTAGACCATCCTCTCTTCTCCTTCTACATTATCTCTCAGGGCAATCTTATCTATTCCCATGGCTGCAAATGCTGTCTACTTGCTAAAGGCTGCCAAATTTATGCTTCTATACAAATCTTGCTAACGAGCTTCACTATCATTTGACTAATGTGGACATCTTTTCCTGAACATTATCCCTAACACAGTTTTTGATTTCCCATTCCTACCACAAATCTGGCCTCCATTGCTCCCCATCTAAGTAAAATGAACTATCATCCACCTGGTTGGTCATCCCAGAAGCCTAGAAATCAACTTGGAACTCCTCTCTCATCTTCCATAGTCAATCAATCACCCTATTCAGAAATGTACATCATAAGCAGATCTTGAATGCACCCACTTCTCCATCTCTACTGTAACTTACCTAGTCATCTTCCACCTGTAGTATTGTACTTTCCCCATAATCGGTCTCCCTCTTGTTTCCCTCTAATACATTCTCTACCCAGCAGCCAGAGTGGTATTTTTAAAACGCAAATTTGATTGTCACTCCTTCGTTCCCATTGCTCTTGGTGTGAAGTCCAAAATCCTTCACGTAGTTTATAAGGCCCTGCATAGTCTGAGCTCTGCCTTCCATTCCAGCCTCATCTTGAACTATTCCCACTGATCTGTTTTACGTTCTTGGAAGACAGTATTCACCTAGTTTCCTCAGGATCTTTGCACGTGTTTTTTCATCCGTGTGGCATAGTTTTCTTTGGTCTTCCCTTTACCATATCCTTTTTTTTTAGGTGCTAGCTTTTTTTACATCTTAGGCAATGTTAGGTCCTATTTTCATATATAATTTTCCTTTATAGCTTTTATCATAGTTGTGATTAAATAATTGCATAAATTTTGTTTATTGTCTCTTCTACACTGCAGTTTCCACAAAAGCAGAGTCCTGTTTATTGTTGCATTCCTGAAGCTAGCACAGTTCCTGGCACATAATGGATACATAGTAAATGTTTGTTCATTCATTCATTTAACTGATAGGCAGTATTTTGGGTGTTAGGGATATAGCAGTGCATAAACAGAAAAAAATGAATGAGCACACTGAGTCATGTTATATTGCTCAGTGAAGTGATAGCTAAAGGCCAGTATCTTCCTGTGGAGAGAGATAATGCTGGATTATACACTATTAGTACATTTACTTTTAAAATTCATTGATGTATTTCTTAATTATAGAAAAGAGAAATACAATAACCTCACACTATGAGTTACAGCCTAGGAAAAATAGACCTAGAAAGAAAATAATTTCTGAAATTCTGAGCAGTATTTGTAACATAATTGATGCTAAATTTCGTGAGTTGCTGAGTATTCATCAGATTTTATGTTATTGTTGCATGTTAACAGCTTACTATGTATCATTACCAAGCACAAAAATTGTATTAGTTTATTTTAAACTTTTTTTTTTTTTTGCAGGGAACCAGTTAAGTTTGGTTCCTGTATAAAATGGAAGGATACTTAGATTGTATCCAGCTTTGAAATTTTCCTGTAAGATGTAAATAACCTACTTAAGCTATTTACCAGCCTAAACAGCATTCATAAGTCTTCTGTAGAAAAGAACCTGAGTAAAAGATTGGTTAGGTCACAGTTCTAATCCTCGAAGGACAGAATGAGAATTTTGAAGACCTTTTCTGATAGAATTTAAGAAAGGGATTCAGAGAAGAGGCTGTTCAGAGAAGTATACCTAACCCTATATACAGCTCAGTATTAAGGACATGTCCTCACAGATAGTAAGTCTGGGGATAAGGAAGGTGGGTAATACTTCCTTACTCATAATGATGTAGTCGTATAGTGATCTCAGCAAGGTGCCTAATACTGTACACTTCCTAATACTATACACTTTTTCTTTTTACATAAGACACCTTGTCATAATTTAGATTTCCTTCAGAGAAATGTATACAAAATACTTATACTATCCTTCCCTTTCCTCCTTTCCTCACTCCCCTCCTTCCTCCTTCTCTCCCCCATCTCCGCTGTTTACCAAAACTCATGCTCAATTTTTGCTCTTTTCATAGAAAATCTGAAAACTAATTTGGTCAGTGATAATAAAATCATTGACTCTTGTGTCTGGACAAGACCTGAAGAGTCCTCTAGTGTAAATTCCCACCTACCTAGAACATAGGGATGTTTATTCAACAAATATTTGTTGGATAACTACCTTGTACCACTCATTTTTAGATGCTGGGAATACACCTAATAAACAAAAACTGCCTTCATAAAGCTTATATTATAGTGAATATATCAGAACACACAGAATATTTCTGAGTAAAATTTGATGGATTTCAGTCAATGAATGAGCAAATACAAGATCAGAAAATCTGTTCCTGGTCTTCCTTCCGTATGACTCTTTCATATACTAATTGTCATCATTTAATTTCCTTCTGTCTTAGGTTACTTCAAATGCTCATGTTCGTAATATATTGATGAGTTATCTGGGGTTTTTTTTCAAAAGAAGTACATTCGGAAGTATTATTTTCCTTGAGCTACTCTGAGCTAAAACAGGATGTACGTATATATCAAGTGACCATTTGAAAAGAATTACCTCAGAATTCTTAACCTAGGGAAGTACTGTGGTTATTGTAAGAACAATACCACTTGCAAATCAATTTTTATCTGGGTTACTTGTATATTTGGGTTTTCCTGGCTTTAAAAGATAGTAGAGATGAGGTTGATTTTCTTTCTTTCTTTCTTTCTTTTTAAAATAAATTTATTTATTTGTGGCTGTGTTGGGTCTTTGTTGCTGCACATGGGCTTTCTCTAGTGGCGAGCGGGGGCTATTCTTCGTTGCAGCACGTGGGCTTCTCATTGCGGTGGCTTCTCTTGTTGTGGAGCACAGGCTCTAGGTGCGTGGGCTTCAGCAGTTGTGGCACGCGGGCTCAGCAGTTGTGGCTCGCGGGCTCTAAAGCGCAGGCTCAGTAGTTGTGGCGCACGGGCTTAGTTGCTCCGTGGCATGTGGGATCCTCCCAGACCAGGGCTCGAACCTGTGTCCCCTGCATTGGCAGGCGGATTCTTAACCACTGTGCCACCTGGGAAGCCTTGAGGTTGATTTTCTAAATGTGATTTTTTTTTTTTAGTTAACTTTAACCAAAAAAGACAATGGACGTCTTTGTATTGTAAGAGATTATTTTTAGAGTATCTGGGAAAGCCAAAGAGAAAGTATGCTCAGTTTTCTGCATTTACTTTCTCCATGTGTGTATGTGTGTGTGTATTCATACTTACACTCCCCAATGTAGTCACATATGTTAATTATTTTCTGTCTTTTCAGACTGGAAAACAAAGGAAGGAGAGGCAAAAGGCATCAGAAACATTTTCTTAAAATGTTAAAACTAGATTGTTTATTAACTAAGCACAGTTTCTTCTCTGGGACATTGAAAAAGTAGTCTTTTCTAAAAACATTTTATTTCTTTTTTTTCTTAAAGATATTTTTAATTTTTTGAAACATATGGACAAGGCAAAAGGAAGAGTGGGCTAACGACAGGGGGCTTTTTCAGGGAAATAGTGTTATCGAGAGTCAAGAGAGTAACATTAAGTGGTAGGATTTGCCTTAAACTGTGTATGTGTGTCCATGCACGCAACACACATGTCCTTTCTCTTGTAGAATTAGAAAAATGACATCTGTTTTCTTGAAAGTGAGGGGAATAAATGATTACAGCAGGGCTGGAAGAGTGATGGAAACATTATGACAGATTTGATCACAGTCAAGTTTGTTTCTTTTCCCAGTCCAGAAAACACTAAGCTTGAGAAAAAACAAAGGGGAAAAGTTTTCCTTTTCCTAGTCCAGAAGAAAGTAAGTTGCAGAAACAACAAAACAGGAAAATGTTTGGAATGATGTCATTGTTTTTTGGCTCAGAGTGTACAGTTCTAAGAGGCATGAGTGCTCCGTGTGTCTAGCATTCTGTCTCTGCTGTGGAGATAATAAATGCTCTGGGGTTCCTATTCCTAGTTCTTTCTTGAAAGCTGACAGAATTTAAAAAAAGTTTTTCCTAATGATATTACCTGGGTATATGAAACAAGATATTAGTTTTCACTTTTTTTCTTCCCTGGCATACCTGAGGGGTTTAACACACTTCATCAGTAGCAGTGAGTCACAGTGGCAATAATTTGCATCCAGGTTGTGAATCTTGGCAGGGGAAAAGAAACCTGTAGGTGAATTTGTTATACCTATTATAGAATTTTAAGGAAACAGATTCTTTCACTCAGTGCTGTCTTTACCCGTTTTGTGGATTGAAAGTTACTGGAAAGCAATTTATCATCCACAGCATTAACCAATATGGCAGGGTAGTCATCACCAGTTTAGTATACACAGCATTATTTGCTAGAGAAGTTACAAGTCCTTAGAGCTAAGCTACTGAGGAATTTACTTAATCTGAGATTAACCTTTCTGCTTACTGTCTCTAGGATATGGTCACAGTTACAGAAACCATCAATAAAATTTTTTGAAGGGAGGAGGGTTACTATAGCGTACTTATAAAAAACATCTGGAAGCTTACATTTATGGAAAAGACTATATCTGCTAAGATTCCAAATAATTTTGTCATAGAGGTGGAGTGATAATGAAGAAACAAATACGTAGAAACAAAGTTCTAGTTTCCAAGCATGGAGGGAAAAACAGGAATAAAACATGACTTACCATCACCAAGCCAGTTGGTCATAAGTGTAATCATGTCCATTTGAAGAAGTTCATATTCATACCCAAAGAAAATTATAAGCACATGAGAAATGCTTTATCTTATGCAGATAAATGACTTAAGTAAATGTAGCTTTCAAATCAACTATGGGTACAGGGTATCGATTATATGTGGGTTCCAGAGAAAACTGTATTTCTGTATTTTTTTCTTTTTTATAATTAAATCTGTGTGCCAGTCATTTAAATTTTTAACTTTTAATTTTTTCAGTGTGTGTTTATATACTGCCTCACATGTATGTCTATGAGAAAGTGGTGGGAAGAAGTGCTTAACTGATTTTTGTGTAACTGAATGACCATTAATGGTTGGATGTCTTCCAAATTGAATCTGACTCAAGTTAAATAGCAATAGTTAATATTAACGAACAGAGATAAATTACATGCCAGAAGTCTCCTGAAATAGTCCTGAGAAAAAGAGAAGTAATTTGATGATATGTAAATCTGTGGTCCTTGGGAATACTTATTTCTCCTTTTCTCAGGATACAGAGTAAGAGACAGACTCTGATAAAATCTCAATACCTGGTATCGTTAGTTTAGGTCTGGGGCTTTCTATGTGGGTGTCTCATATACATTCTTGCCCTTTGGAGCTATGCTCATGTTGTTTTCCTTTGCTAAAACACTTTAGTCAGTGCCTTCCGCTTTCTTTCCCACTTCACCTACCTAATTTCTGCATATTGTGAGTGTCTCAGAATCATTTTCTCAGGAAACCTTCTGCTTTAGTGTTCTCTAGAGAAAAAGAACCAATAGGATATGGAGATATAGAAATATATATTCATAATAATTTATCATAAATTAATATAATTTATAAAATATATAATTATATATTTAATGTAATTAATATATTTAATAATTTTAAAATATGTACATACATATGCACACACAAACATAAATTGTAAGGAATTGGCTCACACGATTTTGGAGGCTGAGAAATCCAAAATCTGCAGTGTGGGCAGCCAGGCTCGAGCCCCAGGAGAGCAGATGGTGCAGTTCCAGTCCAAAGGCCAGTAGGCAAGGACCCAGATGAGGTCTGAAAGTCACTCTGCTGGAGAGTTCCCTCTTGCTCAGAGAGCTTGGTCTTTTCATTCTATTCAGGCCTTCAGCAGATTGGTGAAGCCCAGCCACATTAAGGAGGGCAATCTGCTTTACCCAAAGCGCACCAATTTAAATGTTAATCTAACCCACAAACACCTTCCAAGCTGACACATAAAATTCACCATCACACCTTGCCTCTTCTCACCCTAACCCAAGTTTGGGTTTAGGGCCCTGGATGCCTGAATTAATAATTATCAGTGCTATGCAACTTTTGCTTTTGAAGAAACATTAAAATAGTTTATTTTATAAAATTAAGAAATTGCAGCATTTCTGGTTTGCAGTTAATACTAAATGTTCTAGATATGATCTGACCAGCTCATAGCACTTGCAAAAAGATGATTCCCTTCTGTGGTCTAGCTGCTATACTTCTATTACTGTGACCCAGGATTTCATTCATTTTACCCCATTTTATCACTCTTTGGATTTGCAATAAAACCACTAAGTCTTAGGCCAATTTCCTTCCTCCTCTTCCAATCCTATTTTATACTAATTAATGATATTTAACATGAGGTATGTATTTTCAAATTATTATTCCTATTTTAATATATTAATAGCTACTTAGCCCATCTGATTGATCTTAGAATCATAGAACCTTAGAGACAAAATGAACATTTTATAAAAAAAAGACTGGGATCTAAAGTAAATGTTGCATAGATTTATCAGCTAATTTGTGACAGAGCTGAATCAAGTATTCATGTTTCCTGAAGTCTAGTCTGGTGATCTTTGACTCAACAAACATCAAGTACTTGTTACATCCCCAGGTAATGTGTTAACTGCCATATTTTGGCTAAAATCATTTTAGAATATATAATAACTTTATAACATAAGTTACTGCCCATTTTAGTTGTAGAAGAAATATTGAGATATCAAATATTATCCAAGTAATAAGCCTATGTCTTTGTATAATTCAAAATTTAAAAATCATTTTGTTATATCTTTGTGCCTTAGTTATTGATAAAGTTTTTAAAGCGGCCAAGGTAGAGATGTTGCTCAAATGTTTGCCACTAGGAGCTGTTCCTCTAATATGCATGTTTTAAATATCATTGATTTAACCATTATTTAACCAATTAGAGATCTACCTAGTTGAATTACATTCATTCCCTTCCTTTTTTTTTAATTTTATTTATATTTTGGCTGGGTTGGGTCTTCGTTGCTGCGCGCAGGCTTTCTCTAGTTGCGGCGAGCGGGGGCTACTCTTCATTGCAGTGCGCGGGCTTTTCATTGCGCTGGCTTCTCTTGTGGAGCACGGGCTCTAGGCACGCGGGCTCAGTAGATGTGGCACACGGGCTTAGTTGCTCCGTGGCATGTGGCATCTTCCCGTACCAGGGCTCGAACCTGTGTCCCCTGCACTGGCAGGCAGATTCTTAACCACTGTACCACCAGGGAAGCTCTGTCTCTTCTTTTTGAGTAATGAAATGGAATTATTTTGGCATGACTGGAAAGGAAACATAACTTACTATAAGCTTGTCCTTTGCCTTGACTTCTTGTTGTTTTTACATCAAATATTGACAAGTCAAACTGTGAAGAAATAAAGGAAATCTAGTTTTTGCGTTTATTATTATTTCTTAAATACCCCAAGTGGCCGTAAAATAGCCTTCATTTGAATTAGTACCCTCAGTTGCCTCCCTGCCTTTAAGAATAAGTGCATTTTGTAAAACATATTGGAAAATTTAGAGTTGAATCTCAAATGTTCATTCCATTCTCTCTGATGATATATAGTGTCCCCATGAGATGAAAGGTTATGGTAATTTGGGTTAAAAAATCATTGCTATTTCGTTTTTTAAGTTTTGCATTTAGTAACTGTAAGTAGTGTAAATCACAGCTTTAAATGTTTGCTTTGCTGCTGGCTAAAACATGGACAGTTGTATTACTGAGAGTAAAGTCTCAGCTTTGAGACCTTAGATCTGAAAAGTCAAAACTCTGCCTTTCTGTTAAACATGTATTGGTTTGGCCACTGACAGCAGGTGGTCAAAGTGCCTTGTGGTATTATTGTGGTAGACAGAATCTAGGCCCTTCTAATGGGATCAATATGCCTCTCCTTGCCTGACTCCTGATGGGCAAGACTTAGGTGAAGTGCAGGGTGCAGGACATCCACCTTCGGAGCCAAGTGAAAACTTTGGGCTCCTTCTCAACTGTCACCCTACCTTGCAATTGACAGCAGCTAGTCTTTCAAAAATTTAAGCACCTTAGAAGCTTTTCTGATGCATATTTCAGTATATTTTTTCAAAGATGAGAAAGAATTCATTATGTCAGACCTACTTCAAAAATTTTAAGTTTGTTCCTTAAATCACTTTCAGAGAAATAAACAACCCAGGAATGAATGTGTTCATTGTAGCCTACCTATTGTGGTGACTGGAATAGGGCACCTAACTAATAATGAAACTGAGAAACACTTTCATTCCTGGAACTTCCTGTTGGGAGTGTAGAGTTTTCTGAGCAATATGTAACATTGGCTGGTTATACAATATGTTGGATTTTACTGCCAGCTCTTTGTTTTAAAAGGGCGTGAGAGGTTTGGGCCAATAGGAATGTCAAGTCAAAGTTAAGTATGGAGTCATCGTACCACCTGTCACATGAATAGACCCGGATTCATAAGCAAATATGTTGTACACTTAAATTTTTATCAACTCAGATAAGCCCGCTGTAGAATAATTAGTTTTCTCTAACTCTTACCTATGTATGATTTGGGGAAACTTTTTCGCTCTAAGAAAATGTTTAGAGGAGAAAACTCAGCCCCCAAGGTTGTATCCACAGGTTAATGGACACTTGAGGGAGGTTTCTTTGGTGGTTGCAGGGGAGAGGGATGCATAATCACAGAATATTTAAATCCCAATATGTGACTGAGAGTTGATTCTTCAGAATAATGTCCAACTTGCTGAGATTCAGGCCCCAGCTCTCCTCTATCTAGCTTCTTGGATAGGTGCTTAGTTCTGTCACATAACATTTCAAGATCTGTTTTGAATAAGCCCATCCAAATCTTAAATAGGAAAGAAGCTATAGTCTATGCTATTTTTAGGGATGTATTTAGAGACTATGCTATAGTTTCCTTCAATAACACATTGCCTCGTCTAATAAAGTCTAACAATCAGGAATGCCTTAAGTTTCCTAACTTCTCAGTGTCTTTTCCTACCATACCCCATACCATGCTTTCCTGGTTTGGCTTTAACATACTCGAACTCTCTACTTCTGGGTATGTCCAACTACATGGGTTCTGTTAGGGCAGAGCCAACCATTTAGTAACCTACCCCATAGTGTGTACATAAAATCTGTAGTTATCCTTACAACTTGTACATATTGTTTTGGGTTGTTTTCCCAAAGTAACCCTGAGATGAAGACTTGTGTAAATGGTTTATCAGGAAATATTCTGTGGAAAGGGCAGTAGGGCAGTGGGGAAGTGGACAGGGAAGAGAAAGAAACCAAACAAGGATACAATAGCAGGCAAACTTCCAAGGAGGTAATTTTAAAAATATTTTTTAATTTTATTGGAGTATAGTTGATGTATTGGAGTTTAGTTGATTTTTGTGTTAGTTTCAGATGTACAGCAAAGTGATTCAGTTATACATATATTCATTCTTTTTTAAGATTCTTTTCTCATATAGGTTATCACAGAATATTGGGTAGAGTTCCCTGTGCTATATGGTAGATCCTTGTTGGTTATCTATCTTATTAGTGTGTGTGTGTGTGTATTAGTGTGTGTGTGTGTTCATCCCAAGCTCCTGATTTATCCGTCCTGTCCACGTTTCCCCTTTGGTAACCCTAAGTTTGTTTTTGATATGTGTAAGTCCAAGGAGGTAATTCTAGTTCAGTCTCACAGGAGTGCTCTGGAGACAGCATAGATCATATCTCAGAAGTATCCAAATCAGGTCCAAGAGAACGGGAGTGTTTATACTTCCCCGCCAATCAGTCATTGTTTAAGGTGGAGTTTCTGATAGTTCTTTGTTGCAAGGGTCTGTCCTATGCAGTGTAGGTGTCCAGCAGCATCCCTGGCTTCTACTTGATACGTGCCAGTAGTGACACCCCCTTCCCTACCCGGTAGTGACAACAAAAACTGCCTCTAGACAGTTTGACCCCTGGAGGTCAGAATTGCCCCCAGCTGAGGACCACTGGTTTAAGTGTTGCCCCTGAGGTATGAATTCCCAGGAACCTCAGGCTATCAGGCAAAGTGGTCTTTGCAGCCTGAGAGCAGCCCTCAGACAGAGACACAGGTGCTGGCTGTGGAAAGTGAAAGCCCCCCAGGAGCCAGTGTGCAGGAAATGTAAAAGTATCGCCACATTTAGATAGGAAAATTCAATATCATCATCATATTGATTCTCCATCAGTTAATCTGACTAACCCCAGGAGGGTGTTTTTGTTGTTGTTATTTTGTTTGGAATTGGACAAGCTTATTCTAAAAATCATGTGGAAAAATTAAGAAGTAACAATCACAGTAAGTCCCCTACATACGAACCTTCAAGTTGTGAACATTCAAAGATGCAAACGTGCGTTCGCATGTCCAGTCTCGTAAGTTAGTTCACATGTCTGGCATACATTGTCATGTGTGTGCATCCTCTACAAGTGGTTGTGCTTTTGTGTACTTTACTGTACAGTACTGTGTAGAGTACAATAGTACAGTATCTTTATTTCAAGTCCAGGATGTGAGTGAGTGAAATTGCAGCTTGCCCTCCATCTCCTATCGCTGATGATCCTTCAGCTCTACCGTCTCCCACCTCCTCTCCCTCCTCCAGTCAGTAACTCTTCTTGCCACTCGATCCCAGCCCCTCTGTGCCAGCTGTTGTACTGTACTACTGTACTTTTCAAGGTACTATACTGTAGGGTTAAAAATGTTTTATTTTTTGTGTTTGTTTTTTGTGTATAATTTGTGTGAAAAGTACTATAAACCTATTACAGTACAGTACTGTATAGCCGATTGTGTTAGTTGGGTACCTAGGCTAACTTTGTTGGACTTATGAACAAATTGGACTTACAAATACGCTATTGGAATAGAACTCGTTCATATGTAGGGGCCTTACTGTACCAGGAAGTTTCTGAAAAGAGAAGATTAATGAAAGGGCACTAACTGTACTAAATATAAAAACTTATTCTGCAATAATAAAAACAATGAGATACTGGTACATTTGTGAATCAACAATTCAAAAACAGACTAGAAAACCCAGAAACAGACCCAAAATATATACAGCAATTATATGAAGGTTTTATTTCAAAACGGTGGAGGAAAAGAGGATTATTCAGTAAATGGTGTTGGGACAACTGAGTAGCCATCTGAAAAAAAAAAGTTGGATCTCTACTTCACAGATTATACCAAAACGATTTCCAGATGAATCAAAGAAGTCATGTTAAAAAATGAAACCATAAATTACCACAAGATAAAAGAGAAAATCCATTTATTTAACTACAAAAAAATCATGTCACCATAAAAAAGACAAAGGACAGATGGAGGAAATTCTTTGTAATTCACCTCATAGACAAAGGGCTAATTTGCTTAACATATAAGAATGCTTACAAATCAGTAAGAAAGAGATCAACATTCCAGATAAATGGGCAAAACCTCAGAAAAAAGAAAGTATATACTATGAGAAATGCAAATACCGTGACAACATGGTATTTTCTGGGACATAATAGCTTGTGGTCAGTGAGGGTGTGGAGAACTGGCCCTCACGTGCTGTTGGTAAGAGTGAATATTAATTTCCACATCAGCAGTGATGGACGATTTGATAATCGTATAATTTTAAAAGCACTTTTTCTTTAAGCCAACAATTGCATTCCCAGAAACTTATAGCCATATTTACACAAGTGTGAAATGACATGTGGGTGAGAATATTCTTTACAATAGAAAAAGATTGGAAACAACTGCAATGTCTATCATAGGTAGCTGATTATATAAATTATGGTACATCCACACGATGAAATAAGAAACAGCCATTAACAAGGAATGGGGCAGCTATAAGAAAAGAGCTTCAAGATGCATTGTTAGGTTCAAAAGTATAGAACATAACAGGGTGTATAGGAAGATACTTTACAAGGAAAAGCAGAAGTATATATGAAAACACACACTCACATACTATGTGAGATAAGTAGTAGTATTATCCCCGTTTTTCAGAGATGGAACCTGAGGGTTAGAGGGGTCAGTAACCTTTTCAAAGTAGCACAGTTAGTAAAGACCATAGGAATAAGAGTCCAAGAAATCTAACTGCAGTCTCTTCTCTTTACTAATCTATATTGTCTCCATTGGGGAGGAAAATTTTATACACACACACACAGATTTTTTTTTTTTTTTTTTTGCCAAACTGCACAGCATGTGGGATCTTAGTTCCCTGACCAGGGATCGAACCTGTGTCCCTGCAGTGGAAGCACGGAGT
The DNA here is from genome assembly GCF_964374135.1 of Grampus griseus. Taxonomy (NCBI): domain Eukaryota; kingdom Metazoa; phylum Chordata; class Mammalia; order Artiodactyla; family Delphinidae; genus Grampus; species Grampus griseus. The sequence continues at coordinate 12,482,891 of NC_139018.1, forward strand.
CTTAACCACTGGACCACCAGACAAGTCCTTTTTTCTTTTTTTCTTTCTACTTTTTCTTTTTTTTCATATATTTTTAAAAAGCTGTCCAAATGTTGCTTTCTTTTATTTAAAGATATACAAATATGTGGTAACAAAGTAGCACCAAATAATGATGAAAAGCAATAGTTTCAGGCTCCAGTCAGTTCTTGCCTTAGTCCCCCTCTCCAGAGACATCTTTTCTCATAATTCCTGTGTTCGTCCAATGATTATCCTCTATAACTTTACAAAATATGATTCCTCTATTTTTTGATTTGCCAACCTATGCTTTTTCAAAAAGTTCAGTTTAAACGTCAGAAACCAGTCAGTAGCATTTATTATGATTGTATTGGAGTTCAGCCAGAGAAGCAGAACCAGAAGGAGATTACCTCTCTGTCTGTCTATCATCTATCTATCATGTGTCTTTGTATAGAGACATATATGTGAATGTGCGCGCACACACACACACACACTAGTTTGTTTATTATGAGGGAGTGGCTTATGCAAATGTGGGGGCTGGCCAAGCAAGCCTGGTGTCTGTAGGGCAGGCAGTCAGAAAGGGAAGGTCGCAGGCAGCCTGGAGCCCAGGAGCAAGAGCTGAAGCTTGAAGCCTCTGAATTGATCAAGTTAGGTCAATCCAGGATAACCTCCCGTTTCGGTTAGGGTCTTTGCACCTGCAAAATCCCTTCACAGCAGTACCTAGATTAGTGGTTGAATAACTGGGAGAAGGTACATGGACTCTACAAAATGGCTGTGGCTTTCTGTTTGTCCTCCAGCTCGTGAGAAAATATCCCTTGTAGCCCAACCTAACTAGAAACGTGGTAGAAGGAGAATTCCAAGGAATGTAGCCAAGCTGACACATCACAAAGCCATCACAGTCTACCCCTTGTCCACTTGGCTTTCATACACATTTGCTTAAATCATACTTAATGTCCAAATAAAGACATAACAGAGTCATATTAATGCCTCACATAATGCAGTTCTGCCCAGCACAACTGAAACAGGCTAACCTTTCCCCCAGTAGAGGACAGAGTCCTTCAGTGATTGCACTCTTCTCCTTTGCTATCCTGTAACTTAAGTACTGAGATGTAAAATTAACCTGCTAGATGATAAGGGGATGAGAGAGGGAAAGCACAAAAATATTTGGAGATATATATAATACTTGGATATATATGTAAATATATATTTACACATATATATACACAAACATTCATATTAAAATTAGGAGGAAATACTTATGGCTATTATCATCTTTGTTTCTATAACTGGTCATGTGGTCATTGTTGGTATGTATAACTACCTTCTTCACTCATTCCATATCTCCTTTGCCCTCAGCAAGCATCTCAGCTGACTGTACTTTTCTGCCTGGTGGTGTGACCCTACCTTCATTCCTGAAGGGTCTGGCCTATTAGCCATCCTGCCTGAATTGGGTTGTTGTAGTTTTCCACTGACTCTAATCACAGGACATGAAAGTGCTAAAAGATGCTCTGGGGGATTCTCCTGTAAGCCATACATACCCCTGCTTACTCGCCTTTTGTAGGACCAACTTGTTTTCTGCTTGGTAGTCAAGATCAATCACCCCAGCCAGTAGACTAACCTCCTTCTTCATCTGTTGATTTGGAGGCAGAAGAACCTGGAGTGGCAGGGTAGCAGTCTCTACTTGCAGGTCAATGAAATCCTTGTTGTGACCTGTACTAATTCTCCACTGCTGTGTAACAGAGCACCACAGACTTAGTGGCCTAAAACAACACATATTTATTACCTCACAGTTTCCATGGGTGAGGAGTCCAGACACAAGTTAGCTGGTTCTCTGTTTAGAATATCATAGGGCTGCAATCAAGGTATTGGCTGGGCTGATTTTTCATCTGGAGGCTCAACTGGGGAAGAATTTTCATCTTAGCTCAGATTGTTGGCAGAATGTCTTTCCTTGTGGTTGTATAGTTGAGGGCCCTTGCTTCTCACTACCTGGGGACACCCTCAGTTCCTAATGGCTGCCTGCAGTTCCCTGCTGCATGGCCCTTTCCATAAGCGACTCCCAACATGGCTATTCACTTCTTCAAAGCCAGCAGGAAGATCCGTCCAGCCTGCTCAGTCTTCTTATATAATGAACCATCATCCTGGGAGTGACATACCATCACCTTTGTCATATAATGTAACCTAATCAGAGGAGTGACATCTCATCATCTTTGCCATATCCTATGGGTTAGAAGCAAGACATGGGTCCTGCCTACACTCAGGGAGAGGGGATTATACAAAAACATGAATCTTTGTGGGCCACCTTAGGTTATGTCAGCCACAATGATTGTGTAAATACTGTTCATTTCCAGTCCTGGATCTAGTGGGTCCAATGTCAACCTCTAGCCCATCAAAGAGAATGTTCCTAGATGGATGTTAACTAAACTTATTGTGATCATTTCACAATACAGTATACACAAATCAAATTATCATGTTGTACACCTGAAACTATCTAAATTTTAAAGAAGAATGTGCCTATCATCAAAATCAAGTGGATTTCTTTACTACCCTCCTTCAATTCTTTAAATTCATGGCACATTTAGGATTGCTGTTTATTGGTTTTGAACACACATGTTTACTCTCACTCCTACCAAACTGAACACTAAAGGGATTTCCAAAGTGGCATAAACCCATAGGGACAGAGAGAACTGGAGAAATGACTGTAGGAACAAAATTTAGAAAGCGGCAAAGCAGATAGATAAATGGTAACTGAATTAGCAGACCTAGGAAAGCTAAATCCTAAACTGGCGTGGAGGCAAGATTGGAAGCAATGGGGTTTGTACTGCAGGACCCCCAAAGGGCTCAGGACTTGTAGCAACAAGTACATCTTGAACTGAAGATGAAAGTGGGGCTAAAAGTAGGATTGTTTAAATACACATGGAAGGAGTTTTTAGATCCTCAGTATTCTGTACCCTAGCAGCTGCCCTTGCCCACCCAGCCAGTGGCTGGAGGTTTATTCTTGGGAGAGGGTAAAGCAGAGGGTTGTTGGACTGATCGAAATCAATTTGAGAAAGGGGGTGGTGAATGCTTAAATACTAAATACACCCGAGAGTGCTAGCAGCCAGGCTTGTACTCTTTAGAAAGAAGATGGGAAGACCAGGGGAAATTTGAGAAGCCAAAGAGAAAAGAGCTAAAAACATTGAGATTGTTCCCAAATGAAACAACTTCTCCAGAACATGCTACTCTTTCTTATCTCTTTTCACAGTCGATAGGCTATTCTCTTGGATCCAGAACTTCAAGTAAACTTCTTAGTACCGGCTTTTAAATCTGAGAAAACAACCAAGGATCGTGAAGAATGCTGGGAAAGTCTCAAAACTGAAAGACTTAGACCAGAAAAAATTAAAAGAAAAATAAATGACTTGGAGGAATCTAGCTATGCAAAGAGATTATGCAACAAGCAAACAAACACACACACACCCTATCATTAATAGCCTCAGAAAAGAGAGAATGTTACATAAATGAAATAAGAATAGAATCTATGGAAAGGAAAATTCTGAGAGTAAAACAATTATTAGAAAATAAATATAGGAATTGTAAAAAAATTAATTTAAAGGCTTTGGAAGACAAAATTTAGAAAACTCATAAAATTAAACAAAAAGGCAGATAGGAAATAGGAGTGGAAAGAAAATTAAATAAACAGATCAAAAGATAGTTGGATAATGGAGGAATGGAAAGGGTTCATATGTGTTGGGAGAGTGGAGGAGAAGAGAGCCAAATCGTCCTCTTGCAGAGTGGAAAGCCAGTAGATAATGCCTAAAATGAACACAGAACAAAGCAAAACAACAAAAGATTGAAAGTGATTGTCTCTGGGTGGAGAAAATGGAGTGGAGGATACAAGGAACTACTGTATTTTTGCAATAAGCCTTGTAGAACTATGTGTGTGTGTGTGTGTGTGTGTGTGTGTATGCATATATAACTGATTTTAAAAAAACAGAAAAGTAAAGCACCCTAGCTTTAAGAAGTGTCATCTTTTATTATGATTTGGAACATTGCTTTATTGTAGAGCATTTGGATTTTTCTAGACTTTCTTATTCCCTTTCATTTTGTTGTTATAACAAGAAAATAATGTGCCTTTAATATCTTCAATTTTCTTTCTGAGTCCTAGTTGTATCAATTCGATCCTACAGTATAAATAGACTTGTAACTTAATCAAAAAGGAATTTATTTGAAGGATAAGAGGGTGCTCACTGACTCAAAGGCTGATGAACCAGGATTAGAAAAGATAAAGATTAGGCAGCTCCAGAGAGGATTATACAAAAAGTGCTTATCAATCTGGTTTGGAACCTGCTTCAAGAATGGACTCCCACCATCACCAGTCTTTTTGTCATTCTGCTCATGATTCCTGGTCCAGGAAAGGCGCACCTGTTTGTCCTGGCTTGAGGCACGTGCTTGAGCTTGCTAAGAGGCTAGATCTTAATTATTCCAGCCAGCTATGGAAAGAAGGCAGGGGTTCTTTTTTTTTTTTTTTTTTTTTTACTTTTTTAAAAAATTAAAGTATAGTTGCTTTACAATGTTGTGTTAGGTTCAGGTGTACAGCAAAGTGATTTGGTTATATATATATAATTTTTTTTCTTTTTCAGATTCTTTTCCCTTATAGGTTTTAGATAATATTGAGTATAGTTCCCTGTACTATACAGCAGGTCCTTTTGGTTGTCTATTTAATATTTAGTAGTGTGTATATGTTAATCCCAAACTCCTAATTTATCCCTCCCCCGACCTTTTCCCTTTGGTAACCGTAAGTTTGTTTTCTATGTCAAGGCAGTGAATCTTGATTAGCAGTCCCACCAGACTATAGAGATAGGGTAAGTTCTCCAAAGAAAAAAAGCTATTTTAGACTCCATATATATGCATTAGCCTACAGTATTTTTCTCTTTCTGACTGACTTCACTCTGAATGACAGAGTCTAGGTCCATCCACCTCACTACAAATAACTCAATTTCGTTTCTTTTTATGGCTGAGTAATATTCCATTGTATATATGTGCCACATCTTTATCCATTCGTCTGACGACGGGAATTTAGGTTGTTTCCATGACCTGGCTATTGTAAAGAGTGCTGCAATGAACATTGGGGTGCATGTGTCTTTTTGAATTATGCTTTTCTCAGGGTATATGCCCAGTAGTAGGATTGCTGGGTCATATGGTAATTCTATTTTTAGTTTTTTAAGGAACGTCCATACTGTTCTCCATAGTGGCTGTATCAATTTACGTTCCCACCAACAGTGCAAGAGGGTTCCCTTTTCTCCACACCCTCTCCAGCATTTGTTGTTCGTAGATTTTCTGATGATGCCCATTCTAACTGGTGTGAGGTGATACCTCATTGTAGTTTTGATTTACATTTCTCTAATAGTGACGTTGAGCAGCTTTTCATGTGCTTCCTGGCCATCTGTTCGTCCTCTTTGGAGAAATGTCTATTTAGGTCTTGTGCCCATTTTTGGTTTGGGTTCTTTGTTTTTTTAATATTGAGCTGCATGAGCTATTTATTTTTTTTGGAGATTAATCCTTTGTCTGTTGATTCCTTTGCAAATATTGTCTCCCATTCTGAGGGTTGTCTTTTCATCTTGTTTGTAGTTTCCTTTGCTGTGCAAAAGCTTTTAAGTTTCATTAGATCCCATTTGTTTATTTTTGTTTTTATTTCCATTACTCTAGGAGGTGGGTCAAAAAAGATCTTGCTGTGATTTATGTCAAAGAGTTTTCTTCCTATGTTTTCCTCTAAGAGTTTGATAGTGTCCAGTCTTACATTTAGATCTCTAATCAATTTTGAGTTTATTTTTGTGTATGGTGTTAGGGAGTGTTCTAATTTCATTCTTTTACATGTAGCTGTCCAGTTTTTCCCAGCACCACTTATTGAAGAGACTGTCTTTTCTCCGTGGTATATCCTTGCCTCTTTTGTCATAGATTAGTTGACCATAGGTGCGTGGGTTTATCTCTGGGCTTTCTATCCTGTTCCATTGATCTATATTTCTGTGTTTGTGCCAGTACCATATTGTCTTGATTACTGTAGCTTTGTATTACAGTCTGAAGTCAGGGACTCTGATACCTCCAACTCCGTTTTTTTCCCTCAAGACTGCTTTGGCTATTCGGGATCTTTTGTGTCTCCATACAAATTTTAAGACTTTTTTTTTCCAGTTCTGTAAAAAATGCCATTGGTAATTTGATAGGGATTGCATTGAATCTGTAGATTGCTTTGGGTAGTATACTGATTTTCGCAATACTGATTCTTCCAATCCAAGAATATGGTATATCTCTCCATCTGTTGGTATCATCTTTAATTTCTTTCAACAGTGTCTTATAGTTTTCCGCATACAGGTCTTTTGTCTCCCTAGGTAGGTTTATTCCTAGGTATTTTATTATTTTTGTTGCAATGGTAAATGGGAGTGTTTCCTTAATTTCTCTTTCAGATTTTTCATCATTAGTGTATAGGAGTGCAAGAGATTTCTGTGCATTAATTTTGTATCCTTCAACTTTACCAGATTCATTGATTAGCTCTAGTAGTTTCCTGGTGGCATCTTTAGGATTCTCTATGTATAGTATCATGTCATCTGCAAACAGTAACAGCTTTACTTCTTCTTTTCCAATTTTTATTCCTTTCATTTCTTTTTCTTCTCCGATTGCCATGACTAGGACTTCCAAAACTATGTTGAATAATAGTGGTGAGAGTGGACATCGTTGTCTTGTTCCTGATCTTAGAGGAAATGCTTTAAGTTTTTCACCACTGAGAATGATGTTTGCTGTGGGTTTGTCATATATGGCCTTTAGTATGTTGAGGTAGATTCCCGCTGCCCACTTTCTGGAGAGTTTTTATCATAAATGGGTGCTGAATTTTGTCAAAAGCTTTTTCTGCATCTCTTGAGATGATTATATTGTTTTTATTTTTCAATTTGTTAATATGGTTTATCACATTGATTTATTTGCATATATTGAAGAATCCTTGCATCCCTGGAATAAATCCCACTTGATCATGGTTTATGCCTTTATGATCCTTTCAGTGTGTTGTTGGATTCTGTTTGCTAGTATTTTGTTGAGGATTTTTGCATCTATATTAATCAGTGATATTGGTCTGTAATTTTCTTTTTTTGTAGTATCTTTGTCTGGTTTTGGTATCAGGGTGATGGTGGCCTCATAGAATGAGTTTGCGAGTGTTCCTTCCTCTGCTATATTTTGGAAGAGTTTGAGAAGGATGGGTGTTAGCTCTTCTCTAAATGTTTGGTAGAATTCACCTGTGAAGCCATCTGGTCCTGGACTTTCGTTTGTTGGAAGATTTTTAATCACAGTTTCAATTTCATTGTTTGTGGCTGGTCTGTTCATATTTTCTATTTCTTCCTGGTTCAGTCTTAGAAGGTTATACCTTTCTAAGAATTTGTCCATTTCTTCCAGGTTGTCCTTTTTATTGGCATAGAGTTGCTTGTAGTAGTCTCTTAGGATGCTTTGTATTTCTGTGGTGCCTGTTGTAACTTCTCCTTTTTCATTTCTAATTTTATTGATTTGAGTCCTCTCCCTCTTTTTCTTCATGAGTCTGGCTAATGGTTTATCAATTTTGTTTCTCTTCTCAGAGAAGCAGCTTTTAGTGTGTTTTTTTTTGTTTGTTTGTTTTTTTGCGGTACATGGGCCTCTCACTGCTGTGGCCTCTTCCGTTGTGGAGCACAGGCTCCGGACGCACAGGCTCAGCGGCCATGGCTCACAGACCCAGCCGCTCCACAGCATGTGGAATCTTCCCGGACCGGGGCATGAACCGGTGTCACCTGCATCGGCAGGTGGACTCTCAACCACTGCGCCACCAGGGAAGCCCCAGCTTTTAGTTTTATTGATCTTTACTATTGTTTTCTTTGTTTCTATTTCATTTATTTCTGCTCTGATCTTTATGATTTCTTCTGCTAACTTTGGGTTTTGTTTGTTTTTCTTTCTCTAGTTCCTTTAGCTGTAAGGTTAGATTGTTTATTTGAGATTTTTCTTTTTTCTTGAGGTAGGCTTGTAGAGCTATAAACTTCCCTCTTAGAACTGCTGTTACCATGTCCCATAGGTTTTGGAATGTCGTGTTATCATTGTCATTTGTCTCTAGGTATTTTTTGATTTTCTGTTTGATTTCTTCAGTGATCTCTTGGTTGTTTAGTAACGTATTGTTTAGCCTCCATGTGTTGTGTATTTTCAGTTTTTTCCCTGTAACTGATTTCTAATCTCATAGCATTGTGGTCAGAAAAGATGTTTGATATGACTTCAATTTTCTTAAATTTATTGAGGCTTGATTTGTGACCCAAGATGTGATCTATCCTGGAGAATGTTCCATGTGCACTTGAGAAGAAAGTGTAATCTGCTGGTTTGGGGTGGAATGTCCTATAAATATCAATTAAGTCTATCTGGTCTGTTGTGTCATGTAAAGCTTGTGTTTCCTTAGTAATTTTCTGTTTGGATGATCTGTCCATTGGTGTAAGTGAGATGTTAAAGTGCCCCAGTATTATTGTGTTACTGTCAATTTTCTCTTTTATAGCTGTTAGCAGTTGCCTTATGTATTGAGGTGCTCCTGTGTTGGGTGTATATATATTTATAATTGTTCTATCTTCTTCTTGGATTGATCCCTTGATCATTATGTAGTGTCCTTCCTTGTCTCTTGTAACATTCTTTATTTTAAAGTCTGTATTATCTGATATGAGTTGCTACTCCAGCTTTCTTTTGATTTCCATTTGCATGGAATATCTTTTTCCATCCCCTCACTTTCAGTCTGTATGTGTCCCTAGGTCTGAAGTGGGTCTCTTGTAGACAGCATATATATGGGTCTTGTTTTTGTATCCATTCAGGAAGCCTGTGTCTTTTGGATGGAGCATTTAATCCATTCACATATAAGGTAATTATTGATATCTATGTTCCTATTACCATTTTCTTAATCGTTACGGGGTTTTTTTTGTAGGTCCTTTTCTTCTCTTGTGTTTCCCACTTAGAGAAGTTCTTTTAGCATTTGTTGTAGAGCTGGTTTGGTGGTGCTGAATTCTCTTAGCTTTTGCTTGTCTGTAAAGCTTTTGATTTCTCCATTGAATCTGAATGAGATCCTTGCCGAGTAGAGTAATCTTGGTTTTAGTTTCTTCCCTTTCATCACTTTAAGTATATCATGCCACTCCCTTCTGGCTTGTAGAGTTTCTGCTGAGAAATCAGCTGTTAACCTTATGGGAGTTCCCTTGTATGTTATTTGTCGTTTTTCCCTTGCTGCTTTCAATAATTTTTCTGTCTTTAATTTTTGCCAATTTGATTACTATGTGTCTTGGCATGTTTCTCCTTGGGTTTATCCTGTATGGGACTCTCTGCACTTCCTGGACTTGGGTGGCTATTTCCTTTCCCATATTAGGGAAGTTTTCGACTATTATCTCTTCAAACATTTTCTCGGGTCCTTTCTCTCTCTCTTCTCCTTCTGGGACCCCTATAATGCGAATGTTATTGTGTTTAATGTTGTCCCAGAGGTCTCTTAGGCTGCCTTCATTTCTTTTCATTCTTTTTTCTTTATTCTGTTCCATGGCAGTGAATTCCACCATTCTGTCTTCCAGGTCACTTATCTGTTCTTCTGCCTCAGTTATTCTGCTATTGATTCCTTGTAGTGTATTTTTCATTTCAGTTATTGTATTGTTCATCTCTGTTTGTTTGTTCTTTAATTCTTCTAGGTCTTTGTTAAACATTTCTTGCATCTTCTCAATCTTTGCCTCCATTCTTTTTCCGAGGTCCTGGACCATCTTCACTATCATTATTCTGAATTCTTTTTCTAGAAGTTTGCCTATCTCCACTTCATTTACTTGTTTTTCTGGGGTTTTATCTTGTTCCTTCATCTGGTACATAGCCCTCTGCCTTTTCATCTTGTCTATCTTTCTCTGAATGTGGTTTTTGTTCCACAGGCTGCAGGATTGTAGTTCTTCTTGCTTTTGTTGTATCCATTTCTTGTTTAATGGGTACTTAGGTTAAAAACTCATTTAATTTTCCTGTAAGGCCTTGAAGGCATTGCTCCATTTTATTCTGTTATCCAGTATTGCTGATAGGAATTATGCCATTCTGATTCTTATCTCTTTAGTGAGAATTTCTCTGTCCTGAAATTTCATGAGGTGTGTCCAGACATGTGCCTGTTTTCATCTTTTGTGTTGGCATTCTGTGTCTCCTTTCAGTCTATATACTTGAGTGTTTCTTTTGCTCTGAGGAAATGTTAGATTTTCTTTACTTTTTCTCCAATGCTTTTACTATTTTCTTTATTTCATATTGTCCTCTCATTAGTTTTCATTCCTCTTCTCTATGACCCTTACTATATTTCTGGTCGAAACTATTTTCCTTTGGGCCCCTTGAAATTTAATCTTTAATTTCTGAGATTTTTTTGTCATTTTCTTCTATTTCCTGAGTTTGATCAACTCTCATTTCACATCTTCCTGTATTTTCTCTGTTTCTAGTCTGATTTATTTAGAACTTATTACTTAAGGTAATTTTTGTTTCAATGTGCAAATCCTTGTTTCAACATTTTAATTCAGGTTAGAGTGTTGTGTTACAGTTTTTTCTGTTTTATAGTTTTTCTGTTTCTTGTTTGGGGCAGAGAGAATATTCTTATCTGCTGAAATATTTGAATTCACATTTCTATATTATAGCTTTGCATGGATATTTCCTGCTATTTTGTGTTCATTTTGAAATGTCATATGTTTTTTGTACAAGCCTGCAGGTAGGGGGCAAGGTTTGAGTATCTATGTCCCTTTTTTTCCCATGTGATTCTTTTATTTTTTTTTCAAATTTTTAGAAAAAAATTTTAGAGCAGTTTTAGGTTTTACAGGAAAATTGAGAGGAAGGTACAGGAATTTCCTGTATAATTCCTGCCCTGACACATGCATAGCCTCCCCTATTACCAAAGTCCTCCACCAGAGTGGTACATGTGTTACGACTAATGAACCTACATTGACATATCATAATCACCCAAAGTCCATAGTTTACCTTAGGGCTCACTCTTGGTGTTGAACATTCTATAGGTCTGGACAAATGTAAAATGGCAAGTATCCATGATTATCATATCATACAGAGTATTTTTCACTATTGCCAAAATCCTCTGTGCTCTGCCTATTGACACCTTCCTCCCCACTGCCAGCTCCTGTCAACTGCTGATTTTTTTTTTTTTCTTTTTGGCTGCATTGGGTCTTTGTTGCTGCATGCAGGCTTTCTCTAGTTGCAGTGAGCAGGGGCTACTCCTTGTTGTGGTGCACAGGCTTCTCATTGCAGTGGCTTCTTGTTGCAGAGCACAGGCTCTAGGTGCATGGACTTCAGTAGTTGTGGCACACAGGCTTAGTAGTTGTGAGTCATAGACTCTAGAGTGCTGGCTTAGTAGTTGTGGCGCACAAGCATAGTTGCTCCACAGCATGCGGGATCTTCCTGGACCAGGGCTCGAACCCATGTCCCCTGCATTGGCAGGCAGATTCTTTTTTTTTTTTTAACATCTTTATTGGAGTATAATTGATTTACAGTGTTGTGTTTGTTTCTGCTGTATAATAAAGTGAATCAGCTATATGCATACGTATATACCCATATTCCCTACCTCTTGCATCTCCCTCCCACCCTCCTTATCCCACCCCTCTAGGTGGTCTCAAAGCACTGAGCTGATCTCCCTGTGCCATGCAGCTGTTTCCCACTAGCTATCTATTTTACATTTGGTAGTGTATATATGTCAGTGCTACTCTCTCACTTCGTCCCAGCTTATCCTTCCCCCTCCCCGTGTCCTCAAGTCTATTCTCTACATCTGTGTCTTTATTCCTGTCCTGCCCCTAGGTTCATCAAAACCGTTTTTTAAATATATTCCATATATATGTGTTAGCATATGGTATTTGTTTTTCTCTTTCTGACTTACTTCACTCTGTATGACAGACTCTGGGTCCAGCCACCTCACTACAAATAAGTCAATTTCATTTCTTTTTATGGCTGAGTAATATTCCATTGTATATATGTGGGCAGGAAGATTCTTAACCATTTCACCACCAGGGAAGCCCAACTATTGATATTTTTGTTGTCTCCATAGTTTTGCCTTTTCCAGAATGTCATATAGTTGGAATCATAAAATAAGTAGCCTTTCAGATTGACTTTTTTCACTAAGTAATATGCATTTAATTTTCCTCCATGTAAAAAGCTCATTTCTTTTTAGTGCTGAATAACATTTCACTGTCTGGATGTACCACGGTTTAGTTATTCATTCACCAACTGAAGGACATCTTGGTTACTTCTAAGTTTTGGCAATTGTGAATAAATCTGCTATAAACATCTGTGTGCAAGTATTTGTGTGAACTTAAGTTTTCATCTCCTTAGAGTAAATACCAAGGAGTGCTGGATCATATGGTAAGAGTATGTTTAATTTTGTTAAAAACTCACCAGGGACTTACCTGGTGGCACCACTGTCAAGAATCCGCGTGCCAGCGCAGGGGACACGGCTTCAAGCCCTAGTCTGGGAAGATCCCACATGCTGCAGAGCAACTAAGTCTGTGCGCCACAACTACTGAGCCTGTGCTCTAGAGCCCTCGAGCCACAACTACTGAAACCCGTGTGCCTAGATCCCGTGCTCCACAACAAGAGAGACCACTGCGATGAGAAGCGCACACACTGCAATGAAGAGTAACCCCCACTCTTTGCAACTAGAGAAAGCCCGTGTGCAGCAATGAAGGCCCAATGCAGCCAAAAGTAAAAAGATAAATAAATAAAATTTTTTTTAAAAAACCTCACCAAACTGTCTTCCAAGTGGCTGTACCATTTTGCATACTCGCAGCATTGGTGCTGTTAGCGCTCCAAATTTTGGTCATTCTAATAGGTGTGAAATGGTATCTCATTGTTTTGAGTTGCATTTCTCTGATGACATTTGATGTGGAACATGTTTTCATATACTTATATGCCATCTATATATCTTCTTTCATGAGGTGTCTGTTAGGATTTGTGGCCCATTTTTTAATCGGGCTGTTTTCTTATTATTGAGTTTTAAGAGTTCTTTGTATGTTTTAGATAACAGTCCTTTATCATGTGTGTCTTTTGCAGATATTGTGTTGGCCAAAAAATTCATTTGGGTTTCTCTGTAAGATGTTACGGAAAACCCCAAATGAACTTTTTGGCCAACCCAGTATTTTTTTTCTCCCACTCCATGTTTTTTTTTCTCTTGACAGTGCCTTTCACATAGAAAACTTTACTTTTAATGAAATTTGGTTTCTCAATTCTTTTTTTTTTTAATTTTACAAACATTTTGTAGTGACATTTATTGGTTTTCTTTCTAATTTTACAAGGAATACACATTCATTGCAGACAACTAGAAATACATAAAAGCATAAAGTAAAAATCAACAATCACCCATATCCCACCCCCCAGAGATAACTGTCATTAGCATTTTAATACATTATTTCAGTGTCTACATATTTTTTTAATTGAAGTGTAATTGACTCACAATATTATGTTAGTTCCAGGTCTATAACATGATGGTTCAATATTTCTATACATTACAAAATGATCACCATGATATATCGAGTTACTGTCTGTCACCATAAAAAGATATTACAATATAATTGACTATTTCCCTGTACTGTACATTTCATCCCTGTGACTTATTTATTTTGTAACTGGAAGTTTGTACCTCTTAATCTCCCTTACCTATTTTATTCATACCACCACTCCCCTCCCCTCAGGCAACCACCAATTTGTTCTCTGTGTCTAGGACTCTTTTGTTATGTTTGTTCATTTGTTTTATTTTTTAGATTCCACATTCCATATACACTGACATATAAGTGAAATCATATGGTACTTGTCTTTCTATGACTTACTTCACTTAGCAAAATCCCCTCTAGGTCCATTCATGTTGTCGCACATGGAAAGATTTCATTCTTTTTATGGATGAGTAATATTCCATTGTACGTATTTATATACACACCACATCTTCTTTATTCATTCATCTGTTGATGGACACTTAGTTTGCTTCTATATCTTAGCTATTGTAAATAGTGCTGCAGTAAACATAGGGGTACAAGTATCTTTTTGAATTAGTTGTTTACATTTTCTTCATATAAATATCCAGAAGTGAAATTGTTTGGTTGTATGATAGTTTTATTTTTAATTTTTTAAGGAACTACCATAATGTTTTCCATAGTGGTTGCACCAGTTTAGTACATTCCCACCAACAATGCACGAAGGTCCCCCTTTGTCTACACCCTTGCCAATATTTGTTATTTGTTGTTTTTTTGATAATAGCAATTCTTTCTTTTTTTTTGGCTGTGCCATGCAGCATGTGAGATCTTAGTTCCCTGACCAGGGATCAAACCCACGCCCCCTGCACTGGAAGTGTGGAGTCTTAACCACTGGAATGCCAGGGAAGTCCCTGATAAAAGCAATTCTGACAGGTGTGAGGTAATATCTCACTGTGGTTTTGATTTTTATTTCCATGATGATTAGGGATGTTGAGCATCTTTTGATGTTGCTGTTGGCCATCTGCATGTCTTTTTTGGAAAATGTCTAGTCAGGTCCTCTGCCCATTTTTTAATTGGGTTGTTTGTTTTTTTATGTCGAGTTGTGTAAGTTTTTTGATTACTTTGGATATTAACCCCTCATCAGGTATATTGTTTGCAAATATCTTCTCCATTCAGTAGGCAGCCTTTTCCTTTTGTTGATAGTTTACTTTGTTGTGCAAAAACTTTTTAGTCTGATGTAGTCCAATTTGTTTATTTTTGTTTCTGTTTCCCTTGCATAAGGAGACAGATCCAAAAACATATTGCTAAGGCCAATATCAAAGAGCATACCGCCTATGTTTTCTTCTAGGAGATTGATGGTTTCAGGTCTTACATTTAAGTCTTTAATCCATTTTGAGTTTTTTGTTTTTTTGGTTTTTTTTTTTTTTACAGTGTGAGAGTGTAGTCCAGTTTCATTCTTTTGCATGTAGCTGTCCAGTTTTTCCAACACCAATTACAAAGAAGCTGTCTTTTCCCCATTATGTATTCTTACCTCCTTTGTTGTAGATTAAATTGACCATATAAGTGTGGGTTTATTTCTGGGCTCTCTGTTCTGTTCCATTGATCCATCTGTTTTTGTGCGAGTACCACACCATTTTGATTACTATACCTTTGTAGTGTGGTTTAAAATCAGGGAGCATGATATCTCCAGTTTTGTTCTTCTTTCTCAAGATCGTTTTGAGTATTTGAGGTCTTTTGTGTTTCTATACAAATTTTAGAATTATTTGTTCTAATTCTGTGGAAAATGACATTGGTTCTGTCTAGGTTTCTTAATTCAAAAGCATCCTCTTCTGTTGCTAAAGGGAAGTTGAATTTTTAAGTAGATGGAAACTTTTGGGTGTGGGGTCAGTGTGTTTCCCGATTTTGTGGTTCTCTTTTGTTTCTGTAAGATCTTTAATTTCCATTGTTTGCTTTCTTTTTTCTCTTCACCATCAAACATCTGAGAAATTCCTCCCCATTCAGAGGCTACCCCTTCTTCTGAATGCTGCCTTCCTAAAACTGCAAGGAGATTTTCAAACGAGTGTTCTAATCTACCAGTTCTCAAACCTTTTCTCAGTATTTCTTTTCTCAGGTGGAACTCTATTAGAGAGGATTTCACCTGTATCCTACCACTGCTATACTCCTGTGAACCTCTGTTCTTTTCCACACAATCTCTACCATACTTTGCTCTGGTGTGGACTCTGGATTTGATCCTGCTGGGTTTAGATGTTTATTTTTCTACTTTTATGTAAATTGAAATTCTTAGTAATATCTGTGCAGTGGTTGCTCTAGGGTTGTTTTATTAATTCTCCTCTTTATTTATGTGATTTTTTTGGTGAATATGTGGAGAAATACAGTTTTGAGTAGCCACAATGTATCTTCCATAAAGTTTATATATTTATATATATTTTAAGACTGGCCTAGCTCCCAAATTATGGTTTCTAAATACCATTTCCCAGTAAAAGGAATCAGAATTCCATACAGAAATGACTGATCCTATGTTTGGGACAGAAGTGTATAAAGTGAGCCTGGAATATTTTGTCCTAGAAGAAGGGAAGAAAGCAAGCAATCAAAGACTCAAGTAGAGCCATGTCAAAAGGACTCAGGAGCC
The DNA here is from genome assembly GCF_964374135.1 of Grampus griseus. Lineage (NCBI taxonomy): Eukaryota > Metazoa > Chordata > Mammalia > Artiodactyla > Delphinidae > Grampus > Grampus griseus. The sequence goes on from NC_139018.1 coordinate 12,498,974, forward strand.
AACTTTAAGAAGACCATACCTGCCAAAAATTGGACACTTTGAGCATCAGTACGGATAGTAACTGTAACGGATAGAAACACTGAAATATATTTAAACAGAAAGCTATGAGTTCATAATGATACTTAAAAATAAATTTTATTGTTTGCTTCTATGAGGATGCTAGAAAATCAATTCTAGGGAACCAATGCTAGGGAATCAAAACTGGTAAGTTAGGGAAAAGAATGAAACATTTATTTTGTCTTTCCTTAGGAAGCATTTATTTTGTCTTTCCTCTGGGTAACCAAATAGTTGGTGAAGGAAATTTTATCTTTATAGAAGTATTCCAGTGAATGAATAAAGAATGAATGATAAAATATCACCATCTTGCAACCTCCAGTGAATTTAACAGATCTAGGCAATAAATGATTGCTGGTGTATCATGGAAAGAGAGAACCAGTCATTATGTACCTCCTGTTAGACGTATTCAACACCACCTATGAAGTGTCCCTGCCAAAAAAATTAACCTGAATCTGATCAAGCATTTAAATCTACTTAGCAATTTACAGGACAAATGAGATAAACTTACTGTGTAAAAGATACCACGATGATGCAATCAGCAAAATCCAGAGGAAAACATTAAAACGAACTACTTCTTCAACTAATAAGTTGCAAGGAAAAAGAGAGAGAAAATGGGGGTGAAAAGGAGAGTTATCTGTGGATTTAACAACTTCAAAAATATATCAACCAATTGCAGAGATAAACCCTATTGGATCTTGATTCATACAAACTATAAAAAAATTTAAGAATGGTATACTGAAGAAATGAAAACAGTCACTGGGTAGATATCCAGGAATCATTATTATTTTAAGACATGATATGGTATTGTGTTTTTTTTGTTTTTTATTAATTTATTTATTTTTGGCTGCATTGGGTCTTCGTTACTGCGTGCAGGCTTTCTCTAGTTGCATTGAGCAGGGGCTACTCTTCACTGCGGTGCACGGCCTTTTCATTTGGATGGCCTCTCGTTGCAGAGCATGGGCTCTAGGTGCACAGGCTTCAGTAGTTGTAGCACATAGGCTCAGTAGTTATGGTTCACGGGCTCTAGAGTGCAGGCTCAGTAGTTGTGACGCACAGGCTTAGTTGCTCCGCAGCATGTGGGATCTTCCCAGACCAGGGCTCGAACCCATGTTCCCTGCACTGGCAGGCAGATTCTTAACCACTGCACCACCAGGGAAGTCCAGTATTGTGGTTTTGTTTTATTTTAATAATGTCATTTTTGGACTTCCCTGGTGGTCCAGTGGTAAAGTATCCACCTTACAATGCTGGGGACAAGGTTTTGATCCCTGGTGAGGGAACTAAGATCCCACATGCTGTGGGGCAACTAAGCCCATGTGCCACAACTACTGAGCTTGCTCACCTCAACTGGAGAGCCTCTGTGCCTCTAACTACAGAGCCCACACACTCTGGAACCCGCGTGCCACAACTACAGAACCCACATGTCCTGGAGCCTGCGTGGCACAAGTAGAGAAGAGAAAATCAGCACACCACAACTAGAGAGAAGCCTGCACGCTACAACGAAAGATCCCACACGCGTCAACAAAGATCCCGTGTGCTGCAGCTAAGACCTGACACAGCCATAAATGAATGAATAAATAAATAAATAATAAATTAAAAATGTCATTTTCTCTTAGAAGTATGTACTGAAATATGTATAAATGTCTAGGATATCTTCAAGAGTATCCTGAAGGAGGATGATAAATGGGTGTATGTATTGATGAAACAGGACTGAAGCTAGATGATGGACAAAGAGGCTGATTGTACAGTCTTTCTTTTTATTTTGTTTGGAATCTTTTTCTAATGTTGGAATATCCCATAATAATTTTTTTAAACTGGTAGTAATGTTAATCTGGGGTGATCAAAATGTCCTTGTTATTTTATTCTTTGAACGTTTTGAGTCTTTAAATTTTTTCTTTAACATCTTTATTGGAGTATAATTGCTTTACAATGTTGTGTTAGTTTCTGCTGTATAACAAAGTGAATCAGCTATATGTATACATATATCCCCATATCCCCTCCCTCTTGCATCTCCCTCCCACCTTCCCTATCCCACCCATCTTGGTGGTCACAAAAAGCATAAGAAAAGTATGTCTCTGGATGGGGGTAGACTTTGAAACTATAAGGCAACAGAAACAAAGGAAAGTACTGATAGATTTGATTGCATCAGATTTGAATTACTATGTATCAAAACCCATTGTAAACAAAATTAAGTGACTAATTGGGTTTAATATTCATTGTAAGTATTGCAAGAAATTCTTTTACCATTTCACAAGCAAAACACTAAAATTCCAACAGAAAATGGTCAAGAATATGTCCAGATAATTTATAGAAGACAAAATGGCTAACAAGCATATCTTAAATATTAAATTGCACCAATATTTTAAAAAGTAAAACAATGAGATACTTTTTTGCCTATCAAACTATTACAGATTATATCTAATTCTCAGCACTACATTTTTTCTTAACTGTATGTCCCACAGGCATTTCTTTTTTTTCTTTTAATTAATTAATTAATTTATTTTTGGCTGTGTTGGGTCTTGGTTGCTGTGCACAGGCTTTCTGTAGTTGCAGTGAGTGGGGGGCTACTCTTCATTGGGGTGTGCAGGCTTCTCATTGTGGTGGCTTCTCTTGTTGCGGAGCACAGGCTCTAGGGCACGTGGGCTTCAGTAGTCACAGCTCACGGGCTCAGTAGTTGTGGCTTGCGGGCTCTAGAGCGCAGGCTCAGTAGTTGTGGCGCGTGGGCTTAGTTGCTTTGAGGCATGTGGGATCTTCCCAGACCAGGGCTCGAACCCACGTCCCCTGCATTGGCAGGTGGATTCTTAACTGCTGCTCCACCAGGGAAGCCCCAAACACTGCATTTTCTGGAAAGCAATTTTCCAACATATACCAAGAATCTTAAATATATTTATATCCTAAAAAAATATATTTACATGCAGGGAAAGATTTTTGTTCAGGATTATTCAGTTATGCTATTCATAACAGGAAAACACTGGAAACAACTGAATGACTTATGTTTAAATAAATTGTAGTTATTTTAGATATGTAATTGTGAAAAAAGTTTTTAAAGTTGAATTACATGAAAAAAATGGTCAGAATAACAATGACTGAAAGCTATATACTGAAGCTATATACAGAAGGATCCTATGTGAAACACATAAATGTGTAGGGAACAGATTGTAGAAATAGGTCAAAGTGTTAATAGTCCTTATATCTGATTGTTGGTTTATGGGTAATTAATTTCTCTGTACCTGTTTGTATTTTTCAAGTTTTGCACAATGAGCACTTCTATAGTCAGAGAAAAATTGCAGAAAAAGTCAAAGTCATCCTTCCAATGAGCCCCTTTCCTTGTCCCCAAATTTCCTAACTAGATGCCCCGTGCCTGTCTTGTTTTCCAGGGAGAAGAACATTTTCATTCTACTGTTACAGATAAAAGCTCTGCTATGGGAGCTTTCCTTCAAATCAAAGTGTAATTCAACAGTAACTGACTGAAAGCAGATCCTTACCCTTAATAGGGGAGGAACTGAGTCTTTATTGGGAGAGATATTTTGTTGAGTTTTGCACATTGTTGCAGGTTGAGGAGTAACTTTTTTCTTTCAGTTAAAGTAACCAGAAAATGTGAGAGAAAGTTTTTCTCACATGGGCTCTTTAGGAATAGGTAACCCAGATACCAGCTATCTTTCATGATATGGGTATAAGCAGATTCTACATGGCCATTTGAAGGGACTTCTGAAGGAAAACATGAATGTAAAGCAGGTTTTATTATCATCATTTAAAAAATTATTTGTTAGCTTCTGTGACCTTGATGACTAGTTAGGGTGCTAAGTAAGAAAGGTTCAGTCTCAGCCCACTGGTCAAAGGCAGGCTGAGTGGGTATAATCAACCCCACCAAGGACATTTACACAAGAATGAACCTGAAGAGCAGATTGGCATATCATTTGGTGTTACTGATTCCCATGCACAAGTAGCTCATTCCTATCTTTTTGCTTTGTGTATTTAATTTTCTTGCTTACTCTATCAATAAGGTCTTCATTCTTTTAAGTCCCACTCTTCCTTCAGGACACTGATGTGAACACAGAAAATGATCTTTGGTGCTCTTTGAAGAGGCAGTTAATTGGAAATTCCAACTGCCTGTCCTTTAGATTTTTCTAAGCATGCTTCTATACTTGGTAGCAGCTGATTGGCTGTTACCAAAGTTAAGTGGACTACTAAACCAGTAAACTGTGAAAACTCAACTCCCAGTTTTGGGTCTTCTTTCTCAGCCTGTATAGAAGAAAGCTTGGGAAAATATAAAAAAGAAAAGTGCAACTGGTTGGGCACCCCACTAAAAAGGAATTACAGTAAGAAATAAGGGCCCTACTATAGTATGAATTTACAGTGTAATCACTCTTCCATGATAACAGAGTAACTACAAATGAACCGGTAGGTTCCTCCTTTGGGACAATTCCCAATATTTATTTGATGCCAGAGAATAGAAAATACCGAGATATATGACCTATATCTGACCGTTACATGAAACTCATAAGCATTAAATGGGAATAATAAGTGGGGATAATTTGACTGTTAAGGATGCGTAGGAGAGTGTGATGAAGATAAAGAAGTTGCTTCAATGTATAAAGATATGGATTCAGAGCTAATATTTATCAAGTGCTTAGTTTGTGTAAAGTAGCTAGCTGTTAGATGTTTTAGTATATTATTCATTTAATTCTCACAACAACCCTGCGAAGTGTTATCCCTATTTTACTGAATAGAAAGTAAACTTGAAGAAGTTAAGTAACTTTCCAAAGATCAAACATCTCAGTGGGCAGAGCTGATCTTAGGCCAAAGCCTGTGCCTTTTCTCTAACCATGAGATAATTGTTGAAAGAAGGTAGTACCAAATTGAGAAAGTCATAATATTGAAGAAGGAGAAGAATGAGACTAATGTATGTATGAAGCAGAATTATGGTGAACAAATTTAGCAGTTTTGGTGAGCAGTCAAATCTACTCAAGAATGTTATGTGGAATAAGTTTTGAAATTTTCATTTTGTGGCATCTTTTTACGCTGACTAGATCAATTCAATCAGGAAACCTTGGTTCTAAGCCCAACTCTGTAACTAGCTAGTAACGGACTTTGGACATGTTACTTAATGTCTCATATGTCAACTCTAAAGTAAAGTACATTTCATCTCTAAATTTTAAAAAATTATATATATAAGCTATAAATATGAATTTATATATATGGGCTGAATTAACAGAGTAAGGGAATGTGCAGCTAGCACAAAGCCATGCAGTGTTCAAAGATCACTCCTTGGCTGTCTTGCCCGTAAATATGCTCTCTCGGGTTTCCTTTCCTTAATGAAAGCATTTAAAAGCCTTTCAAATTAAGTTTTTAGTTTTTGACTCAAAGACAGGTACAGTCAAATCCACTTAAATGAAATTAGAGATCTTCTTATATTTACTTGAGAGAACTGAATTGGAGCAACTTTGAAGATAACTTATTAAGAGGTCATCCAAACTGGGGTCCTGGAATATAATACATTTCAGACAGTATTTCAGGGATGAGGAAAGCTTATGGGTTCTAATAATGGTGTTATGTCATTTAATTTGAATGTTTAGCAAAATAATACAAGATTTTCCTGGTAAGGGCACTATTTTCAAAGTTTGTCTCTGGTAACTTCTCCATTTAATGTTAAATTCATTCTTATACCAAAAATAATATTGAGCCTAGCACCGTGCAGATGTAATTTTGACGGACCATCTATTTCCTCTTACCTTGTGAAAACAAGTTGTTTTCTTAGATGACTAAAAAATGCACTTAAAAAACAATTCTCCCCTAACCATGTGATAAGGGTGAGGAATTCAAAATCCAACAAATGTTGAGCTTTCTACTGTCAGTTAAATGTATTGAATCAAGAAAATCAATTTTGAGGGAAGAAAAACATCAGTTAAATTTAATTTACTCAGCAGTTGTCAGGAACCCCAAAGGATCTGGAATTTACTCTTCCTATAGCTGGCGAGTCAGTCTGTTACTGTTTCTTGGGTGCTGGCAAAAGACACAGACTCCTGGGTCAGAGATGTAGGACTTTATCACTCACAGCAAAAGCAGTAGTCACTGTCAACATGATGTTCACTCCAGTTCTCCATGTCCCCTTCCTCCCTCCCTCCTCCCACCCTAGTCCCATGGAGTCTCATGCTGTATTAGTTTACTAGGGCTAACAACGTACCACACACTGAGTGGTTTAAGCAACAGAAATTTGTTGTCTCACAGCTCTAGAGTTTAGAAATTTGAGATTATCCTGACCCTGGATTTGGGTCAGTTTCCCTGATGTGCAGCAAAGCCAGTCTGACACCGGGTTGTGGTGAGGGAAAGTACGTTTATTGCAGGGTGCCAAGAAAGGAGAATGTGCAGCTAGTACTCAAAGGACCTGAACTCCCTGATGGCTTTCAGGGAAGGGTTTTTTAAGGCACCATTAGGGATGTGGGTTGCAGGGTGCCTGATCAGTTCGTGGACATTCTTCTGATTGATTGGCAATGAGGTAACAGGGTGATGTTTCCAGAGTCAACATCATCAACTTTCTGATCCCAATTGGTCTGGAGTCTACGCACTTATGGTCAGCTGTTTCCATCTGGTGGGAGTCTAGTTTCTGTAAAAACAACTTAGGAATGTGCTTCAGACATTGTTATCTATGTCCTTCATGGACGAACTAAAGGTCCTGTGACTCTGCTGTATGGCTGATCTTTTGTTTAAATTGTTACCAGTTTACTTTCCTGGCCCAACAGTTATTCTTTATTATTATATGTTCATATTTTCCTAATCATTAACTCTTTAGCCAGCCTTTTGAGACTCGGGAGAAACCTGAAGATGTCAGGAGAAACCTCTTTTACTTCAAGAGATGCGGGGCACAGAGAGTCCCAAACGATGTGAGAGGGTACCAAAGGTCCTGCTGAGTTTCAACATCAAGATGTTAGCAGTGCTAGTTCCCTCTGAGAGCCACGAGGGAAGGATCTGTTCCAGGCCTCTCTCCTTGGCTTGTAAACGGCTGCCTTCTCCCTGTGTCTTCATATCATCTTCTACCTGTACAAGAGAGTGTCCAAATTTCGCCTTCTTATAAAGACACCAGTTATACTGGATTAGGGCCTACCCTAATGATTTCATTTTAACTTAATTACTTCTGTAAAGACCCTATCTCCAAATATGACCACATTCTGATATACTGGGGGTTAGGACTTCAGCATATGAATTTGGGAGGGAGGAACAATTCAGCCCATGACAGATACTTGCTAACACACATAGTGGTGTGCATTACAGGAGAAGAACACGGAGTTGGGAGATTCACCATGGAAACAAGCCTGTGCTTGTCCAGAGGATGTTACCTCATGCCTCAAGGTTTCTTGCTGCAAGCACAACTCTGAGAAAAGGGCCTTGCATTCCTGGCACACAGCAAGGATGTACAGGGGTGCTCAGGACTCACATGGATTGTCTCTCCCAAGAGCAATGCTTCACAGTCTCAGATCAAGGTACAACTGTACCATCCTGAGTCTTTATCAAGTCAGGTTGTGTTTTACACAGATGTAGAATTGATCATGCCTTTCTAACAGTTGCAGAAAACCCTGAGCCACACCTCTTTAGTTTGCAATAATTATATTTATAAATATCTTTAATACCAGTTAAGGAGTAAGTGTAGAGCTTAGTCAATTGTTGTCTGCTTTTGTCACATAATGAGAAATATTTTTAATTCAAAGAAGAGATGATTTCTTTGCCATTGTTTATAGCGAAAGGAACTAAAAAATATCTTCAGAGTAATTGAATGGAAATAATTTTTTTCTTCCAACAGATGGAATTGCCACTTTTATATGTTATGATTTTACTTTTGAACATTTTTGATTTTTCATCAGGAATAACATATAATAAAGGTAAGTTTCAGACTCTTTTTACTCTCTAAAATAGAGAATATCTTCTCAAGACTTCCCCTTTATATCCCTTCCTCACTAACAGTTAGAATATTTTTCTTTTAGTACTTCTTCTTTACTTTATCTTCCAGTTTTTCCCAGGTATTATCTATTGTACTCTGGTCCAGAGGTTTCTAATAATATCATTGTGTACATCGGGACTTCTCTTTTGTTATAGTATTTCATTACTTATAAGTCATAGAATATTTAAATTTTAAGCAACATTTTATATTTGCAAAACTTGAATTATTTGGATAGATCTTTTTGATTTTTCCTCCATGATTGGTTGCATGTAGGATGAATTGTAAACTGAATTATAGGCTAATAGACTGAGAATTTTCTGAAATTAATACATGGATTAAATTGCCCAATAGGACTTTCATGGTGTAAAACTTTACAAAAGGAATAAGACAAATCCACCTCCATTTGTGCAGATTGTATAGATTCTGTAGTATCCTGAACTGGATCTACCAGAACATAGTCGATGGTCAAAAAATTGTTGACTGAGTGGATGGAGAGACTCAGGGTCTCTTCTACACATGGGTGTGTTGCAGAATTGGGTGAGTTCTGGGATGAACCAGTTCTAATTCCTATATTCCACTAGAGAATATATTACACAAGTATGGACATAACCAAAGATTGGATAGTCACTGGCAAACTTATGAGATTTCAGAGAAGGGAGAATGTACTTCCAACTGGGGCAGGGGATGGAGTGAGTCAGAGAAAACACTTATGAAAGGTATCAATCCATATTTGTCCCCCAAATGTCTGTACATGCATGGGGAAGAGCATCCTACAAAGACAACATCAGGTAAGTGATGAATAAAGTCGTAGAGGTAGGCAACCACAGAACATGAAGGGAGCAGTAAATAGTTCATTCTGACTTGAATGAAGGAATAGAAGAAGTAAAATATTTTGGAAAGATAGGAAACTGGCTTATATTGTAGAGGTACTTGAATGCCAAGCTAAGGAATTTGGGCTTTAGTCTATATTCATTGGAAAGTCATTTAAGATGACTGGATAGGGGAGTAACATCTCAAATCTACAGTTTAGGAAGATTAATATGGCAGCATTATGTAAAGTAGATTGGTGAAGGGAAAGTTGGTAGGCAGAGAGAACAGACAGAAGACGATGACAGTAGTTTACACCAGATCTTCAGTCATGAAGTCAGTTTTTTGGTCATGCATTGCATCAGTTGAAAAAAAAAAAAGTGCAAGCTTGGTTCTCCAATATTTTCTATTTATTTTTAAATTATGTACTTGTACTACTGTACTAATATATTGTGTACCTTGTAAACCTACACAAAAACCAGAAATTAAAAGGGGATGAAAAAGGATGAAATAATCTTTTTAAATTATTATAAAGTATACTGATCAACATCATAAAATTCTTTGAAATTTTAAGATTTTTGGTGAGAAAATGTGATGTAAATATATTTTTTTAAATCTTGGAGTCAAAGTTTATAGAGATTTGAATATCTGGCTCTAATTCAATTTATTTTGGTATTTAACTTAAATTAGCTATTATATTAAAAATATATCTCGCAAATTTTTGTATATCTAAATGGGATAAATGCATGTTGGCTTAATGAATAAATCATGATACTCATTTTTCAATCCTATCTATCAACTTTGTAAAGGTTTTTATTGAAAAAATTTTAGTAAGCTTTCAGCTTTCTGTATGTCAATCAACTTTTTTCCATTTTAAGCAACTAGTTCCAAACTTCATTGAAATTCATTTGAAATATTTAAATCAAGTAAAAAAAATATCCATTTTCAAGTTTCTAAAGTATTGCAGATATGACAGTTATTATAGATATATTTATGAGATTTCCAGTAACAAAATCACATACTAATGTGAACATTTCCAGCTGCCTATATTCAAAATGCTCTCTCCACAGCATGCATTTTTAAAGGTATTTAATTTAATGTTCATTGTTCAAATGAACCTTCAGTTTGAATGGATAGACTGAGTCCTGATTTACTTTTTGAAACTATGTGTCAGCATATTCCTGACAGCCATTTGTCATTTCAAAAAGATAAATGGAAATCAAAAAAGCTGGAGTAGAAATTCTCATATCAGCAAAAATGACTTTAAAATAAAGACTATTACAAGAGACAAAGAAGGACAATACATAATGATCAAGAGACCAATCCAAGAAGAAGATATAACAATTGTAAATATTTATGCACCCAGCATAGGAGCACCTCAATACATAAGGCAAATGCTAACAGGCATAAAAGGGGAAATTGACAGTAACACAATAATAGTAGGGGACTTTAACACCCCACTTTCACCAATGGACAGATCAACCAAAATGAAAATAAATAAGGAAACACAAACTTTAAATGATACATTAAACAAGATGGACTTAATTGATATTTATAGGACAATCCATCCAAAAACAACAGAATACACTTTCTTCTGAAGTGCTTATGGAACATTCTCCAGGATAGACCATATCTTGGGCCACAAATCAAGCCTTGGTAAATTTAAGAAAAATGAAATTGTATAAGTATCTTTCCCGACCACAATGCTATGAGACTAGATATCAATTACAGGAAAACATCTGTAAAAAATACAAACACATGGAGGCTAAACAATATGCTACTAAATAATCAAGAGATCACTGAAGAAATCAAAGAAGAAATCAAAAAATACCTAGAAACAAATGACAGTGAAAACACGACGGCCCAAAACCTATGGGATGCAGCAAAAGCAGTTCTAAGCGGGAAGTTTAGAGCAATACAATCCTACCTCAAGAAACAAGAAACATCTAAAATAAACAAACTAACCTTATACCTAAAGCAATTTGAGAAAGAAGAACAAAAAATCCCCGAAGTTAGTAGAAGGAAAGAAGTCATAAAGATCAGATAAGAAATAAATGAAAAAGAAATGAAGGAAACCATAGCAAAGATCAATAAACTAAAAGCTGGTTCTTTGAGAAGATAAACAAAATTGATAAACCATTAGCCAGACTCATCAAGAAAAAAAAGGAGAAGACTCAAATCAACAGAATTAGAAATGAAAAAGGAGAAGTAACAACTGACATTGCAGAAATACAAAGGATCATGAGAGATTACTACAAGCAACTATTTGCTAATAAAATGGACAACCTGGAGGAAATGGACAAATTCTCAGAAAAGCACAACCTTCTGAGAATGAACCAGGAAGAAATAGAAAATATGAACAGACCAATCACAATCACTGAAATTGAAACTGTGATTAAAAATCTTCCAACAAACAAAAACCCAGGACCAGATGGATTCACAGGTGAATTCTATCAAGAGAAGAGCTAACACCTATACTTCTCAAACTCTTCCAAAATATATCAGAGGGAGGAACACTCCCAAATTCATTCTACAAGGCCACCATCACCCTGATACCAAAACCAGACAAGGATGTCACAAAAAAAGAAAACTATAGGCCAATATCATAGATGAACATAGATGCAAAACTCCTCAACAAAATACTAGCAAACAGAATCCAGCAGCACATTAAAAGAATCGTACACCATGATCAAGTGGGGTTTATCCCAGGAATGCAAGGAGTCTTCAATATATGCAAAGAAATCAATGTGATGCACCATATCAACAAATTGAAGGATCAGTACTGTATGATCATCTCAATAGATGCAGAAAAAGCTTTTGACAAAATTCAACACCCATTTATGATAAAAAAAACTCCAGAAAGTAGGAAGAGAGGGAACTTACCTCAATATAATAAAGACCATAAATGACAAACACACAGCCAACATCGTTCTCAATGGTGAAAAACTGAAACCATTTCCTCTAAGATCAGGCACAAGACAAGGTTGCCCACTCTCACCACTATTATTCAACATAGTTTTGGAAGTTTTAGCCACAGCAATCAGAGAAGAAAAAGAAATAAAAGGCATCCAGATCAGAAAAGAAGAAGGAAAACTGTCACTGTTTGCAGATGACATGATACTATACATAGAGAATCCTAAAGATGCCACTAGAAAACTACTAGAGCTAATCAATGAATTTGGTAAAGTAGCAGGATGCAAAATTAATGCACAGAAATCTCTTGCATTCCTATACACTTATAATGAAAAATCTGAAAGAGAAATTAAGGAAACACTCCCATTTACCATTGCAACAAAAAGAATAAAATACCTAGGAATAAACCTACCTAGGGAGACAAAATACCTGTATACAGAAAACTATAAGACACTGATGAAAGAAATTAAAGATGATACAAACAGATGGAGAGATATACCATGTTCTTGGACTGGAAGAATCAACATTGTGGAAATGACTCTACTACCCAAAGCAATCTACAGAATCAGTTGTATCCCTATCAAACTACCAATGGCATTTTTCACAGAACTAGAACAAAAAATTGCACAATTTGTATGGAAACACAAAAGACCCCAAATAGCCAAAGCAGTCTTGAGAAAGAAAGATGGAGTTGGAGGATTCAGGCTCCCTGACTTCACACTATACTACAAAGCTACAGTAATCAAGATAGTATGGTACTGGCACAAAAACAGACATATAGATCAGTGGAACAGGATAGAAAGCCCAGAGATGCACCCATGCACCTATGGTCACCTTATCTTTGATAAAGGTGGCAGGAATGTACAGTGGAGAAAGGACAGCCTCTTCAATAAGTGGTGATGGGAAAACTGGACAGGTACATGTAAAAGTATGAGATTAGATCACTCCCTAACACCATACACAAAAATAAGCTCAAAATGGATTAGAGACCTAAATGTAAGGCCAGAAACTATCAAACTCTTAGAGGAAAACATAGGCAGAGCACTCTATGACATAAATCACAGCAAGATCCTTTCTGACCCACCTCCTAGAGTAATGGAAATAAAAACAAAAATAAACAAATGGGACCTAATGAAACTTCAAAGCTTTTGCACAGCAAAGGAAACCATAAACAAGACCAAAAGACAACCCTCAGAATGGGAGAAAATATTTGCAAATGAAGCAACTGACAAAGGATTAATCTCCAAAATTTACAAGAAGCTCATGCAGCTCAATAACAAAAAAACAAACAACCCAATCCAAAAATGGACAGAAGACCTAAATAGACATTTCTCCAAAGAAGATATACAGACTGCCAACAAACACATGAAAGAATGCTCAACATCATTAATCATTAGAGAAATGCAAATCAAAACTACAATGAGATATCATCTCACACCAGTCAGAATGGCCATCATCAAAAAATCTAGAAACGGGCTTCCCTGGTGGCGCAGTGGTTGAGAATCTGCCTGCCGGTGCAGGGGACACGGGTTCGGGCCCTGGTCTGGGAAGATCCCACATGCCGCGGAGCGACTGGGCCCGTGAGCCACAACTGCTGGGCCTGCGCGTCTGGAGCTTGTGCTCCACAACGAGAGAGGCTGCGACAGTGAGAGGCCCGCGCACCGCGATGGAGAGTGGCCCCCGCTCGCCGCAACTGGAGAGAGCCCACACACAGAAACTTAGACCTAACACAGCCAAAAATAAATAAATAAATTTTAAAAAAAATTAAAAAAAAATCTAGAAACAATAAATGCTGGAGAGGGTGTGGAGAAAAGGGAACACTCTTGCACTGCTGGTGGGAATGTGAATTGGTTCAGCCACTATGGAGAACAGTATGGAGGTTCCTTAAAAAACTACAAATAGAACTACCATATGACCCAGCAATCCCACTACTGGGCATATACCCTGAGAAAACCAAAATTCAAAAAGAGTCATGTACCACAATGTTCACTGCAGCTCTATTTACAATAGCCAGGACATGGAAGCAACCTAAGTGTCCATCAACAGATGAATGGATAAAGAGGATGTGGCACATATATACAATGGAATGTTACTGTCAATGGAATATAGTCTGTCATACAGAGGAGTGAAGGAAGTCAGAAAGAGAAACAGATACCGTAGGCTAACACAGATGTATGGAATCTAAAAAAAAGAAAAAGGTTCTGAAGAACGTAGGGGCAGGACAGGAATAAAGACGCAGACATAGAGAATGGACTTGAGGACATGGGGAGGGGGAAGAGTAAGCTGAGACGAAGTGAGAAAGTGACACTGACATATATACACTACCAAATGTAAAATAGGTAGCTAGTGGGAAGCAGCCGCATAGCACAGGGAGATCAGCTTGTTGCTTTGTGACCAACTAGAGGGGTGGGATAGGGAGAGTGGGAGGGAGATGCAAGAGGGAGGGGATACGGGCATATATGTATAGGTATAGCTGATTTACTTTGTTATACAGCAACAACTAATGCAACAATGTAAGGCAATTATACTCCAATAAAGATGTTTTTAAAAAAAAGGGTCAGAAAATTTAAAACACTTTTTAAAAAGTAATATAAAAATATCCCTAACTCATCTTTAGACAGTTTTTTAAGAAGTACTTTGCCATTGTATACCACCAAAACCCATGTTTGTTACAAAAGATGTTTGTAGTCACCCATCATCTAGCCTTACGTCTGATGTCCTTCAGTACTTTTGCAGCATCTGGCTTCAACTTCATTGAGACATAGAAAACCAGAGCTGGACAATATTTAAAGCTGTAAAACTACAATTTTTTCAGGGACTACTGCAATTGAGGAAAAAAGATCTCAGTATAGAACTAGTCTCAATTCCAAATACAACATAGGCAAGTGGGAATTTATAGCCAAGGAGCAGGTTCATTGTGGGGGAAATTGTGTCTTTGTATGGAAAATTACTAAGAGGAGACATCAAGAGTAGGGAGGATTCTTGCCCAGCTAACCAAACAGTATTCTTGCTGAGGGCAGGCCAGCATGACCATTTGGGTGGATGGTAGGGGATGAGGAATTTGAGTAGATATTGAGAATGGTTAGATATCAAGGATGGGGGGGGGGCTTCCCTTGGTGGTGCAGTGAAGAATCCGTCTGCCAATGCAGCATACACGGGTTCGAGCCCTGGTCTGGGAAGATCCCACATGCTGCGGAGCAGCTAAGCCTGTGCGCCACAACTACTAAGCCTGTGCTCTAGAGCCTGTGAGCCACAACTACTGAAGCCTGCAACAAGAGAAGCCACCACAATAAGAAGCTTGCACACAGCAACGAGGAGTAGCCCCTGCTCACCGCAACTAGAGAAAGCCTGTGTGCAGCAACAAAAGACCCAATGCAGCCACAATAAATAAATAAATAAATAAATAAAATAAATTTTAAAAAAAGGATGGGGGGGCGTTTCTCTCTAAGATGACTTAGTAGGATTCTTGTGAAAATAGCTATACAGGTCTAGCAAGGGATAGGGCCTCTCCTCTTCATCAAATCAAGTCCTGCCTTTTTCCAAGAAAGAGTCTGAATTTATGCCCCAGATTAGAGGAATACATATGACATTGATGAGTGGTCCCATCACAGCCTCTTTCCTCAAACTCAAGATAAGGAGAAGGGATAGAGGATTCTGGGAAGATGGCAGAGTGAGAAGCACAAGAAATCTGCCTCCCCAACTGCACAACAACTGCACTGGCCGAATCTGTCTGATACAACTTTTTTGGAACTCTGGAGTCTGCTGAAGGCTTACAACTTCTAGGGGAAGGCTTGGACAGTAAGTTGCAGTTAATTTCAGTCATTGTCAACTCTTATCACAGTAGAAACTACCCATGCCCCACCCTCAACCTCATGGCATGCAGCTGTGCACGTGTTACTGGAGCAGTCACACACAACTTGCAGAAGCTAGGATGGGCAAAAAGGACCCTGTCTTCCAAATATTGAGAATCTGTACTCTGCTGCTTCTGATCACAGAGGTGCAAAGAGGCAGGCAGCCATTGTTGTTGTACCTCCCCTCATTGTTGCAAACTCTTCTCCCTCAGCTGAATAGATTTTCAAGGGACTTAAAGGACCAGTGCCCTTTTTACTCCCTTTTTCATTTTTCATTTTTTTCCTCTTTGGGAGCCAGACATTAAAGACTATCAAAAAAAAAACACAAACAAAAAAAAACTGCATTTAAGGGGATAAATTACAAAGTGACAACACATGCCCAGGGAAAAGTGACACAGGCTCATAAAAGACCTAAGAAGGCCTTAAATTTACACCTGAGGTTGATCCTTGATACGGAGACAGCCTACAACATTTTTTTAGAAATCCGAAAGACAAAAACAGTAACAAAAAAAAGCAAATCCTGGGGAATGAGGAGAATCTAATTTCCAGAGTTACCACCCTATTAGATTCAACTGTCCAGTTTTCAACAGAAAATTATAAGACATGCAAAGAAACAGGAGAGTATGGCCCATTAAAGGAAAAAAATAAGTCACCAGAAATTATCCTGAAAAAAGATTGGATGGCAGATCTACTAGACAAAGACTTTAAAACAACCATGTTAAAGTTGCTTCCAAAACCAAAGAAGATGTGGAGAAGGTCAAGAAAACAATGTATGAGCAAAATGGAAGTATTAATAGAGAAATAGAAAACCTGAAACAAAACCAAGAAGAAATGCAGGGGCTGAAAAGTACAATAACTGAAATGAAAAACTCACTAGAGGGATTCAAAGGCAGATTTAAGCAGGCAGAAGAAAAAAACAGCAACTTGAAGGTAAGACAATTGTAATTATCAAGTCTCAGGAACAGAAAGAAAAAAGGTTGAAGAAAAGTGTAGAGTGTAAGAGACCTCTGGGAAACCATCAAGTGGACCAACACACATTGTGGGAGTAACAGCAGAAGAGAGAGAGAAAGGAGCAGAGAGACTATTTGAAGAAATAATGGCTAAAAACTTCCTAAATTTGATGAAAGGCATAAATATGTATAATATATATATATATATATATATATCCAGGAAGCTAAGCAAACTCCAAGTCAGATGAACTGACAGAGACCTACACCAAGACACACTATAATCAAACTTTCAAAAGCCAAAGAAAAAGAGAGAATCTTGAAAGCAGCAAGAGAGAAATGAATAACCACACACAAAGAATCCTCAATTAGATAATAAGCAGATTTCTTATGAGAAACTTTGGAGTCCAGAAGGCAGTGGACTGATATATTCAAATTGCTAAAAGAAAAACCAGTCAGCCAAGAATCCTATATCTGGGAAAACTGTCCTCAAGAGTGAGGAAGAAATTAAGGCATTCCCAGGTAAACAAAAGCTGAGGGAGCTTGTTACCACTAGATTTGCCATGTAAAAAATGCTCAAGGGAGTCCTGCAAGGGGAAATGAAAGGACACTAGACAGTCACTTGAAGCAGTAGGGAGAAATAAAGGTAAATATGTGGGTAATTATATTGTAACAATGGATTGTAACTCCACTTTTTATTTTCTACATGATTTAAGAGACTAATACATTCTAAAGAAAAAAATTGTTAGTACAAAAGTTACTATCATTGTAATTTTGGTTTGTAACTCCAAATCTTGTTTTCTACATAACTTAAGAGACTAATGTATTCAAAAGAATTATTAGTTCATGTTTTGGGGGCACACAATATTTAAAGGTATAATTTTATGATATCAACAACTGAAAGGAGTGGGGATGGAGCTTTAAAGGAGCAGAGTTTTTCTATGTTATTGGAGTTAAGCTGCTATAAATTCAAATTAGGGTAGTATACCATTAGGATGTTAAATGTAATCCCCATGGTAATCACAAAGGAAATAGCTATAAAATATACATGAAAGGAATTTACATGTTTCACTACAAAAAGAAAATCAACTAAATCCAAAAGAAGGCAGTAATGCAGGAATGAAGGACAAAAAAGTTATAAGGTATATAGAAAACTAATAGCAAAATGATAGAAGTAAGTCTCTCCTTATCAGTAATCACTTTAACTACAAATGGATTAAATTTCCCAATCAAAACTGGGAGATTGGCAGAATGGGTAAAAACACATGATCAAAAACAAAAACAAATAATCACACATGATCCAACTCTATGCTGTCTATGAGAGACTCTTTTATTTTATTTTATTTTATTTGGCCATGCCACAGCATGCTGGATCTTAGTTCCCTGACCAGGGAGCAAACCCATGCCCCCTGCAGTGGAAGCGCAGAGTCCTAACCACTGGACTGCCAGGGAATTCCCAGAGAGACTCACTTTAGAACAAGATAAGAAGGAGGGATCTTCCTCCCAACACTCCCACCCTTTGGGGAGAGGAGTCATATCAGTAGCTCTCTATCAAAACATAAATTCACTCCAATCTCCAACTTCTGTCCCTTTTATATGTTCACCAAGGTTGAGGAGTTTAAGAGTGAAGAACTGGTTTTTGGCCACCTCTGAAAATCTGTATCATAGCCTAGCATGTGTTATATTTTATTTTAGTGCTCAGTCAAACCTTTCTTTTTAGTGTCCTGATATTGTATCTTTAAAATGAAAAAATAAAGTGGAAGATTTAAACTTTATCTAGAGTGATGTGAATTTAAAATATACAATTATAATTCTTATACTTTAAAGATATTTTCTGTTTAAAAAATATGGTTCTTTTAATGGAAATTCTTCATTAGTGACCTAAAAATATATATATATATGTTTGTGTTATTTAGGTGATACGGAGAAACGCTTTGCTTGTGCTAGCGAAGGGTTCCCCCAAAAGAATGAAATAATCAAGTTGTATCTTTCCTCTGATGACTTGGTAAGGTCCACTAATAGCATGTGCTACACCCCCTCATATTCCTTTTAAGTGCATGGGTGAAACCAGTAACACTGTACTCTCTTCAAATACCTTCTACTATTTTCAGACTCGGGGAGGTGAAATTTGATATAAATAATCCTTTCTATCCTTTCTATTTCATTCCACTTGGATCAAGTAAAATATTTCATTTAGCCATTGAACACCCTGGGTAGTTTGCTTTTTTTTTTTTTTTTTTTAAGATGGCTCCATCCCTTTTTTAAAAAGACTGGCTGTAATGCTCTTCATTTTTTATGGTTCTGATCTGTCCATCTGAAGTTTGACAGATGTAGCCTGTTAGTGAAAGAACGTTACCTCACATGACCTTGGGAAAGAATCTTTCCCTTTTATAACAAGTACCACATTGTAGGTGTCATTTTGGGTAGGGGATTATTTGACTCCTTTGATTCAAATAATGGCAAAATTTTTAAAAACACAACAAAATAAGATGTACTGTTAAGATAGTCATGCAGCAAATGCTAACAAAAACATAAATTAATAAAAATTGCACAGATTGTCCAAAAGTCTATGATAAATATAACAAAACGAAGAAAAACACCCCATGAGGACAAATACATTTATCCTAAAGTCTGTTTTGACTTAGTTCCCGGTTCCTTCTTAATATGCCAAACGTATATTATTTTTTTATTTACAACTATTATGAAGTGCAAGCCCTTTGAGTCACATGTGTCTTTCCTATTTGTGATTAAATATTATGGAAAAGGAACGGGCTCTATAGGAAGAGAGACCTACAGAGCTGGGGTCAAATTTTGGTTCTGCCATATATGGTATGTGTGCCCTAGGGCAGGTTACCTAACCTCTCTGATCCTCAGTTTTGTCCTTTTGAAAGGGAAGTATAATCTACTTTTTGGATAGTTGTGATGTGGTAGTTCTAGAAGAAGTATTAGTAGAAATAATAGCTAGCATTTATAAAGTGTCAGGCATTTTTCAAAATGTTTTATGTTCATTATGACATTTAATCTTCTGTAAGATAAGTACTGTAGGGGAGTACTGAACCTCCCCTCTTAGGTTCAGTGGCTGGAGCCTGTAAAACAAACTGACAAAAGACAGATTAAGCAGGAGATAAAAATGAAGTTTGGGAATTCCCTGGCAGTCCAGTGGTTAGGACTCAGTGCTTTCACTGCTGTGACCCAGGTTGAGTCCCTGGTTTGAGAACTAAGATCCTGCAAGCCTCACGGCACAGCCAAAAAATCCCTAAAAAACAAAAACAAACAACAAACAAAACAAAAAAAGCAGAGTTTATTTACACATGCAATGCACATACCCATGGGAGAACTCAACGATGAGTAACTCAAAGGGATCCTTAGAATTGGGAGCTTATATAATATCTTAACAAAGTGCAATAAATTGTGGAGAAGTTGAAGACAAAGGAAAAGGGTTTGGGTTTAGCTCCCTGCCAAGCCCCATTAGAAAATAAGTTCCATTAGGTCAGGGGTTTTTGCCTGTTTGGTTTAATTCTGTTTCACCAGCACCTATAACACTGCCTGATTCAAGCTAAGGGGTCAGTAAATATCTTTGGAATGAACATGTTTCCCCATTTTATAGATAGGGAAACTGAAATTCAGATAGGTACCTTGCCCAGAGTGATGTTAACTACTAGGAGAACTAAGTTAGATGAAGCTCTTCTTATCCATATTGGTTTTCAGGGAAATCCACAATTTGTGATTGCTACCTTTTCATATACCTTCTCAAAGCTGGGAAATATTCAATAAAAATGCAGTAAAATGAGTTTTGCTTTATACATTTGCTTTTTTATTTAGACACAAAATAATTTTAATAAAATAGGAATTTCTACATGTGATAGCATGTGACTTTGAGTCTATGTTTGTTAAACATAATAACTCTATGACCATTTCTATGACAGAAAAGATTATTATAGGATGAATTGAAACCTATGATGACACTGGCATAATAGGCTGATGGGTTCTGAAAGTGTACTTTTCAAAATAGATTTTTTTCCAAGTTAAAGACTAGAATTACTAGAGATAGCAATCTTCAGCAGCATCTACTTTTCATAGATTTCTCCTCACTTTCAAATTAATGTAAAATATGCTCTTCTCCATCAAATTGTCACTACTTGTTTTTTTTCTCTTTCCTGAAGAAAATCCAGTGTTTTTTCCAATCTGAAATTGAGCTTACTTCAAAGGAATTTCTAAGCGTGTTCACATCAGGAGGACTTGCTCCAAGCTTGGGAATCATAAATAGTACATATACGGGCATCTTTCACTTTAATTTAACTTTGGTAATTACATTTTATTTTATTTTGTGGTATGTTATTAACAAGAAGAATACTCTTCCTTTTAGCATGTGTTTTTAAAAACAGCTAGTCCAGTAATATTACATCTGTATGTGGTTTAAACCCAATAATACATTGTTAAACGTTTTACTTTAAAGTCATTTTTTTTTTTTTTTTTTTTTTTTTTTGCGGTATGCGGGCCTCTCACCGCTGTGGCCTCTCCCGTTGCGGAGCACTGGCTCCGGACGCGCAGGCTCAGCGGCCATGGCTCACGGGCCCAGCCGCTCTGCGGCATGTGGGATCTTCCCGGACCGGGACACGAACCCGCGTCCCCTGCATCGGCAGGCGGACTCTCAACCACTGCGCCACCAGGGAAGCCCTAAAGTCATTTTTTAAAGAAATTAAGAGAAGAAAAGAAAAAGATTCATGTGGGATTTTGGTTTTTTTTTAACTTTTTATTGCCATCCAGTGTCTTCAGCATAAAGAACTTGTAGCATTTCTTACAGTGCAGGTCTGCTGGCAATTAATTCTCTGGAAGTTGTTTCCCCTTTATTTCACCTTTTTGTGTGTGGGGGTAACAACTTCATTAAGATATAATTTACATACCATACAATTTGCCTACTTAAAGTGTACAATTAAATGGTTTTTAGTATATTCATAGAGTGCAACCATCACTACTATCTAATTTTAGAACACTTTCATCACTTCCAAAAGACAGCCCATACCCATTGACAATCACTCGGCATTCTACCTTCTACTCCCCAGTCTTAAGCAACCACTAATCTACTTTCTGTCTCTGTAGATTTGCTTATTCTGAACATTTCATGTAAATGAAGTCATATAATATGCAGTCTTCTGTGACTGGCTTCTTTCGGTTAGAATAACGTTTTCAAGGTTCATCCATGTGATAGCATGTATCAGTACTTCATTTCTTTTTATTGCCAAATAATATCCCACTGTTTTGGTACCATATTTTCTTTACCCATTCATCAGTTGATGAACATTTGGGTTTTCTCCACTTTTTGGCTATTATGAATAATGCTGCTACGAACTTCTGTGTACAGTTTTTGTGTGGAAATTTTGGTTTTTTATTTCTCTTCTGTATATAACTAGAAAATGGAATTGCTAGGTTATAGGGTAACTCTATATTTAACTTTTTGAGGAACTGCCAGACTGTTTTCCACAGTGGTTGGACTCTTTTACATACCCATCATCAGTATATTTGGGTTCAAATTTCCACGTTCTCACCAACACTTGTTATTTTCTGTTTTTTGTTTTGTTTTGTTTTGTTATAGCCATCCCACTGGGTGTGAAGTGCTATCTCATTATATTTTGATTTGCATTTCCCTGATGATTAATGATGTTGAGCATCTTTTCATTGCTCAACAGTGTTTATTGACCATTTGAATATCTTCTTTGTGAAGATATCTATATAGATTATTAATTGGGTTGTCTTTTTATTGTTGAGTTGTAAAAGTTCTTTATACATTCTCAATTCAAGTCCCTTATCAGACCAATGACTTGCAAATATTTTCTTCCATTCTGTGGGTGGATTTTTTATTTTCATGATACTGTCTTTTGATGCACAAAAATGTTTTTGATGAAGTCTTAGGTATCTATTTTTTCTTTTGTTGCTTATTCTTTTAGTGTCATAAATAGGAAACCATTGCCTAATCCAGAGTAATGGAGATTTACCCCTATGTTTTCTTCTGAGAGGTTCATAGTTTTACCTTTTACATTTAGGTCTTTGATATATTTTGAGTTGAATTTTGTGTGTGGTGTGGGGTAGGGGGGTCCACATTCATTATTTTGTATGTGGATATCCAGCTATCCTAGCACCATCTGTTGAAAATACTATTACTGTTTCCCTACTGAATTGTTTTGGCACTTTTGCTGAAAATCAATCAACTCTAAATGTGAGGGTTTATTTCTGAATTCTCAAATCTATTGCTTTGATCTATACATCTATCCTTATTCCAGTACCATGTTGTTTTGTTACTGCTGCTTTGTAGTAAGTTTTGAAATTGAGAAGGATGAGTCCTCCATCTTTGTTCTTCTTTTTCAAGATTGTTTTTGCTAGCCTCCATATAAATTTCACTAGTTTCCATATGAATTTTAGGATAAACTTGTCAATATTTACAAAGAAGCCAGCTGCAATTCTAATAGGGATTATGTTGGGTCTGTAGATCAGTTTTGGGAGTATCACCATTTTAGTAATCTTCCAATCCATGAATATGGGTTGTCTTTCCATTTATTTACATTTTCTTGAATTTCTTTCAACAGTTTTTCGTAGTTTTCAGAGTATAAGTTTTGCACTTCCTTTTTTTTTTTTTTTTTTTTTTTTTTTTTGTGGTACTTGGGCCTCTCACTGTTGTGGCCTCTCCTGTTGCGGAGCACAGGCTCCGGGCGCACAGGCTCAGCAGCCATGGCTCATGGGCCCAGCCGCTCCACGGCATGTGGGATCTTCCCAGACTGGGGCACGAACCCGTGTCCCCTGCATTGGCAGGCGGACTCTCAACCACTGCGCCACCAGGGAAGCCCTGCACTTCTTTTGTTAAATTTATGTCTAATATTTTATTCTTTTTGATGCTGTTGTAAGGAGAATTGCTTTCTTATTCTCATTTCCAGAGTGTCCTTTGCAAGTGTATAAAAAATACACTTAATTTTTGTATATTTATCTTATATCCTGAACTTGCTGAACTCATTTATAAATTCTAGTAGTTTTTAGTGGTCACCTTAGTTTTTGAATGATTATTTTGTCAGATATAGAATTGCTGGGTGACTTCATTTGCTTTCAGCATTTTGAATATGTCATTCTGCATTTTGAATATGTCACCTGATACCATTGTTTCTGAATGAGAAGTCAGCTATTAATTTTATTATTGTCCCCTGTATGTAATGTGTTATTTTTCTCTGGGTGCTTTTAAGATGTTCTCTTTGTATTTACCCTGAGAGGTTCTCTGGGCTACTTGGATTGAATTTGGAAAGTCTTCAACCACTATTTCTCCAAAGAAATGTTCTACCCCTTTCTCTGTCTCTTTGCCTGACTGGGACTCCAATTAGGCACATTTTGGAACACGTTTTATTGACCCACAGATCTCTACGGCTCCATTTATTTTTCTTTAATCATTTTCCACCTTTTTCAAATTGAATAATTTCAATTGTTATATATCTAAGTTCACTTATTCTTTCTTTTTTTAAATAAATTTATTTATTTTATTTATTTATGTTTGCGTTGGGTCTTTGTTGCTGTGCACGGGCTTTCTCTGATTGCGGCAAGCAGGGGCTACTCTTCGTCACGGTGCATGGGCTTCTCACTGTGGTGGCTTCTCTTGTTGCGGAACATGGGCTCTAGGTACGCAGGCTTCAGTAGTTGTGGCATCCAGGCTCAGTAGTTGTGGCGCACAGACTTAGTTGCTCCACGGCATGTGGGATCTTCCTGGACCAGGGCTTGAACCTGTGTCCCCTGCATTGGCAGGCGGATTCTTAACCACTGTGCCACTAGGGAAGCCCTAAGTTCACTTATTCTTTCTTTTGCCATCTCCAATCTATTGAACTCATCTAGTAAATATTTTATTTCAGTTATACTTTTCAGCCTCACTATTTCCATTTCGTTTTATTGTTGTATTTTTCATTTCGGTGCTGGATTTCCTATCCATTCCCTCATTAACACATTTTCCTTAAATCCGTTTGCATATTCGTAATAGCTGCTTTGAAGTCTTCATCTGTATCTGAACTCATTCTGAGTCAGTTTATGGTTTATCTTCTTTTCCCTGAATATCAGTTACATGTTCTTGTTTCTTTCCATGTCTTGTCATTTTTGGAAGAAAAGTAGACATTGAAGATAATAAGCTGTAACAACCCTGGATTCTGCTATTTTCTTATAAGAATTTGCTGATGTTTTTGTTGGTGGTGGTCTAAAAGGCTATTAATTGCCCTGGCACAAATTGCAAAATGTCTTACCTATGGTTTCAGCAGCTGCTATCTCTGCTCAGTTCTACTAACTTCCACTGCTGAGTTTTTTTTTTCACATGGCCTTCTGAGGATCTCCCCTGCACTTGTGTTGCCCAAGGATATGGAAAGAGTTTATATTTAACTCTTAGATCATTATTTTTAAAGTTCCCTTGTGCCTGGGATTTTCCTCTTACATTCCCAAATTTTCTGTCAGCAGCAGGTTCTCTCCTCTGACACATCAAGCCAGTAATGCTTCAGCTTTGTGCTGTCTGAGCTTGGCTGTATGATATTCCATTTTGTGGCTATATTCTTACACATACCTGATGAATACTTTAGTTATTTCCAGTCTTGTACTATCACAAACAATGATGAAAAATATCCTTAAACACATTTCATTTCACACATATGTGAGTATAATGCAGGATAAATTCCCAAGAGTGAAATTGCTGGGTAAAGGACATATACATTGGATGTTTTTGTTTAATTTTAGTTTTTAAAATATAGGGTAGAATATGCCAAAATAAGTGTTGCTATTAACATTGTAAAACACTGTTTTCTGTTGTCTTCTTTGTTCAAGTTCAGTGATCGAGTTTATTGGTTGATTGATATTCCCAGAGAAAACATTACAAAAAATACAGGTAAGAATGATCTGAATTCACTATTTTACACATGGGTCTGGATTGACAAATGAAAAACATTTATTACGTTAAAAAATTATGTTATTTCATGTTAATGTCTCCTGTGGTATTTGCAACATACATACTTACTAAAAACTAGTGATTCATCTGAAATTCAAATTTAACTGGACTTCCTGTATTTTACCTGGCAGTTTTATTACAGATAGATGGTTCTGACATACATAGCATTTATATTATTCTTTAGTTAAAGTAAACTCATTTTCTAGAACTTGAAATTCATAGTATTGAGAAAGTCAGGTACCAATTAATTTTAATGAAATGGAATCATTCATTTTAAAATGTAATATGTAGTGTATTAGTTTACCATTAGGTCTACTATTAAATGCTATGTGGCAGCCTAGTTTATATACTATTGTAAATACCAAGAAGGAAAGAGCAGGAAAGTCAAATTCCAGAAGGTGTGAGTATTGAGCTAGTGAACTGAGCTAGTAGATCTTCAGGCATGAGATACAGACCCATAGTTTAAAAATGATAAAGGGTATATTATTCTAATATGGTAGGTGCAAGAAATAGAAACCATCCTGACCTCGCTAAAGGAAAAAGACTAAATTTCTTTTTGTTGTGGAACCCAAAGACAAAAGTGAAGCCAGATTATAAGAAGGAATTAGAAGTAAGAAATGGAGAACCATCAAGAACCCAGGGAATAATTTTACCCTGTTTCTCTTATCTGTATTTTCTGTACATCTATAATTATTTTTCCTTTTATGCAGACTAGTTTCCTAAAGCTGCCTCACTGCTGTCAAAGTTTTATATATATTTCCTAGGGGGCAGCCCAATTCCAAATCCCCAGGAGAGTATCTTCAATTGGCCTAGAATTGATCCTGCACCCACTTGTGTGCCAGTCAAATGTAGCAGGTGATGATGAATTGGGACAGTGAGATGGTGGGATCATACAGGCAAACCCCTGTAAGTATGGGAAAGTTAAAGGACGAACTAAATGGTGTGTCCTACAGAGTAAACGGCAGGGGGAAAGTGAGAATAAGGCAGAAAGGATAGAAAAGACTATATAAGGAAGCATCAAAGATAAAAACTGCAAAAGAAGCCCCAGTATTATAACAGCTAAGATGGATTATATCACTATTTTTATCCTTTATTTATCTCAATTTTTTCAAATTAATCTATCGGAACTTTTTGTGATTTTTTTCAAGGAATTCATCCTGAAGATTGTACTCCTTTAAAAAAAAAAGAGGGAGTACAGTCTAAAGATGGATTGTTCTAGCTGCTTGCCTAATATTGACGTTAGTTTGACAATCGAAGAAGTGAAGATCACTTGTTATTTTCACTTCTTCTGTTTATAAAATTTAATTTCAGAAATGCATTGATTCTAAGATCACCCAGGCAAGAACAAAGGTGATCTGAAAACTTAAGTATTTTATGGAAAGAGACCAAATTATCTCTGCGTATCTTGACACAACTTCTGGATTGAGTAAAAAATATATTTGAGCTTATAATGTAATAGAAGAGAATGGTCTAATGGTAGTAATATGCTAGAAATCATGAAAGAAAATCTTAAGGGGGAAGGAGACCATATTTGCTCATTCACTTTTTACTCCTTAATCGTATCTTATTTGCTGCCATGCCATGAATTTGAGTATTATGTATCTGTAAAATCTTGGGAAGGGTAGTTTACGTAACATCAACAGCAAAGGTAGCAAAATAATCATCATAGTAGTAGTAGAACTTGCCGGTAGCATTTACTGAATTCTTATATTTGCAGCACGACTCTAAACACTTTACCTAACTAAATTCATTTATTACTCAATGTGTGTTAGTTACTATTGTTAGCTCCATTTTCGAATGTTTTAACTGAGGCCTATGGAGCCATATGGAGATTTGGTGATAGCTAGAAAGTGGTGAAGGCAGTTTGAAGTTTGAACTACCTAGAACTGTTGAAGGTAAAAAGAGTCCCTCCTTAATTTATACTTCACAATTTGTTCTTTTTTCATTTTAAAATAAGGTATAATTTACATTCAGTAAAATATACCCTTTTTAGTGCCTAGCTCTGTAAGTTTTCACAGATGTATACAATTGTGTACTCATGAATCGAGATTTAGAGCAATTCCATCATCCAATAAAATTAACCCCACCAGTAGTGAACTCTCTGTCTCGTGAACCCCAGGAACCACGGATCTGTTTTCTGTTCCTATTGTTTTGTTTATTCCAGAGCCATATAAATGGAATCATCAAATATGTAGTCTTTTGAGTCTGGCTACTTTCACTTAGCATAATTCATTTGAGATTCACTATGTTGTAGTTTTTTCTGTTTTCTTACTGGGTAGTATTCCACTGTATGGATGTACTATAGTTTATTTTGTTGTAGGGCATTTGGATTTTTTCAGTTTTTGGCAATTATGAATAAAGCTGCTATAGGCATTCTCATACAGATTCTTGTGATGAACACAAATTTTTGTTGCATTTGGCTAATACCAGATAGTAGGATTACTGTGTCATATGGTAAGTGTAAGTTTAACTGTATAAGAAATTATCAAACTATTTTCCAAAGTAGCAGTATCATTTTGCTTTCTCACCACCAGGTTATCTGGATCCATGCCAGCACTTAGTATATATAAGTGTGTGTGTATGTTTGTATACATGTATACATATACATTTATACATATATGTATATTTATACAATATGTATATATGTATACTTATATATAAATATATTTTAATATGTATAAATATGTAAGTTTTAATTTAGCCATTCTAATAGGTGTAGAGTGATATTTAATTATGGTTTTAATTTGCATTTCTCTGATAACTAATGACAATGAACAACCTTTTTTGTGCTTATTTGCCATTTGGTGAATTATCTATTCAAATCTTTTGCAAGTTCGTTGTATGTTCTGGATACAACTCCTTTATCAGATATATGATTTATAAATATTTTCTCCTAGTCTATGGCTTGTATTTTTAATCTCTTAAGAATGTCCTTTGTAGATTAGAGTTTTTAATTTTGATGAAGTCTAATTTATCAGTTTTTTATTTTATGGATTGTACTTTTGGCATCATACCTAAGAAATCTTTGCCTAAACAACAAAAAAGTTCTCCTATATTTACTTCTAGAAGTTTATGGTTCTAGGTTTTGTATTTAGGCCTATGACGGAATTTAAGTTAGTTTTTGTACATTATATGGACTGAGGGTAATTTGGGGGAAATATGGATATCCAATTATTCCACCATCTTTGTTGTAAAAGCTATTTTGTGTCCACTGAGTTGCTATTTCTGGGCTCTCTATCCTTTACCAATGCCACACTTGATTACTTTAGCTTTATAAATAATAAGCTTATAATGAGTAATACTAACCCTTCAACTTTGATCTTTTTCTTTTGTTCTTTTAGTTCTTTTGTCTCTCCATGTAAATTTTACAATCAATTTGCTTAGTTCTACAAAAAATTCTGCTGTGATTTTTTTAATCTCAATCAGAATTGCATTGAATCTATAGATTAGTTTAGGGGGAACTGACGTCTTAACAATATTGAGTCTTCCAATCCATGGACACAGTATATCTCTCCATTTATTTACATCTCCTCTGATTTGTTTCATCAGGGTTTTGTCGTTTTCAGCATAGAGATCTTGCATATACTTTAAGAAATTTATATCTAAGTATTTCATGGGTTTGATGTTACTTTAAATGGTTTTTTTTTTTTTTTTTTCGGTACGTGGGCCTCTCATTGTTGTGGCCTCTCCCGTTGCGGAGCACAGGCTCCGGATGCACAGGCTCAGCGGCCATGGCTCACAGGCCTAGCCGCTCCGCGGCATGTGGGATCTTCCCAGACCAGGGCACAAACCCGTGTCCCCTGCGTCGGCAGGCGGACTCTCAACCACTGTGCCACCAGGGAAGCCCTAAATGGTTATTTTTAATATTTTAATTTCCAATTTTTCATTAATAATATGTAAATATGTAATTGATTTCTGTAGATTGACCTTATATCTTGCAACTTTGTTAAATTCACTTATTAGTTCTAGTAGTCTTTTGTATATTCTTTGGGATTTTCTACATGGATAAACATCCACCTAGAAATAGAGATAATTTTATATATTTCTTCCATTCTAATATGATTCATTTTATTTATTTATATATGTATTTACTTACGTACTTACTTGTTTATCTTTGCCTTATTGTGCTGGTGGGATCTCCAGTACAATGTTGAATAGGAATGGTGAGAGAGGACATCTCTGCCTTGTTTCCAACTTTAGGGAGAGAATATTCAGCCTTTCCTCATTATGATGTTATCTGTAAGTATTTTGCAGATGCCTCTTATCAGGTTAAGGAAGTTCCCTTCCATTCCTAGTTTGCTGAGTTCAAGAATTGGTGTTGAATTCTGTTAAATGCTCTTTCTGCATCTATTGAGATGATTATGAGGATTTTCTTCTTTCATCCCATGATATGAAGAATTCCATCGATTCGTTTTTGAATTCTCAACCAGCCTTGCAATCCTAGGATAAACAACTCTTAGTTACGATGCATTATCCTTTTTGTGTATTGCTGGACTCATTTGGCTAGTGGGTTCTTGGGGTTATCAGTCTGGAGTTTTATTTTCTTGTAATACCTTTATCTCGTTTCGGTATCAGGTAATGCTGTCTTTATCAAATGAGTTGCTTAGCTGCTGCTGCTGATGAACGCTGGGGGCGGTGCTCAGCTTTAAGCTGAAAACCAAGGGCACACAGGGCTTTGGGCAGGAGTTGAGGGAGCGCAGCACAGGTGATACCAGACTTGAGTTCATACTGAGCTTAAGAAACTTTAGAATCTTCATTGCCCTGGGGAACCTTCCATGAGTCCCACAGGATCCTGCTGTTGGCTCTTGAGCCCCAGATATGGAACCCAGAAGACACGCGCTTCAGACACCAAGTCTCCATTCCTCTGTTCCCTACGAGTTCAAGAATGTTTTTGACGGGAAAGCCAAGCCAGTGACCTTTTCAGAAAACCCAGGCTCGTGGTGGGTGGGAAAACGTTGATGCACATGGTTTTCCAGCCACATCACTGTTTTCATTTCAAAGGTATTTCCACTTTGATTTCTGAACTGAAATGCTGTCTATAAGGAGTATCAGGAGGGCTCGTGTAAGGGGCTGATAACACTGCATTCTCCATAGACAAAAGGACTTATCTAGATCGTTTTAATCGTATTGGAATCCGTCTTCCAACAAGCTTTTACTAGAAAGTTGTTTCTATTTCTTGATTTTCTTTTAAATAATCATCTTTTGGTCTGAATTACACAGATTTTTAAAAATCGTTTTTATCCAGGAATCTGAGCAGAAAATTTAGTTTCTGAGTTTCATGGTAGCCTCTTTATTGGACAGTGTTTATGAGTAAGGAACAAGTTCATTGTTTCTGGGTCTGACAGCAGTGCTGGGACCAGCAAGGATCCCTTTGTCTACATTCCTTCCTGGTGGGATCTGGCTCTGCTTGCCAGGTGGGGTCGTCTCCAGGACTTTAAGAGTGAAGTATTGCTGATTCCCACGGAAAACAGTTGGCAGATGCAGACAGGGGTGTTTTGAGAAATTTTGCCTTGCCTTGAAGCCCTCTGTTAAATAAAGGAAATTTGGGGGCTATTAGCTATACAATTGCTAGAATGAAAGTGACTTATGTGGTGATATTGGGACTGAGTTCTAAAAGCTTGGGTTTCTGGATCTGCTTTTTAAGTGGGTGAATTCAAGGTGGGAAAACAATGAGCTTCATTCTAGGAAATACGGCGTTTTGCACAGAAGCTTCTTTCAAAGAGAGTCCTGGTTTAATTGCCAAAATGAAACGAAGGTGGGCGCTGTCCATAATCTCAAAGGTGTTTGATTTGCTTGTGGTTTTTGAAATCCTGACTGGTAGGTAAACCTGGTCAGAGGACAAAGTAAGTATGTAGGCTTTTAGATCTAAACTGCATTGAAATAAAGCTCATTTCTAAAAAGGGAAATACATAAATAAATATGAGTTGAGAAGAGTTCCCTCCTATATTATGGAAGAATTTTTGCAGAATTGGTATTTTTTTCACTAAATGTTTGGTGGAATTCACCAGTGGAGTTTTCTGGGCATGGAGTTTTCTCTGTGGGAAGGATTTTAACTACAAATTCAATTTCCTTAATAGATATGGGAATATTCAAGTTTTCTGTTTTTTCTGAAGTGATTTTCGGCCGTTTGTATCTTTCAAGGAACTTGTCCATTTCATCTAAATTGTTGAATTTGTAACTTAGGTGTTTTTGTGATACTCTTTTATTAACCTTAAAGGGTCTATAGTGATGTGCCCTATTTCATCTTATTGATGTTTGCATCTTTATTTCCTTCTTGATTCATCTGGTGGAAGCTCATCAACATTATTGATCCTTTCAAAGAAGCATCTTTAGATTTCATTGATTGTGATTATTGTTTTTCTGGTCTTCATTTCGTTGATTTCACTGTTTCATCCTTCTACTTCCTTTGGGATTCATTTGCTCCTTTTTTTCTAGTTTCTTAAGTTGGGGACCTTTAGATCAGCGGGTGGCAAACTACAGTTTGCAGACCAAATTTGGTCTGCTGCCTGTTTTTGTAAATAAGTTTTATTGGAGCACAGCTGTGCTCATTTATTTATGTTTTCTATAGCTGCTTCTTGGCTACCATGGCAGAGTTGAAGTGTTGAGACAGAGACCACATGGCCCACAAAACCCCAAATATTTACTATTTGACACTTTATAAAGCCAGTACTATCTTTTAATCCCTGCTTCAGATAATTGATTTGAGATCTTTCTTTTTTAATATATTTTACTACTATATATTTCTCTTCAGCACTGCTTTATCTGCATCTCATAAATTTTATGTGTTTTCATTTTCTTTCAAAGTATTTTCTAATTCCCCATGCCACTTTCTCTTTGACCTGTGGTTATTTAGAAATGTGTTGTAAAATGTCCATATATCTGGGGATTTTCCAGATATCTTTCTGTTACTGATTTTTCTAGATTAATTCTATTATGTTCTGAGAACATATTTTGTATAATCATTTGTTAAGATGGTTTTTATGGCCTATTTGGTGAATCTTCCCTGTGCACTTGAAAAAAATACTTACTTTGCTGTTTGTCACTGGAGTGCTCTATAAGTGTGGATTGGGTCAGTTGGTTGATAGTGTTATTCAGCTTTTCTATATCCTCACTCATTACTCAGTTATTTAGAGAGGAGTGTTGAAATATCCAACTATAATTGTTGATTTGTTTATTTCTCCTTTTAGTTTTATTAGGTTTTTGTTTGTTTGTCTGTTTGTTTTGGCCATGCTGCACGGCTTGTGGGATCTCATTTCCCCAACCAGGTATCGAACCTGGGCCAATGCAGTGAAAGCCCGGAATCCTAACCACTAGACTGCCAGGGAAATCCCCAGTTTTATCAGCTTTTGATTCATGTATTTGGAAGCTCTGTTAGGCATGTGCACATTTAGGGCTGTCATACCTTTTCAGTGAATTGATCCCTTTATCATATGTATTTTTCCTCTTTATTCTTGATATTACCTTGATCTGAAGTCTCCTTTGTCAGATACTGATATAGCCATTACACCTTTCTTTTGAGTAGTATTTGCATAAGATATATTTTTCATTCTTTTACCTTTTTTCCCCAAGACAACTTTTAGAACGCATTAAGCAACAGAATAGAAGTACACAAGTGAATTTTAAAGTAAAATCAGTGCATCAATGAGTGCGATCTAACACAAAAGTACAGATGCCTCACAATGGTGGAGGAAGGCATAAATCTAAACCAGAGATTGGAGGAGAGATGCATATAAGGGAGGAAGGACCTTGGCATACTGATTTATCAAGGTAGATTCAACTGATGTCTTTAACTTCCAAATACCTTGGTCCCTAATTGGTAGTCTGAGATAAGCATGATACTTGGTCACAAAGAGCAACAGTAGGTATCTGCTGTGTCTGGAAAGGGGAAGAAGTTCAGAATCCTGAAGAGACTGTGGACACTCAACTCTATAATAATGAGGTGGAGGGTATGAGGCTACAAGAACCATAGGGAGACTGCGCTCTTCTATGTCAGGCACTAACCACACTGCAGCAAGGTACAATGAAAAGTTACTCAAGTTACTAGTTTAATGGAAGAACAGGAGTAGCTGTAGGAAGGACTCCATGGAAAACATCCAGCTGATATAGAGAAAATAAACATTCGGTCAGTGGAATAACTATGGTGCTATTTTTCAGAATAGGTACCATCACCTTAGTCACTGATCTAATGGATGTGTCTTCTTAACCCAAAGTAACAAAGGTTTTAACAGCCAGATAGCCCTCTTTTCTGTAACTCTTGGTGCAGTTCTATTGTTGTTCTCACTGAGTTGTTAAATAGCATATGAAACAGATACGAGGTCACATAAACTACCTGAATAGGTTTGCCTGGAGCTTTGGCATTGACCTCTTCAACTTCCAGCTCTGGGTCTACCAGTTGACACTGTTCACACAGTCTCTTGGCTGCTTCATATACATCTTTCACTGTATGAGCCACATTACAGGTGGGATTAATATTTCCTGTGTGTTTAGGATGAGCAGGGTTAGTATCACCACCAAACAGAAGTGTGTGCCAGTTAATATGCATGTGGAAAGAGGTACAGTTGGTATAAAACCAATCCAGAAAATATTGGCTCTTACTTGCTGTTGAAACCCATACTTTCCCTTACATTCGATCACTCCATGTACCATTATAGGAACCACATTGTTGTTTCTATTTGTGATTTTTATCAAGACTTGTATAAAGTTATGCAAGACCTGTGGATTCTCAGTGCTCTTATTTTCATATTTCAGAAGTTCAAGAAAGCTATGCCTATACCAACTTTGAACCAGGCACACTGAAGGCCAGTTGTTACCCATCAGAAGATTGACTTCTCTCATTGTGTTGGCCAGTTGTGCAGGAAGCTCTTTTTGTAGAAACATATAGGATATTTTCTCATACCATTATCTTTCCCCCAATCCAGGTATTGCTTGATGAAGAACAGTGACAGCAAGAAGCATAAATAGCACTTGATCTACTTATTTAGCTGTTTAAGCAGCCACTAGAAGAGCCATATCCTCGCCAGGGTGGTGCACAGATCCACCTAGAGGCCTGGATGGACATGAGGGCTTGTGTAGCTGAGTGTTCGGGTCAGGCATGTTCTTCGTGAGCACGCCCTGGTTTCAGCCTCGACTTATGGGTACAACTGCTGCAGCACACAGGCTGAGTTCATCACCTTGGCTTCCCCAGGCCCACCCATTCTTTAACTTTTAACTCAGTTATGCTTTTGTATTTAAAGTGGGTTTCTTAGAGTTAGCATATCTTTCAGTCTTGATTTTCACATCTAATCTGGAAATCTGTCTTTTAATTAGTATTTTTAGGCCATTTACATTTAATGCAATTTTTAGTATGGTTGTACTGACATCTACCATTAGGGTTTTTTCTATTCTATCTCTTCTGTTTTACTTTTCTTTTTCTTTCTTCATCCATATTAATTATTTTTTATGATTCTGTTTTGTCTCAACTATTGGTTTATTATTCTTTAAAGAAATTTTTTGGTGTTTGCCCTAGGGTTTATACTATTTATTTTATTTTATTTATTTATTTTTGGCCATGCCATGCAGTTTGTGGGATCTTAGTTCCCTGACCAGGGATTGAACCTGTGCCCTGGGCAGTGAAAGCGCAGAGTCCTAACCGCTGGACCACCAGGGAATTTCTGATATACTAAATATTTTAATTAATCATGGTCTACTTTCAAAAAATATTATACCACTTCACCTGAGTGTCACAATTTGCTTCTTACCAAGCTACAAGAGCTCTCAGAGAAAAATTATAATCTAAAATATTATTGTCTGGGTTCATTGCTGTGTTAGTAAGATCACTTCATAATTCTTTTTTCCTTATTTTATCATCAAAATGTTTGCTGGGAAAACATATATAAATGCAATCAAAATGATTGGGAAATAAAAGGTAATTGTGGTTGGTAATGTTCATATAGTCTTAAATTTCACCAACGTGACATACAAAAAAATAGCTGATTGTTTGCCTTTTGTTTTCAAACAGATATTGCAGCTGTAGAAGAATGGTTAGTAAGGATCACTTTGCAACATGGATTAAATATTTATACTACTGAAGGAACACTATTGGATAGAGTTCGAGGTAAATGCCAGTAGATAAAAGTGAAGTGAAAATTTGTAATATTCTTTCAACAAACCTTGTAAGCTATGACACGCCAGACTCTGTGCTAAGTGCTGGAGATAGATAAATAAGAGATGATCATGACTCTTGAAGGGCTTACAATCTGATGAGGCAAAGAATTAAATACACATGGGTAATTGTTAATAGAGCTCAGTAAAGAGTGCTATAGAGGGCTTCCCTGGTGGCGCAGTGGTTGAGAGTCTGCCTGCCAATGCAGGGGACGCGGGTTCATGCCTTGGTCCGGGAGGATCCCACATGCCGCGGAGCGGCTAGGCCCATGAGCCATGGCCGCTGAGCCTGTGCGTCCAGAGCCTGTGCTCCGCAATGGGAGAGGCCACAACAGTGAGAGGCCTGCATACCGCAAAAAAAAAAAAAAAGAGTGTCATAGAAATATGGAAATATATGTTTTCTATAGCCATATTGGGGGGTCATCATAAACAATGGCTTTATAGAGTTAGTTTTTGCATCTTCTATAAAGATGTTATAGAAGATATTGTTTATTGCATCACAGTCTACTTTATGAGGACCATCAAGCAAAAAGTTTTGCTCAGTCTTAGTAAGAACATTTGTATTTCTTCATAAAAATATTGGTTGTTTTAAGGTTATGAGCACTGAGGCATATAACTGACTAGGCTTTTCTTTTACAATTGTCTGATCTATAGCCCAATTTTTAGGTCAGCCATAGTATATAGAAAAAAACCTCCATCGTGGAGTTTGTATTTATTCTCATTTTCCTCACCTTCCCTTTTTACTTTTATTCTTTTGCACCCACTTTGATATGGTGCTATGTAGAAGCCAGAGTAAAAATAAATATTTCATCTTATGGAAAGAAACACCTGGGTAGCTTTAAGAAAATAATGATGATTCAGGGCCAAAATGGTGAAGTAGGAAGACCCTGAACTCACCTCCTTCCATAGGCACACCAGAATTACAACTATTTACAGAGCAACTATCTATGAGAATGACCAGAAGACTAGCAAAAAAGATTTCCTGCAGCTAAGCAAATAAAGCAGGAACCAAAATATAATGAGTGGGAGGGGTAGAGACACTGTATAGTCAAGACCAACATCCCCAGGTAGGCAACCCACAAATGAGAGGATAATCACACGTTCAGAGGTCCTCCCTAAGGAGCAAGGGGTCCAAACCTCACATTAGGCTCCCTAGACCAGGGGTCCTGCACTGGGAAGACAAGCCCCCGGAACATCTGGCTTTGATAGCTAGTGGGGCTTGTGTGTGGGAGAGCCAGAGAGCTGTGAGAAACAGAGACTCTGCTCTGAAAGGGCACACACGAAATCTAACATGCTCTGAGTCTCAGTGCAGAGGCAATAATTTGAAAAGAGTCTGGGTCAGACTCACTTAAGAGATCATCAACTTAAAATAATCATGTATATTATCATGTAAATAATAATGTATGTAGGTTGTTATATATGAACCTCATGGTACCCACAAACCAAAAACCTATGATGGATAAACAAAAAAGAGAAATGAATCCAAACATAATACTAAAAATAGTCATCAGGCACAAGGGAAGAGGGCAAAAGAAGAAGAGAGGAACAGAAAAAAGAGAAAAACCCACAAAACCAGAAAACAATGAACAAAATGGTAATAAGTATATACGTTTCAATAATTTTGTTTTAAATGCAAATGGACTAAATGCTCCAATAAAAACACAGTGGCTCAATGGATTAAAAAACAAAAGCACGAGAATTCACATTGTTAAAATGACCATACTGCCCAAAGCAATCTACAGATTCAATGCAATCACTGTCAGAATACTAATGGTGTGGGGGAACTTCAAGACAGAGGAGGAGTAAGATATGGAGATCACCTTCCTCCCCACAAATACATCAAAAATACATCTACACGTGGAACAACTCCTACAGAACACCTACTGAACACTGGCAGAAGACCTCAGACTTCCCGAAAGGCAATAAACTCCCCACGTACCTGAGTAGGGCAGAAGAAAAAACGAAAAACAGAGACAAAAGAGTAAGAATGAGACTTGCACCTCTGGGAGGGAGCTGTGAAGGAGGAAAAGTTTCCACACACTAGGAAGCCCCTTCACTGGTGGGGATGGGCGGTGGGGAAGCTTCAGAGCCACGGAGGAGAGCATAGCAACAGGGGTGCAGAGGGCAAAGCAGAGAGATTCCCACAGAGAGGATTGGTACCGACCAGCACTCACCAGCCCGAGAGGCTTGTCTGCTCACCCTCTCGGGCAGGTGGGGGCTGAGAGCTGAGGCTCGGGCTTTGGAGGTCAGATCCCAGGGATAGGACTGGGGTTGGCTGAGTGAACACAGCCTGAAGGGGGCTAGTGTGACACAGCTAGCCAGGAGGGAGTCTGGGAAAAACTCTGGACCTGCCCAAGAGGCGAGAGACCATTGTTTCAGGGAGCATGAGGAGAGGGGATTCAGAGCACCACCTAATGGAGCTCCAGAGACGGCACGAGCTGTGGCTATCAGTGCAGGCACCAGAGATGGGCATGAGACGCTAAGGCTGCTGCTGCAGCCAAAAAGAAGCCTGTGTACAAGCACAGGTCACTCTCCACACCTCCCCTCCTGGGAGCCTGTGCAGCCCGCCACTGCCAGGGTCCCGTGATCCAGGGACAACTTCCCTGGGAGAACGCACGGCACACCTCAGGTTGTTACAATGTCATGCCAGCCTCTCCCGCCACAGGCTCGCCCCACATTCCATACCTCTCCCTCCCCCAAGCCTGAGTGAGCCGAGCCCCCTAATCAGCTGCTATTTTAACCCTGTCCTGTCTGGGTGGGGAACAGATGCCCTCAGACGACCTACACGCAGAGGCGGGGCCAAATCCAAAGCTGAACCCTGGGAGCTGTGCAAACAAAGAAGACAAAGGGAAATTACTCCCAGCAGCCACAGGAGCAGCAGATTAAATCTCCACAACTTCATATACCCTGCATCTGTGGAATACCTGAATAGACAACGAATCATCCCAAAATTGAGGCAGTAGACTTTGGCAGAAACTGTAGACTTGGGGTTTGCTTTCCTCATCTAATTTGTTTCTGGCTTTATGTTTATCTTAGTTTAGTATTTAGAGCTTATTATCATTGGTAGATTTGTGCATTTATTTGGTTGCTCACTTCCTTTTATATATTTTTTTTCCTTTTTCTCTTTTTCTGAGTGTGTATGTGTATGTTTCTTTGTGTGACTTTTGTCTGTATATCTTTGCTTTTACCATTTGTATGAGGGTTCTCTCTGTTTTTTTTGTTGTTGTTTGTTTGTTTTTGTATAGTTTTTAGCACTTGTTATCACTGGTGGATTAGTTTTTTGGTTTGGTTGCTCCCTCTTTTTGTTTTATTACTTTTTAATTTTTTTATCTTTAACAATATTTTTTATCTTAATAACTTCATTTTATTTTTCCTTCTTTCTTTCTGTCTCTTTTTTTTTCTCCCTTTTCTTCTGAGCCATGTGTCTGACAGGGCCTTGGTCCTCCGGCTGGATGTCAGGCCTGAGCCTCTGAGGTAGGAGAGCCAAGTTCAGGACATTGGTCCACCAGAGACCTCACAGCCCCACGTAATATCAAACAGCAAAAGCTCTCCCAGAGATTTCCATCTCAGCACTAAGACCCAGCTCTATTCAATAACCATCCAGCTACAGTGCTGGACACCCTATGCCAAACAACTAGCAACACAGGAACACAACCTCACTCATTAGCGTAGGGGCTGCCTAAAATCATAATAAGTTCACAGGCACCCCAAAACACATCACTGGACTTGGTCCTGCCCAACAGAAAGAAAAGATCCAACCTCATCCTTCAGAACACAGTCACCAGTCCCCTCCACAAGAAAACCTACACCACCCACTGAACCAACCTTACCCACTGGGGGCAGACACCAAAAACAACAGGAACTACAAACCTGCAGCCTGCGAAAAGGAGACCCCAAACACAGTAAGTTAAGCAAAATGAGAAGACAGAGAAAGACACAGCAGATGAAGGAGCAAGGTAAAAAGCCCACCAGACCAAACAAATGAAGAGGAGATAGGCAGTCTACCTGAAAGAGAATTCAGAGTAATGATAGTAAAGATGATCCAAAATGCTAGAAATAGAATGGAGAAAATACAGGAAATGTTTAACAAGGACCTAGAAGAACTAAAGAGCAAACAAACAATGATGAACAACAGAATAAATGAAATTAAAAATTCTCTAGAAGTAATCAATAGCAGAATAACTGAGAAAGAAGAGTGGATAAGTGACCTGGAAGATAAAATAGTGGAAATAACTACCACAGAGCAGTATAAAGAAAAAAGAATGAAACGAATTGAGGACAGTCTCAGAGACCTCTGGGACAACAATAAACGCACCAACATTTGAATTATAGGGGTCCCAGAAGAAGAGGAAAAAAAGGGACTGAGAAAATATTTGAAGAGATTATAGTTGAAAACTTCCCTAATATGGGAAAGGAAATACTGAATCAAGTCCAGGAAGCACAGAGAGTTCCATACAGGATAAATCCAAGGAGAAACACTCCAAGACACATATTAATCAAACTATCAAAAATTAAATACAAAGAAAAAATATTAAAAGCAACAAGGGAAAAACAACAAATAATATACAAGGGAATCCCCATAACGTTAACAGCTGATCTTTCAGCAGAAATGCTGCAAGCCAAAAGGGAGTGACAGGGCATATTTAAAGTGATGAAAGGGAAAAACCTACAACCAAGATTACCCAGCAAGGTACTCATTCAGATTAGACTGAGAAATTAAAACCTTTACAGACAAGCAAAAGCTAAGAATTCAGCACCACCAAACCAGCTTTACAACACATGCTAAAGGAACTTCTCTAGGCAGGAAACACAACAGAAGGAAAAGACCTACAATAACAAACCCAAAACGATTAAGAAAATGGTAATAAGAACATACATATTGATAACTACCTTAAATGTAAATGGATTAAATGCTCCAACCAAAAGATATAGACTGGCTGAATGCATACAAAAACAAGACCCATATATATGCTGTCTACAAGAGACCCACTTCAGACCTAGTGACACATACAGACTGAAAGTGAGGGGATGGAAAAAGATATTCCACGCAAATGGAAATCAAAAGAAAACTGGAGTAGCAATTCTCATATCAGACAAAATAGACTTTAAAATAAAGACTATTACAAGAGACAAAGAAGGACAGTACATAATGATCAAGAGATCAATCCAAGAAGAAGATATAACAATTGTAAATATTTATGCACCTGACATAGGAGCACCTCAATAAATAAGGCAAATGCTGACAGCCGTAAAAGGGAAAATTGACAGGAACACAATCATAGTAGAGGACTTTTAACATCCCACTTTCACCAATGGACAGATCATCCAAAATGAAAATAAATAAGGAAACACAAGCTTTAAATGATACATTAAACAAGGTGGACTTAATTGATATTTGTAGGACATTCTATCCAAAAACAATAGAATTCACTTTCTTCTCAAGTACTCATGGAACATTCTCCAGGATAGATCATATCTTGGGTCAAAAATCAAGCCTTGGTAAATTTAAGAAAATTGAAATCATATCAAGTATCTTTTCTGACCACAACACTATGAGAATAGATATCAATTACAGGAAAAAATCTGTAAAAAATACAAACACGTGTAGGCTAAACAGTACACTACTAAATAACCATGAGATCACTGAAGAAATCAAAGAGGAAATAAAAAAATACCTAGAAACAAATGACAATGAAAACATGCCAACCGAAAACCTATGGGAGGCAGCAAAACCAGTTCTAAGAGGGAAGTTTATAGCAATACAATTCTACCTCAAGAAACAGGGAAAATCTTAAATAAGCAACCTAACCTTACATATAAAGCAATTAGAGAGAGAATAATAAAAAAAAAAGTTAGCACGAGGAAATAAATCATAAAGATCAGATCAGAAATAAATGAAAAAGAAATGAAGGAAATGATAGCAAAGATCAATAAAACTGAAATCAGGTTCTTTGAGAAGTTAAACAAAATTCGTAAACCATTAGCCAGACTCATCAAGAAAAAATGGAAGACTGAAATCAACAGAATTAGAAATGAAAAAGGAAAAGTAACAACTGACACTGCAGAAATACAAAGGATCATGAGAGATTACTACAAGCAACTATTTGCTAATAAAATGGACAACCTGGAAGAAATGGACAAATTCTCAGAAAAGCACAACCTTCCAAGACTGAACCAGGAAGAAATAGAAAATATGAACAGACCAATCACAAGCACTGAAATTGAAACTGTGATTAAAAATCTTCCAACAAACAAAAACCCAGGACCAGATGGATTCACAGGTGAATTCTATCAAACATTTACAGAAGAGTTAACACCTATCCTTCTCAAACTCTTCAAAAATATAGCAGAGGAAGGAACACTCCCAAACTCATTCTACGAGGCCACCATCACCCTGATACCAAAACCAGACAAAGATATCACAAAAAAAGAAAACTACAGGGCTTCCCTGGTGGTGCAGTGGTTGAGAGTCTGCCTGCCAAAGCAGGGGACACGGGTTCGTGACCCGGTCTGGGAAGATCCCACATGCCGCGGAGCAGCTGGGCCCGTGAGCCATGGCCGCTGAGCCTGTGCGTCCACAGCCTGTGCTCTGCAACGGGAGAGGCCACAACAGTGAGAGGCCCGTGTACTGCAAAAAAAAAATAAAAAAAAGCAAGAAAACTACAGGCCAATATCACTGATGAACATAAATGCAAAAATCCTCAACAAAATGCTAGCAAACAGGATCCAACAACACAGTAAAAGGATCATACACCATGATCAAGTGGGGTTTATCCCAGGAATGCAAGGATTCTTCAATATATGGAAATCAATCAATGTGATAAACCATATTAACAAATTGAAGGATAAAAACCATATGACCATCTCAATAGGTGCAGAAAAAGCTTTTGACAAAATTCAACACCCATTTATGGTAAAAGCCCTCCAGAAAGTAAGCATAGAATGAACTTATCTCAACATAATAAAGGCCATATATGACAAATCCACAGCCAACATTGTTCTCAATGGTGAACAACTGAAACCATTTCCACTAAGATCAGGAACAAGACAAGGTTGCCTACTCTCACCACTATTATTCAACATAACTTTGGAAGTTTTAGCCACAGCAGTCAGAGAAGAAAAAGAAAGAAAAGGCATCCAGATCGGAAAAGAAGAAGGAAAACTGTCACTGTTTGCAGATGACATGATACTATACATAGAGAATCCTAAAGATGCTACCAGAAAACTACTAGAGCTAATCAGTGATTTTCATAGAGTTGCAGGATACAAAATTAAGCACAGAAATCTCCTGCATTCCTATACACTAATGATGAAAAATCTGTAAGAGAAATTAAGGAAACACTCGCATTTACCACTGCAACAAAAAGAATAAAATATCTAGGAATAAACCTACCTAAGGAGACAAAAGACCTGTATGCAGAAAACTATAAGACACTGACGAAAGAAATTAAAGATGATACAAACAGATGGAGAGATATACCATTTTCTTGGATTGGAAGAATCAACATTGTGACATTGTGAAAATGACTATACCCAAAGTAATCTACAGATTCAATGCAATCCCTATCAAACTACCAATGGCATTTTTCACAGAAATAGAACAAAAAATTGCACAATTTGTATGGAAACACAAAAGACCCCAAATAGCCAAAGCAATCTTGAGAAAGAAAGACGGAGCTGGAGGATTGTGGCTCCCTGACTTCAGACTATACTACAAAGCTACAGTAATCAAGACAGTATGGTACTGGCACGAAACAGAAATATAGATCAATGGAACAGGATAGAAAGCCCAGAGATACACCCATGCACCTAAAGTCACCTTATTTTTGATAAAGGAGGCAAGAATATACAATGGAGAAAAGACAGTCTCTTCAATAAGTGGTGCTGGGAAAATTATACAGCTACATGTAAAAGAATGAAATTAGAACATTCCCTAACACCATGCACAAAAATAAACTCAAAATGGATTAAAGACCTAAAGGTAAGGCCAGAGAGTATAAAACCCTTCAAGGAAAACATAGGCAAAACACTCTATGACATAAATCACAGCAAGATCCTTTTTGACCCACCTCCTAGAGAAATGGAAATAAAAACAAAAATAAACAAATGGGACCTAATGAAACTTAAAATCTTTTGCACAGCAAAGGAAACCATAAACAAGATGAAAAGACAACCCTCAGAATGGGGGGAAATATTTGCAAACGAAGCAACGACCAAAGGATTAAACTCCAAAATATACAAGCAGCTCATACAGCTCAATATCAAAAAAAAAAAAAAAACACAACCCAATCCAAAACTGGGCAGAAGACCTAAATCGACATTTCTCCAACGAAGATATACAGATTGCCAACAAACACATGAAAGGATGCTCAATATCACTAATCATTAGAGAAATGCAAATGAAAACTACAGTAAGGTATCACCTCACACTGGTCAGAATGGTCATCATCAAAAACTC
Source organism: Grampus griseus (assembly GCF_964374135.1). Lineage (NCBI taxonomy): Eukaryota > Metazoa > Chordata > Mammalia > Artiodactyla > Delphinidae > Grampus > Grampus griseus. The sequence goes on from NC_139018.1 coordinate 12,543,027, forward strand.
TACAAACAGTAAATGCTGGAGAGGGTGTGGAGAAAAGGGAACCCTTTTGCACTGTTGGTAGGAATGTAAATTGGTACAGCCACTATGGAGAACAGTATGGAGGTTCCTTAAAAAACTAAAAATAGAACTACCATATGACCCAGCAATCCCACTACTGGGTATATACTCTGAGAAAACCATAATTCAGAAAGAGTCATGCCCCACAATGTTCATTGCAGCTCCATTTACAATAGCCAGGACATGGAAGCAACCTAAGTGTCCATCGACAGATGAATGGATAAAGAAGATGTGGCACATATATACAATGGAATATTACTCAGCCATAAAAAGAAATGAAATTGAGTTATTTATAGTTAGGTGGTGGACCTAGAGTCTGTCATACAGAGTGAAGTAAGTCAGAAAGAGAAAATCAAATACTGTATGCTGACACATATATATGGAATCTAAAAAAAAAAAAAATGTTTCTGAAGAACCTAGGGGCAGGACAAGATAAAGATGCCAATGTAGAGAATGGACTTGAGGACACGGGGAGGGGGAAGGGTAACCTGGGATAAAGTGAGAAGAGTGGCATGGACATATATACACTACCAAATGTAAAATAGATAGCTAGTGGGAAGCAGCTGCATTCACAGGGAGAACAGCTTGGTGTTTTGTGACTACCTAGAGAGGTGGGATGGGGAGTGTGGGAGGGAGATGCAAGAGGGAGGAGATATGGGGATATATGTATATGTATAGCTGATTCACTTTGTTATACAGCAGAAACTAACACACCATTGTAAAGCAATTATACTCCAATAAAGATGTTTAAAAAACAATACTAATGGCATTTTTCACAGAAGTAGAACAAGTAATTTTAAAATATATATGGAAACACAAAAGACCCTGAATAGCCCAAACAATCTTTTTTTTTAAACATCTTTATTGGAGTATAATTGCTTTACAATGGTGTGTTAGTTTCTGCTTTATCACAAAGTGAATCAGCTATATGTATACATATTTCCCCATTAAAACAATATTGAGAAGAACAATGCTAGAGGTATCATGCTCCTTGATTTTAAATTGTTGTACTGTAAAGTTATAGTAACTAAAACTGTGGTACTGGCTCAAAAATCAGACACATAGATCAATGGAACAGAATCAAGCGTCCAGAAATGAATCTACATTTATGCATTCAATGCATCTACCGAACAAAAAGGGAGGCAAGAATGTACAGTTGGGGAGAAGACAGCTTCTTCAATAATTAGTTTTGGGAAAATTGGAAAGCTACAGGCAAAAGAATCAAACTGGACTAATTTCTCACACCTTATACAAAAATAACTGAAAATGGATTAAAGACTTAAATGTAAGACCTGAAACCATAAAACTCCTAGAGGAAAACGTAGGCAGTACAGACTTTGACATCAGTTGTAGCAATCTTTTTTTGGATCTTTCTCCTCACACAAGGGAAACCAAAGCCAAAAACAAATGGGACCACATCAGCTATTGTAAAAGGCTTTTGCACCGCGAAGGAAATTATCAACAAAACCAAAAGCCTACTGAATGGGAGAAGATATTTGCAAATGATATATCTGATAAGGTGTTAACATCCAAAATATACAAAGAACTCATACAGCTCAACATAAAAAAAAATGAAAAACCTGATTTTAAAAATGGGCAGAAGAACTGAACATTTTTCCAAAGAAGACATGCAGATGGCCAACAAGCACATGAAAAGATGCTCAACATCACTGATCATCAGGGAAGTGCAACTCGGAACTACAGTGAGCTATCACCTCACACCTGTCTGAATGACTATTATTGTAGAGTCAAGACGTAACAAGTGTAGGCAAGGCTGTGGAAAAAAGGGACCCTTGTGCACTGTTGATGGGAATGTAAATCGGTCCGACCACCGTGGAGAATGAATAATTCTTAAAGGTTGCAGCTGCAGAGAGGAGGCCAGTGTCGTCGGGGCACAGTAAATGACAGAGTGGTGTGGGGTGAGTGTAGAGAGACTGGCAGAGACCACGGTAAAGTGTGGATTTTATTCTAATTATAATGAAAAGCCACTGGAGTATTTTAAGCAGGGCAGTGATAAATTCCGACTTCTGCTCTATGAAAAAGATCACTTTGGCTGCTGTGTAGAGAACTGACTGTCGAGGAAGGAGGACAAGAATGGAATAAAGGAAATTGGTTGGCAGCTGTCACCACGGTCCACGCAGGAGATGGTCTGGGGTACTTGGGCTGTGGGACGAGCAGTGGAGATGGTGAGAAGTTAGAGTCTTCAGGATACAGTTTAGAAGTAGAGCTGATATGACCTCTGGGTGGACTGGGGATGAAGGACACAGATATTAAGGATGAATTCTAGATTTCTTACTTGAGCAATGAAGTGGATGGTGGTATCATTTTCTGAGATGCTGAAGACATGAGGAGAAAACATTGGGAAGTGGCAATCAAGCATTAAGGTTAGAGTTACAGTTGGGAACCTTTCTTCATTACCTATCTCAAATGAGATGTTGAAAAATATTGTCCCTACTTCCTCATCTCTGATCCGGAGTCCAGACTACTCCACTAAAATTGCTCTTAATACAATCACCAGTCACTTTCACATTGGTCACTTTTCCATCTCCTTTGTAGCTTCTCAGCAGTCAAGACTTTTGATCAATCCCTCATTCTTAAAACGTTTAAAATAGACCACATGGGTAAAGAGGCATTTTCGATTCAGTGCAATCATGTCCCAGATACAAGCTCAAATCTCCCTATCCTTTAAGATCTGGTCATTAATTGTACACATATGCTATACCCTGGAAAGTCAACTGCCTTACCCCAGATTTCTTTGAATTTCAGAGTGAATTAGTTTGGTTATAAATTGTTTCTCTTCTTCTTCTTGGCTGTCGCTGTGCTACACTATGTCAACCCAGATGGAAACTTAGCTCCTTTTCTTGCTTTGCACAAAGTGAAGCATATATCACCTAAAGTCTTTGGCTTTGTAGCAGATTTTATTGAGAGTTTGATGAGGAGATGGAGGAGACTCACGATGCAGAAATGTAAACAGCTACAGAGTGATTGTGTCTGTATTCTTAAAAGTCCTTTGACTATTTTTGAAATTCGGACAACAGTACTCTGTCAAACTGTCCTTGCTTACTTTTTGTATTCTCTTTTCTCATTTTTTCAGAAAAAAAAAATCCTCCCATTTCTCATGCTTTAAAATTTGACTTTATCCAGCTCCAACCCTTTGTATATCTAAGAGTAGATTGCTGCACTGAAGGGTTGGAGATGTCCTACCTCTGATTGGTTTTTCCTATTTGTCCCTCCCTAACTCCTTTGTATCTTCCAGAAATCCTTCTAAGTGTCTTGGCCACTGATGACAACTTTCCCTGTTCCCTATTGCTTTTCTAGATTTATTCTTATTTATATATATATCTCCTGCTCTCTATGGGATTGGGAAAGTGAACAGAAAGTAAATGTGTGGCCTCTCAAAGCAGAAGTTATTCTCTATGCTATAAATGTGCAAACCCTGTGATCCAGCAACTCCATTTCTAGAGATAGATCCTGTGACCAATTGTATTTTCCAAAGATGTTCAAAGCAGTATCTCCCACCTCACCTGCTCTTCTGCAGTATGACCTTGCCAGGCCCCCTTCAAGAAAATTAGACTTCATTCCTCCTACTCTGGAAAATAAGAATCAACAACCTATTTTTAACTGATGAAAAGTGAGGTAATACACCCATTTTTTAAAACAATGGAACAGTTCCTTTACATAGTGCCTTTAAAACCCATAAAAGAAAGCAGTTATGAATTATCAGAGAAATGCAAAACAAAACTACAATGAGGTACCACCTCACGTGGGTCAGAATGACCATCATTAAAAAGTCTATGAATAACAAATGCTGGTGAGGGTGAGGAGAAAAGGGAACCCTCCTACACTGTTGGTGGGAATGTAAGTTGGTGCAGCCACTGTGGAAAACAGTATGGGAGTTCCTCAGAAAACTAAAAATAGAACTACCATATGATTCAGCAGTCCCACTCCTGGGCATATATCCAGACAAAACCATAATTCAAAAAGGTACACGCACACCTGTGTTCATAGCAGCACTATTCACAATAGCCAAGACATGGAAACAACCTAAATGTCTGTTGACAGATGTACAGATAAAGAAGATGTGGTACATATATACAATGGAATATCACTCAGCCATAAAAAATAACAAAATAATGCCATTTACAGCAACATGGATGTAACTAGAGATTATTGTACTAAGTGAAGTAAGTCCAACAGAGAAAGACAAATATCATATGATATCACTTATATGTGGAACCTAAAGTATGACACAAATGAACCTATCTAAGAAACAGATCATGGACATAGAGGATAGACTGCTTGTTGCCAAGGGGGAGGGGGGTGGGAGAGAGACGGATTGGGAGTTTGGGATTAGCAGATGCAAACTGATATATCTAGAATGAATAAACAACAAGGTCCTACTGTATAGCACAGAGAACTATATTCAATAGCCTGTGACAAACCATAATGGAAAAGAATATGAAAAAGAATGTATATATATGTATAACTTAGTCACTTTGCTGTACAGCAGTAATTAAGACAGCATTGTAAATCAACTATATTTCAATTTATAAAAATTAAAAAAAAACTTTTTAAAGATAAAAACAAAAAAGAAAACAGTAGTGTTCTATTTTTCAAGAGTGCTGCCACAACTCAAACACCAAAACTTGATTTCCACAGAACCTATTCTTCAGTGGAAACTTGGGACTATAATGACAAAAAACGACATCAGTAAATTATATCCACATGTGGTAGATCTCAAAACGGCAAAGTGCCCATGTGCCAATGACGTAGTGTTACTTGGCTTCATTATGAACACAACACTTGATGGTAAGTTTGCAGCTTTATTCAAATTTGGAGGTGGTGTTTTGTATTTTATTACAGTGGTGTTTAACTGGCAGTACAAGTTAAACACAGAGGCGTAATGGAGTGAAAATGTCTCCAAAAAACACCTAAGAACTTACTCTTCATCACTTTCCCTTATCTACTTGCTAGTGTGATAAACTTTTTTCTCTGTGACTTTTGCCATGTTACTAGTGACTTTAGTGTCTCTCCAAATTTCCTGGATACTCTGCCCTCTGTTAATATGTTCCTCCCTCCCAGAGATTATTCATTGCATTTCTAATCCATCTTCTATGCCTGCCGTACGTGAATAGGTAAAGTTGTTCTAAGGTATCACATTATTTTATTTGTTACATATGTGTTTTTCAGTTACTGTTGTAATATTTAATAGCATCCTTACACATTTCAATTACTAATCATCTTGTTCTAGTTTGTTTTTCTTAGGTGATTGATGAACTCCTAGTCCCCAAATCTAATAAATATGAGTGAAAAAAAGAATTAAAAGATAAGAAACAAAATTTTATTACTCATAGATTATATGTGTATCTATATAAATATCCAAAAGAATCAACAGCAGACTATCAGAACAAATATGGGAGTGCTATGGAATTGAGGAACATATCAACAATATACAAAAACCACTCCACCAAAGAGTAATTAAAGATTATAATTTTAAAAATCCTATTCAGAAAGTAATAAGCCCCAATAGGGTCCTAGAAATAAACAAAAAACGACTTGCAAGGCCTGTTGTATAGAAATTATAAAACTTTAATGAAGGCTATAAAAAAAGACTAAAAAAGATATTTTATGTTCATGAACAGGAACTTCTGGTATTGTAAAGATGTTAATTCTCTCCATGTTTATCAATCAGTTTGATACAAGTCCAAGCAAAATTACAGCAGTATTTTGTGTGTGTGGAAATTGATAAGCCAATCCCAAAATTCAGGTGGGAGAATAAAGCAACATGAATAACAAACATAATTTTAAAGAAGAATAAAAAGCACAATAGGTTGCCTACCATGACTTATTATAAAGTAATAGATTCAAGCAGTATGCACTGGTATAGGAATAGACAGATAGCCTTGCCCCAGATTTCTTTGAATTCCTAATGTCTTGCAGTCTTTTAGATACCTCTAGCTTGGAGTGCCTGCTTGTGCTGAATTAGTTTAGAGAGCCTGTGTCTCTTTTTCCTCTCTCTCAACCAGATGGAAACTCCTTTTCTACCTTTGTTCCACGGATGCCAGGCTAGGGCCCCCTCCTCCCCTCGGTCCAAACCTGCCTTACTTTTGTGAGTCACAGGAAAAGAGCCAGTCTCTGCATCCTGCCACACCCCTGAGAGTCATAGGAGAGAAGGGGCAGTCTCAACTCCTTGGGGTCTCACTCACCCGATCGCTTCAACGTCTCAAGAAAAGAAACAGTTTGGAAACCTGTTTTTAGATGAAACCACCTTTTCCCCCAACTGGCCCCCACTGCGCTGAAGCAGAAAGTAAGTTCCCACAGTATCAAGCCTAACTAGCAGTTTCTTTGTGAGGCCCTGGTTTGTCCACACACTGTGTTTCATCCCACATGGAGTTAATGGTGGGAACAGGTATAGAGGAGCCCCATGTGTTCCAGTTTCGACTTATTACCCACCTTTCTCCTCTATGGCACTCCTAACGCCATCATGACTCTCACCCAGTTCTATGTCACCACCAGAAACCTAAGTCTCCAGGTCACTTATGGTTACTCTATCCCACATACTGTTCTGGACTTCCTTTAAATTCACCCAAACTTCTGTCCCTCTCCATCTACCCAAATCCATTCATTGGAATTTGTGGTCTGTCATCAGCAAATTCCCCTGTACTACTAATCTTTTCTCAGAATGGTCCCTTAACTTTCTTGCCATAAAGAATAATCTGGCCACTCCCAGTTAACATTCTTTCCCCTGCAGCCCTCTCACATGTCACATGCCTGAGTCTCAAGGGGCATTGTCCTTGTTCCTTAAGGGCTACTTATTAATAATTACTCCTGTCTTCTCATTCAGAATGCCCAGCTCCTTTGAACTCAAACTTTACTCCCTCTAACTCTTCTTGGTTGGCAGCCTATGATGACCTTCCCATCACTCACACTCATGGATGAGTTTAGCGTCTGGACCCCTGCCTTCCTCTGCACCTTATTTTTGTCACTATGTTTGGTGATTTCACCACCCATATGGACCCATGCTTTCACGACCTCCTCTCCTCCAATGATCTTTCCCCCATCTTACTTCTGTGGTCATTTTCTTGACCTTGTTGTCTCTGATGTTACTGTCTCCAAAATCTTCACTACAACCATCTCACGCTCTGCCCACTACCTTCTGTTCTTTCAGTCTACCCTAGTACTCACACTCTGACATCTCTTTGATTTCATGGAGACTTCAATATGTTGTTTCTACCACTTTTTTCACTCCTCAACATCCTTAACTTTTTCACCATAATTTTCATAGTCTCTCCTTATAAATACTTCTGTAACTTCTTTGCCTGCACAATCCCAACTCTCCTTAAAACCACCTCTATGCCACTGGAATAGCAGAATATTACTAGAAAAAAGTTGCATACCAGTCTCACTTTAAAATTCCACGAAGTGGTCTCACTATAAATTCATGATCACAAGTCCCAAGTGGGTACTCAGCACTGCCCAGAAATCTTATCTCTCTTCCCTGGTATGTTTATTTTCCCACTCTGCAAAATGACCTTGTCACACCTCTTCCCACTCCTCAAACACTCTACCTCACCTCCTTTCCTTCTCCGGTCTCAGCTGTGCCTTTAATACTTGATGTAGAAGACTAAGACTGATCGCAAGGCACTCCATCATCGCTCCTGTGCGCATCTGCCATCCTACTTGCCTTTGTACTTGTGTGCTTTGCCTTCTTGCCTGTTGCATCGTGAGAAGTGTCTCTGCTGCTACCAAAGGCCACTCCTCACCTCTCGTGTCCTGCATCCCATTCTCCCCAGTCATCTGGAGAACCTCACTCCTGCATCTGTCCCGCAGTTCTCACCTTTCTGTCCCGTATCATCATGCTTTCCCTCTTTACTGACTTAGAGGCATTAGCATACAAACATACCCTAAAATCCCCCATCTTAGCCAAAATCTTCATTTATCTCACTTTACCACTATCCCTCATCCCTCTGTTCTCCTTCAGACAAAATGTATGGGAAGAATTTATTTTAGGTGGTGCTACATTTTCCACCTCCCATTTTATCTTCGTTTCACTGCGTATCGGATTGTTGCCATCACTGTTCTGAAACAATTCTTCCCAAGATCGCCTGTGATCTCCATGTTGCTGATTCCAACAGCCAATTCTTTATCCTCATTCTACTTTCCCTCCCAGCAGAATTTGACACAGTTAACCACTTTATTTCTCCTCAAAACACTTTATTCTCTTGGGTTCTTGACACCACCTTCAGTCACATTTATCTTACTTCATTGATCACTCCTTAGTTTTCTAAGCCTGCTCTTTTGTTGTGACCTCCGAAGTGTCGATGAAATGGGGCTTTGTCCTCGACTCTCCTTCCTTATGTAACCAGATTCTCTCTGGGAAACTTAATCCAGTCCTCCGGTAATAATGCCACCTTCAGGCTAATGATCCCTGAATTTGTATTTCTGGTGCTGACCACTTCCTTGAAGCTAAATTCCTATATTCAGTTGTCTGTTTTATAATTCCTCTTGATGCATCTCAGCTATAACAAGTCTAAGCCAGAACTCTTGATTCATTCCCTCTAAAATCTGTTCTCCTCCAGTATTCTTCATCCCAATTCATATCCAATTACTCAAAAATCAAGTCTAGTGTACACTCTTGACTGTTCTTACTCTGATGGCATTCCAGGACGATGCCACATCCAGTGTCTATCCTCAGTGTGACCACTTCTCTCCTCTGCTAAAATCTTTGTCAAGTCAGCACTGGTTTTCCACGAGACTAATTCACAGCCTCTTAAGTGGTCTCCCTGTTTCTAAACCCGGTACAACTCACCCTCCCTACAGCCACCACAGTGATGTCAAGTGTAAAACGAATCACATCATTTTCCTGCTTCAGACATTCCAGTGGCTTCCCTTTGCCCGTTAGAATAAAATCCAAAATCTTTGCAAAATCTGCATCAGCTTCTGTAACCCTGGGATGCAATTGTGGCCAGTGTGTCATAGAGGGTGGCCTATAACTTAATTTCAGGCTAAAATATCAACCAGAATAAAGCATTTATTTTACTGCTCCATTAAATATTTCTAGACTCTGCAGGAATCCGGTCATGTGATATGCTGGATACCTATAATCATCCCCACTTAGAATATAGTGCAGTTTATCTGCAGAACTAGATTTCATGCTTAGAAAGGCACAAGCTTGTCTTTAGCTTTCCTCTTTCTGGAAAAAGTGGATGATGATAACATTTCCTTCTACATCTTTCCCTACACAGAAAAGAGCTGGGAGTTAAAACACACACTTCACAATACGAGTGATCCTACATTCATCTTTTGGAAACAAAGCATGTGCATTGGATTATCAACTCTCTTCAGGCTCCCTCTACCCTCCACCACCCCCACAGTTATGCCTGTTGACTAGACTTCAGATTAATGTTCTGCATTTAAAACACAAAAGACTCAGAACTTCCCTGGCGGTCCAGTGGCTAAGACTCCGCGCTTCTACTGTAGGGAACGTGGGTTCGATCCCTGGTGGGGGAACTAAGATCCCGTGTGCTGTGTGGGCGGCAGAGCCAAATAAATAAATAAATAAAACCAAAGAACAAATATTAAAAAAAAAAAAACTAGGTAAGAATTTAAAAAATAAATAAAACACAAAAGACTCTAAGCATTCCTAGCTATGGCCAAGGAAAGGTGAGACCAAGGAGCAAAGCACTTTCACTATTTCCAACATGCTCAGCCTCCTTTTAATAAGTTCTCATAAGTTTTAATTGGTTTAATATTCTCATATTAACAGGTTTTTTTTCTATTTTTAAAATCACAAATATTAAAGTAAATCACTTTATAAGTAAATCAAACATAGTTTCTTCCCTCTTGGGGTTCACATTTTAATTTTCTTCTTTGGAGTTTTTGTACTGTTGACTATAATTATATTCTTGAAATAGGAACATATTTTTGCTTAGAAGGATATTGTCAGGGAGGGAAAGCTCTTCCTGTACCCTCTTAGGTTATGATTGGGGGCCTACCAATTAACCAAGACATAGCAGGAGAAAAGACATGCAATTTTTATTAATATTTATATTCACAAGAGTTCACAGAAAAGAAATTCAAAGAAGTGGTTAAACTTGGGGACTTATGTACCATCTTAACAAAGGAAAGGGGTCTAGGCCTCAAGGGACAAGAAACTGTGGAGAAGTGACGAGGAAATATGTGGGTGGACTAATGGGAGATAAGAGTTCTTTTAGTAAAGTCTGTGTATGAAAACTCATCTTGGTGTCAACTCCCTGTCTCTGGTGATAAGGTTGCTCTCTCTTCTCTTCCTGATACAGAGTGAGGTGGTTAGAAAATGCCCTGCTTTTAGGCAGGCAAGGGGAGGCACAGAACTCTTCCTGCATCAGTTGATTCTCAGTTGCCTCCAGCTCAAAATAATCCTTCTGCCAAAGTGCCATATTCTGGGGGTGGCATATTCTGATCCCCTTCAATACAAAACAAAATCCTTAATAATTAGATGGTTGGCTAAACTCCTGTGGTGTAACCCAAGTTACTTTATCTTCCAGTGCTGGGGGAAGTGAGATTCAAACTGAAGGAGGGGAGTTGAGGCAGGGGTGGAGAGTGGGCTGGAAGGCGAGGCAGATGCAGGCTCTGCCCACTAAAGACCTAGCACCTTAGGAGTTGGTTATTCACTTTGCAAAGTTGTGTTGCCTTAATTTCCCTTTTCTCTCATGGTAGGTGTTTACATAGGCCTCAGCTTTTCTGGATTTTGGAATTATGATGATACCACGTGGTATAACCTGACAGACATGGTCTCTTCCCAAGTTGGAGAAGGTAATTCCTCTAACAGTGCCTTCATCGTCAGCATTTCCTTTACATCAACACTTGATGGATATTTATGAAATGTCTTTGCTTTGCTGAGGACGTCACTTTTTCCTTACTTTTTAACCCATGGTATGATTTCTTCCTTTAGAACGCACAGAGCTTTCCATGGTGGATATGGTTTTAACAAATCATTTTTTAGTTATCCTCACCTCTTTGGGTCTTTTTATAAGTGGAGATCTTCGCTATCCATCCTCCTCTGTCTTAATGGTAGGTGAATTGCTCTGTAACTAATAACCTTAAATATCTTCTGTGACATAAAGTAGAAATAGTGGATACTTGAGTTATGTGTGGTGTATCTTAGAACTAAAATGCTTCTTCCTTTTAAAAAACGTAAGAGCGTAATATAGTGACATTTTCCTTTGCCTTATAGTGTTGAATACATCATTTGGAAATGGTGCTAGCTTTATTGCTATACAAATTTATGAGGCGTTTCAAATAATTCATATAGAAAATACCCTATATACTTATAAATAGTCATATATGTTCCCAAAATGCTTTAAGGTACATAAAGCCAGATATAATATTACAAAATAACATAAATTAAAATTATGTCCTTCTGATGAGTTTTCTCTTTTTATTCTTAAATGGCTGTATCAAAGCTTCGATACCATGTTTTTTGTTTTAAAGCACTTCCTCAGCTTCTGCTTTGTCACTCCCATCTGCTCCAAAATAAGGCGTTGAAAAGAGACATTAATTAATAAATAAATAAAGTAATTAAAAGTAAGTTTTGGGATTGAGAGAAGGAAAATCAATTCTTAAATATGTTAATAAATAGCTCTCAAAATTACCTCAACAGAAATAAGAACAGTAATAAAGACTTAGGAACAGTAGGAGAAAAGATTGGGGAAGTGTAGAAGGGATGATTGTATTGGTTAAGAAGTAGTTATTTCTTATACATGGTAATTATTACCTTTTTTCAGGTTTACAAATATTCACAACCTTCCTTCTTCCTCATTATCTCTAAGAAAGTATCATTTGTTGCTCAGACAACTAATAGATCTGGCCTTTTATGTGCTTATCATGTGGTTGCTAAAGAAGAGAGTTGAAACAGCCAGGAGCAGTGACCTGAGGTCAAAGCACAGAGAGTTAGGTGTGGGCTGTACATCCTGAGGGCCTGGTCGAGGAGCTGCACTGGGCTGGGCAGAAGACAGAGTGGCCATGGAGAAAATAGTGGGATAAGGATGTGCCTTCCTAAACCCCAGTCGGTGGCCGACCTAGTTTCTTCCTATACACTTCTTAACTCCTCCATTTAAATCATTAAAAGGTGGGGTTTTGAACTCAAATCCTTTCTGGAATTAAGTTAAAGTATAAATAAATTAATCAAATGGTGGAACAAGGCAAAGACTGAGGGGGAAATCTCCAAGATACCCTGCAAACTACTTAAGAAGCTGGTTTTAGTGTTTGATACTCCTAACTGCTGGGATGTAAAAAAACGTCATCTCCTTTAGTATAATTTAAATTGCTGTTTTGTTATGCCTTCTGATTTACAAGCAAAGATTAAAATTCCTTTTTTTCTTTCTTCTAGTTTTCAAGGGCAGACTTTTGTGGTTTCGAAAGGGTAAGAAGCTTTCAATTTCCAAGGGTTGGTTAAAAGATATGTTTCCTTGGTGACCTAAGAGATGAGGTACAAGACAAGAATTCATAATATAGATTATTATTGCTGATACTATAATATTATTTACAGTTTGAACTAAAAAGATGTATTTCCAGTAACCATTAAGCAATGATACCCCCTTCTGTTTCAAAGGAGGAAATGCCCCCTCTTTGTCTCTGAGGTGGTCCCCATCCCATCTTTATATGTTCTGTCCAGGATTGCTGTGGTTGTTCAGTGCGTTCTGCACAAGGACACCCAGCTGAAAAGATAGTGAGAGCCGAAATATGGCTAACACTTGACTCCCCAATCCGCTTACCCCCCACCCCCGTGTGGGTCTGTGCCTACCTTATCTTTCTTTTTTTTTTTTATAAATTTATTTATTTTATTTATTTATCTTTGGCTGCACTGAGTCTTTGTTGCTGCGCGCGGGCTTCTCATGCGGTGGCTTCTCTTGTTGCGGAGCACAGGCTCCAGGCACGCGGGCTTCAGTAGTTGTGGTGCACGGGCTTAGTTGCTCTGCAGCAGCATGTGGGATCTTCCTGCATCAGGGCTCAGAACCCGTGTCCCCTGCCTTAGCAGGCAGTTTCTTAACCACTGCACCACCAGGGAAGTCCCGGGGCACTCTTTCTAATTTGATACAAGTACCATGTAAGCTCTGATTCTACAGCTCTGATTCTGGATTTTGTTCCATCAGTTATCTCCCCTCTCTGTTACGAGGTCAAGTTCTGAGATTCAACTAAGTCATTCCCATCAACATATAAGCATGCTTTAGTTTGGAAAGCACAACAAAATTATGAGCATTTCTAGCCTTTTGCCATGTCTCCTCCCAATCCTGTCCTCATACAGGCCTGTGGACACACACCCACCTGTGCATACACACGCACACTCACTCACACTGTCTAAAGCAAAGGGGCACTTACTTCTCAGGAAACAAAAGGAACTGACTTCTTGCTGTATTGATTGGAAGAAACGTGAAGCTGAGAACTGGGAAGGCCAGGTAGGCAAAAGTGATTTACATCAGAAAGAGCAAGGGGGAAAACTGTCAAGAGAGAATTCCAAACCTAGCTAAACTATATCATTCAAGAATGAGGGTGAAGAAAAGAAATTGTCACAGATAAGGCATCAGGAGAGCTTACTATCCAGAGACTCCCGTGAAGGAGTGGGATGCCAGAAATAAAGACAGACCTAGAAATGTAAGCTGTAAGTGAGACAGGAACCTTGTTTGTGCTTTTTACCAGACCTAAGCCTGCCCTTCTTTTTTTTATAGCTGCAAATATTCCGTTGTGTGAACTTAACCAGAGTTTACTTAGCCTGTCTCCTATTGATGGATACTTGGGTAGTTTTCTAATCTTTTGCTTTTGTATTACAAACAATGCTGCCATTAATAATTTATACCGAACAAGTTTGTACATGTCTGGGTATATCAGTACAACACATTCCTGGAACTTGGATTCACACATCAAGGAGTAAATGCTTGTGCAATATTAAAAGACAATCACAAATTGCCCTTCATAGAGGTTTTTACCGTTCACAAGGATATTAAAATAAATCCTCGTGAGCTAAAATGTTTCAGCAAAACACAGGGGTTTCTGGTAGTGATGAGGGAGAGGGGAACTACAAGTGTCCCAAAGATAGTGAGGTCGTGTGGCAGGGGAAAGAAAGGGGGAAGTGAACTTATTCTTAAAAGTATAGGGATTTACCTTTGGGAAAGACATCTTCTAAAATGATTGAAGGAAGGATAGTAAGAATGGGGTGTATGTGGCTGTCCAGCCAGGAATTTGAAGGAGTTAATACTTGGTGATTTATTCATTCACTTATTCATCTGTTCAACAGATGTTTGTTGAGCCAGGCTTATTTAGACAAAGAAGATTCCATAGTGAGCAAGACAGATAAAGTCCTGACTCTCCTGTAGCTTCCCATTCTCCTGAGGGAGCTAGACCATGAACAAGTACACAAATATATGCAGAATATGATTGTAGAGAGTAACAAGGGTTTATTGAAATTAAAGCAGGAAAGAGAAGTAGAAAGTGAAGGGAAGATAATATTGTATTTAAGCATGGTGATTATAGCAGGCCTCTCCAAGGAGGTGAAATTTAAGCAGAAACTCAAATGATTTGAAGAAATGATTTCGACAAAATATGTCCAGACAGAGGTGCAAAGGCCCTAAATTGGGAACTTGGCGTGAGGCAAAATCTGTTATACATCTATACTCAATGTATATTGAGTGCAGTATGCAGTCTCAAACCTCTCAATACCAATTGCTGTCATTTGTCACCCTATTTTATCCATTGAGCCCTCTGACTAACCTCACCAGACTTTAGGTTTTGTGTCAAGAACTATCCTATTTACTATTGTATGCTATTATTAGGCTGCCTTGTAGATAGGCTGTCTCAATAAATATTTGCAGAATCCATGAGTGAATAAATGAAGATGGACAGGAGTCCAATCTTGGATGAGCTTAGTAGCCATGCAGCATGGAACTTTGAGCAGTCATACACCTCTCTGGGCCTCAATTTCTTCATTTTAAAATGGGCATGACAATATCTACCTCTTAGAGGTGAAGTGATTAAATAACATTACATAAGAAAAACCTCAGCCCGGTTCACGAATCAAAGTAGCAACTTTAAAAAAAAAAAAAAAAAAAAGCTGGGTTTTCTCCCCAGACAGATAGAAACTTCTGAAGGCAAATGACAGAAACCAAACTAAAACTGATTTTAGCAAAGGAGAGGAAGTTGTTGGCTCATGTGAACAGGGAATTCAAGGAGTGAATGAATCCAGCTTCCAGACATGACTGGATTTAGTGCCTAACAGATGTCCGTCCAACCCTGTCTTCTCAGCATTTGAGTCTGTTTTCCTCTACATTAGCTTCATTCTCAGTGGGTTTTCTCCAATTGTCAGTAAGAATAGCCACCAGGTTTATGTGCCATCAATTTAGCACTCCCCACAGGAATAAAGTATCTCTTCCCCGGTGGTTCCAGCAAGCCTCAGCGCCGACTCATTAACCTGACTTGGATATGTGTTCATTCCTGACCCACCTTTGTGACTCTAAATCAGGCCTGGGGCATGAGCTCATCCTTGGAATAAAGTCAGCCTGATCAGATTAAATTATCCCCAAGGATATTCACTGGACTATTACGAGTTTTATTCCAGGTAGGAAAAAACAAAAAAAAGAAGGGATCTAAAGAGTAAAAAAGGAATCAGGGCCCGATAAAGATTCTATACTAATTGCCCAGCTATAATCATGATAGTTATGGCATCCTGAAAAACTGCAGATTAATATGAGAACTCAAAAGCTCATTGATATAAAACCATAGGTTGAAATTCAAATAAATTATTGTCCACTCCATTTTAAAAGGCTTTTTTGTTTGTTCAGTGGTTTTATCAATATATAATTCATATAGCATAAAATTCACCCACTTAAAGTGTACAATTCAATGGCCTTTAGTATGTTCACAGAGTTGTGCAAGCATCACCACAATCTATTCTAGAACATTTTAAAGGCTTTTAATGCACAGATCATGCAGATTTTATTACTGGTCTTTAAATAAGTAAGAAGGTCTTCCTTTTGTCTCAACAATAATATGAGAGTCAGAATCTTCCTATGTTGACCAAAAAAATACACAGGGCTTCCCTGGTGGTGCAGTGGTTGAGAGTCCGCCTGCCGATGCAGGGGACACGGGTTCATGCCCCGGTCCGGGAAGATCCCACACGCCGCGGAGCGGCTGGGCCCGTGAGCCATGGCCGCTGAGCCTGCGCGTCCGGAGCCTGTGCTCCGCGATGGGAGATGCCACAAAGGTGAGAGGCCCGCGTACCGAAAAAAAAAAAAAACACACACACACACAACCTAGAAGTTGAGTTATGTTTTATTCAGTGGACAAAACTGAGGACGTAAGCCTGGGACACAGACTCTCAGATAGCTCTGAGAGACTACTCCTAAGAGGTAAGGGAGGAGGAGGATATTTAGGAGTTTTTGCAACAAAGACCAGGTAGTCAGAACATCAAAAGATTACTGTTAATTAAAGAAAACCAGATATCTCAAGTTAAGGAATTTAGTCCTTTTTCTATGTACGGAAAGATGCAAGAGTCTGGGCTCCCTGAAATCATTCCTTTGATGTGCACCTCAGCTATCTGGGGCCAGTATCCTGTGCTTTGTCATCCTGAGTCTCCTCAGGGTGCATCCTTGGGAGGTGGCTGCAGTGACTGAGGGCTTGGCAGTGGGCAGCTCATTTGTCTCCGTCCTGAGTTCCCTCAGGGCTCACCATCGGAGTGGCTGTACTGGCTTGATGGCTGCAACATCCTTTGTTTACTGATATGGCAGGCAACATTTTTTCAATGACACCTATAACAAAACCATCTCAAATTCTTGCATATAATTCATATCCAACATCTATAATCTTGCCTTCTTGGAAGCTTCTCCTGTATGACCAATTTTCCAAAACCTGTATTTTGTGGCTTTTTTTCTTATTGCTTCTTGCTGCTGTCAGGCCTCTGGGAAGTCTCCTTAAACCTAGCTCAGCTGAAGGAGAATAAAAGATAAGCATGTGGCCCATTTTAACTGTAATGAAAGATCAACAGCTCCTGAGAGCCTCGGAAAGACAGCTCATAGATAGTAGCATCTTCCATTAACATATGTCAATCATGCAAAATTTCTTTTTATTCCTTTTTTGTGTGTTGTTCAAAAAGCATATTCTTGTTTCTTGTCCTCATTCTACGAACTTTTATTTTGCTGGCATACAGTTTTCCTTTTTTTATTTGCCTCACATCCCTGAACTATTGAACTTTTAAAATTTCTTATAAGTTTTTCTATTTTTACATCTTAAGGCTACATATTGCCTAAATGACATTTTTGTTTATTTATGTAGGTTGACTACATCAAAGGAAAACTGTGGTATAATGAAAGATGTTTTGCTAACAGAGAACATTTTGAAGGTAAATTTTAGTTAAAGAACTATTAATAAGCTTTTTTCAACATAGCTAGCATATATAGATTAGATAAAATGAAATAAAATAAAAATAGAATTAAATATAAAGATAGGTTTGTTTTGTATAAGTTAATGGCCTAAAACTGGGGGAAAAATTAGTTTAAATCTGACACAATAGGCATGCCCTGTTGTAAGTGCAAGAAAATTGTATTGTAAATGATACAATTTAATTGTATCATTTAATTAGTGATACGTTTAAAAATATAGATCCTACTTATAATTTCTGTACCTTTATATTTTATAGTTGATTATGTTACTATCACCTTTGAGAGAAACAGGACCCTAAGTGAGGTATGGTATTAAATATTTCAAAAAGTAAGAAATTTTATGATGCATGATTTCATAGGTTGTTATTAACCTAAAAAATGGCAATTTTTAGACTCAAAAGCTTAACAATCATTCTTTGCTCCCAGTGGCGCCTGTACTTAGATTTAATGGTAATTAGCTAATTATGTTAAATCTAGACCCACACAGTGGTTCTAGAAAAACAATCCATGCCAGAAAGGGATGCTTTACAGTGTTTTCTAGACTCATATCCCCCAGAAGAGAAACACAGGTATTAAAGATATATCTCTATTATTTGTGGCCAGTCATGACAACACAATTAGTGTAGTTCATTAGTTTATTTGCCTGCAAGAACTAATTAGGACTTCTTTAGTTCAAGAATGGCATTAACTTTTCCTTTGTCTTTTTGTAGGCAAGCTCTTGTTTTTATAGTAAAGAACCATTTCTTGAATGGTTACCTTGCTTACCCCCCATTTCAAAAGGAATGAAAACTATTCTTTCAACTGTGGTAACATTTCTTGTTGACCAAGAGCAAAGTTCTGGAGTCTACCTCTTCCATAACCAGGTAGGCCTTATAGCCCAGAGGTGATTGCTGTTGACACCACAATAGTGAAAACTTACCTTTGCAAAACTTATTTCCAAGTTCTTTTTATCTTTGACAATAGAAGGTGATAAAATTGGCTACAGTGAAATTATTTATGGTTAACAATATAGTTTGATACTTCATAGATGTCTTGCCTCTTATAGTCATTCAGTTTGATGAAAATGGAAAATACAGAGCCGTTTGTGTAGTAATGCTTCTTTGCTTATTCTTCAGGAGAATGTAAGCTGAGTTTGGTCTATATAAATTTAAGTGTCTGTAGAATGGTTAGTTTAAATGAACAAAAAGTGGAACTAGCCCTACCCTCATGATTTTAGGGGAGAAAGAAAATAATTTTCCTCTGCCCTCTTATGTTCAGTTTTAGGGGCCCTGCAAATTAAACTGACAAAAGACAGATTAACAGGAGAAAAGAAAACAATTTCTTTATGCATGCAGGGCCCATACATGCGAGTGAAAGTCAGTGATGAATAATTCAAAAGGTAGTTAAAATTTGGAGGTTATATGCCATCTTAATAGTTTAAGGGGTTGAGTGAGAAAGGTACTTAAGGGAAAACAAATGAAAAGATAATGGTTTATAGGAGAACAAACAGGAGGTAAGGAAGTTTGTGATGTTTGTTTGTACAGGTATGCGTGGTCTTTCCGTCTCCTTCAGGGCCATGAAACTCCCCTGGAGAAGGGATTTGGGGTAGGTTTTGTTCACATTCTGCCTTCTGGGAGTAGATCTGCTCTGAACAGGAATTAATGGCAGCCTTTTATCCCAGAAGTTGCTGCTTTTCGTCAGATAAGGGAAGGATTTTGTCTGCATCTCTTGAATCTCAAATATCTTCAGCTTAAAATAATCTTTATACCAAAGTGGCATGCCTTGGGGGTGCATATGCTGATCCCCTTCAAAATCATGATCTGACAGAATTGGAGTGTGGCCTAGGCATCCACACTTTTAAAAAGTAGTTTGACATTATAGTTATGAGCATGGGCCTTGGAGTCTGTTGAGTTCAGTAATGATTCTACAATAAATCCCCCCATGACATTTATTATTTAATAATAATAATTAAATTATTATTATTAAATAATAAATGGGAAAATTATTTAATCTCCTTTACTTCATGTTCAACATCTATAAAGTAGACATGTATGGTGGGGGGAGGCAGAGTAAAGAGATACCAATAGTTGCTAATCCTTCCAGTTCTATGCTGTGTTAAGTGTTTTGTTGCTATCTTAATCCAAATCCAAGTAACAGGAAACTCTAAAAATTGTAACATAGACTAGTACTATTGGTGGAAAAATTCTTATGATTTGCTCCTGCTTTGTTTATCTATTTCTAGAAAAATACCACTGTCTCTGTGAGGATCCTAAAAAACAACAAACCAAGATTAATACAAAAATTTCCAATTTTCTTTTTTCCTTCATCATTCTCTTCTCCTGTTGGAATGACATTCCACCCACGAAGCCATTTTCTGTATGCTTATGGTAATCAGGTGTGTATGAAACTTCACACTCTAGTATAGATGTAGATCATTCACTTGCTCTATGCTGAGTGATTATACATCAAGTAAAGAACAGGGTTGCTCTGATGGTCAGGGAGGTGGAAAGCCTGATGAAGAGAGAATGAGAAGAGAGGAATTAGTGACAGTGAATACAAACAAATATTTTGCAAAGTTTTGCTGAAAAGTGGAGCAGGGAATTGTGGCAGTGTTTGAAGAAAGAAAGGTCAAAAGAAGAGTTTTTTTAAAGATAGGAGGAATTACGTTGTGTGCTTATGGGACTTATTTGGTAGAGAGGAAAAGCTGACGATGCAGGAAAGAGAGGAAAGAAATTTCTGGAGTGACATTTCTGAAGAGGTGAGAGGAGATGAGGTCTATGAACTAGTGGAGAGATTGGCCTTAGGAGCACAGACAGTTGTTCTATAGTAACGGGAGGAAGGAAGGGTTTTCGGGTTCAGAAGCTCGTAGGTAGGTTGGTAGCTATGGTAATGGAAGTTGTGGGAATTTATCTTCTATTTTCTCAACAAAAATCAAAGTTATTGTTTACTAGTGAGGATGGAGGAGGAATGTTGAGGGGTTGAGGAAAGAGAGAACAGAGTAAAATAGTTGCCTAGGAAGATGGGAGAATGAACTGAGTAAGGTAATCCAGTATGATTGCCTGAGCTTTGTGCTCATGAATTCAATATGTGACCAGTTCAGCATTATCAAATGTTCTTTTCCACATTCAACTGTGGAAAAGGCAGGGGGTTGTATTAACCACAATACAACAGTTTCTTGGAGTTCTACCAAGAAACTATTAAGAAGTGAAAAAGCATACAGAGGGGAATGCAATAAGACAAAGGAAAAAACTTAAGAAATCAAAGGCATGAATTTTAAAAAGTAGCGAACAAAATCTATTGACTTGCAGAAAATCTGATTGTCTATATAGAAAATCTAAAAGATACATACAAATTACTAAAACAAGATGGGAGTTAAAGTTAAACTAGGCAGGAGGTAAAGTCGATTTCATTTCTGCACATGATCAACAATAAATTTGAAAACACAATTTTTAAGACACTATTTACAATAGCAGAAACAAAGCAAAACAAAACAGAAATCCACAAACAAAAACTCTAAGTACCTAAGAATTAATCTAAGAAAAGATTTCTAAGACCTATATGTAGAAAATTATAAACTTCACTGAAGGACATTTAAAACTTTATAAAGAAATGAACATAAACATGCTTGTGGACAAGAAAACTTGACTTATAATACCAATTCTTCCTTAAATTAATCTGTAGATCCAATACAACTCTAATCAAAATCCCAAGATTTGTTGTAGAGTTTAAGTTGAGTCTAAAATATATATGGTATATGTCAATTATACCTCAATTAAAAATTTTTTTAAGTAAAGCAAAAAGAAAAAAAAAATTATACATGGAAAAACAAAAGACCAAGAGTAACCAAGACACTTCTGAAGAAGAATAAGAAGGAGGGACTTGTATTACCAGATATTAACACTATTTTAAAAGTTGTAATAATTTTGGTAATGCAGTTTTGGGCCAGGAATACACAAATTGACCAATGGGATAAAATAGCCCACAAGTAGACCCATGCAAATCTAGAATATTGATAGAGGCCAAAGTGACATCACAGGGGGAAATAAGAGACTGCTCAAAATGGGATGGGCAGTTTGGTTATACATATGGAAACTGTTGAAATATATCCCCACACTGCAACATACATCAAGCTCAAGTTCTGACAGATTACTAATTTAAATATCAAAACTTTTAGAGGGAAAGAAATGAATATCTTTCTGAACTCAGTGTGGGAAAGCATTTTAAAACAAGACTAAAAAAACAATAACCACAGGGCTTCCCTGGTGGCGCAGTGGTTGAGAGTCCGCCTGCCGATGCAGAGGACACGGGTTCGTGCCCTGGTCCAGGAAGATCCCACATGCCGCGGAGCGGCTGGGCCCGTGAGCCATGGCCGCTGAGCCTGCGTGTCCGGAGCCTGTGCTCCGCAATGGGAGAGGCCACAGCAGTGAGAGGACTGTGTACCGCAAAAAAAACCAAAAAAAAAAACAATAACCATAAAAGAAAAAGAGAACTTCACCTTCATTAAAAAGAAGAATTCTGGATCAGCAAGATGGCAGACTAAGAAGCTTCAGGCCATTGCTCTTCCACAGAGACACTGAGTTAGCAACAATATACAGATCAGAGTACCTTTACAAGAACTTTAGAGACCAGTTGAGAAGCTACAGCACCCAGACCAACATAAAACCAAAAAAGGAAACAAAGGGGTGGGAAAATTTGCAGTGTTTGCCCATCTGTCCTGCCCCCATTCAATCTGGCATGGCACAACCAGGAAGAAACCTCCCACACCAGGGATCCTCCCTTGGAAGAGAGACAGAAGAGTGGGCCTTGTGTCCAACATTCTGGCTTGTCTGGGGGCTGCTCAAGGGACTGGTTTCTGTCTTGCCTAACTCAGAACACTGATGCAACATGCAGCATTGTTTGGAAACTGCTGAAAAGGGGGAGTAATATTGACAAGATGGCAGGCTAGGAAGTTTCAGACCCTCACTTTCCCCCAGAACCACAAAGATAGCAATATACAAACCAGCATACCTTTGCAAGAACTCTACAGGCCTGTTGAGAAGCTACAGCACCCAAACCAAGCTAAAACCAAGAAGGGATTCCAGCAAAAGGGACAGAAAAACTTGCAGCATTTTGCACATATATCCATGCCTCTCCTCCTATTTGGCTTAGTGCAGCACAGCTTGAAGGAAACTTCCCACACCGAGGAGTCTCCCTCAGGACAGAAACAAAAGAGCTAACAGTGCATCCAGTGTTCTGGCCAGACCAGGGGCTGCCTGACAGACTGGAATCTGTCTCACTTGACTCAAAGCACTGATGGAACTGGCAGCCTTGTTTGGAAACTGCTGAAAACAGATATGATCACTACAGCATGTTAAAATTGCAGTTCTGCAGGCAGATGCCAGCGGCGGCAAGAGCTTATGGGCTTCTGAGAAGAAGCAGGGATAAGCAGTTTAGGGAATTTGAGACAACTAAAAGCACAGAACAAGCCAGAGAAGACACATCCTCAGAAAGGATTTCAGAGGTCCTAGAATCTCTAACTGGGCAGATTGGTAAAGGTCTGCATAAAGCCAGTCCATAAAAACTGGAAATGTGGTTGCTTTATCTGATGCCCAAGTCTCAAAACAACAACAGCAACATCAGAAGGCATACAAAGAAACAGGCATACATGATCCAATCAAAGGAACAAAATAAAACTCCAGAAAATGACCTTAAAGAAATGCAGATCTATGAGATGCCTGACAAAGAATTGAAAACCACTGTCATAAAGGTGCTCAATGAGTCAGACAAGAACACAGATAACTAAGTGAAATCAGGAAAATAATGCATGGACAAAATGAGAATATCACAAAGAGATAGAAATCATTTGAAAAGGTCAAACAGAAATTCCGGAACTGAAAAATACAATAACTGAACTGAAAAGCTCACTAGACAAGTTTAACAGCAGACTAGATCAAGCAGAAGAAAGAATCAGCAAATTGAAGAGAGGTTATTTGAAATCATCAAGTCAGAGGAGCAAAAAGAAAAAAGAATGAAGAAAAGTGAAGAGAACCTCAGGAATTTACAGATACTATCAAATGGGCCTACATATGCAATTATGGGAGTCCCAGAAGGTGAAGAGAGAGAGAGAAAGGGACACAGAGCTTATTTAAAGAAATAATGGTCAAACACTTCTCAAATTTGAGGGGGAAAATGAACATACACATTAAAGAAATTCCAATCAGAATAAGTCCAAAGAGACCAACACTGAGACACATTATAATCAAACTGTCAAAAGTCAGAGACAGGATCTTGTAAGCAGCAAGAGAAAAGTGACTTTGTCACATACAAGGGAACTTTCATAAAATTATCAGTGGATTTCTCAGCAGAAGCAGTGCAAGCCAGGAGGGAGTGGGATGATATATTCAAAGTGCTGAAAGGGAAAAAAAAACACAAAAAACTGTCAATCAAGAATACTGTAGGGCTTCCCTGGTGGCGCAGTGGTTGAGAGTCCACCTGCTGATGCAGGGGCACAGGTTCGTGCCCCGGTCTGGGAGGATCCCACATGCCGCGGAGCGGCTGGGCCCGTGAGCCATGGCCACTGAGCCCGCGTGTCCAGAGCCTGTGCTCCACAACGGGAGAGGCCACAACAGTGAGAGGCCCATGTACTGCAAAAAAAAAAAAAAAAAAAAGAATACTGTATTTGGTAAACTGTCATTCCAAAATGAAGGGGAAATTAAGATTTTTCCCAGGTAAACTAAAGCTGAAGGAGTTCATTACAACTATACTTGCTCTGCAAAAAAAAATGCTGAAAAGAGTCCTTCAAGACAAAACTAAAGGATGCTAGATAGCAACATGAAGTCACATGAAAATAAAAAGTTTTGCAATAATATAAAAACATGGACAAATACAGTAACTTGTATTAATGTTATTTTGGTGCGTAAGTTCACTTTTAATTCTTGTATAGGATTTACATGAGAAAAATATTTTAAAAACTATAAATATGTTAACAAGTATATAATATAAAAGCATGTAATTTATGACATCAATAACGTAAAGTGTGGGGGTGGAGCTGTATAGGAGGTGATTTTGTATGCAGTTGACGTTAAGTTGTTATCAGATTAAAAATAGAATGTGGGCTTCCCTGGTGGCGCAGTGGTTGAGAGTCTGCCTGCCAATGCAGGGGACACAGGTTCGTGCCCCGGTCTGGGAAGATCCCACATGCCATGAAGCAGCTGGGCCCGTGAGCCATGGCCGCTGAGCCTGCGCGTCCAGAGCCTGTGCTCCGCAACGGGAGAGGCCACAACAGTGAGAGGCCCGCGTACCGCAAACAAAAACAAAAACAAAACAAAACAAAAAAATAGAATGTAATATTTTATGTAATTGCAGTGGTAACTACAAAGAAAAATATATATGTGGAATATATACACAAGAACACAAGAAGGAAACCAAAGCATGTCACTACAAAAAAACACAAAGCAAGATAGTAAGAGAGGAAAGGAGGGACAAAAAGCTACAAGACATACGAAACAATAAACAAAATGGTAATAGTAAATCCTTCCCTGTCAGTAATTATTTTACATTTAAATAGACTAAATATCCCAATCAAAAGACATAAATTAGCTGAACTGATTTAAAAAAAAACAATGCAAAAAAAGGATGCAATTATATTCTGTCTACAAGAGACTCACTTTAGATCTGAGAACATAGGCTGAAAACAAAAAGGTTGAAAAAATATTTCATGCAAATGGCATCCAAAAAGCAGGGATGGCTATACTGTTTTGTAATCATACAAAATAGACTTTAAGTCAGAAATCATTGCAAGAGACAAAGACATTATATAAGAATAAAAGGTCAGTTCACCAAGAAGATATAACCATTATAAATATTTATGCATGAAACATCAGAGCAAACTTTGAATATAAATATGAAGCAAACTTTGAAAGAATGAAGGGAGAAATAGATAGCAACATAATCGTAAGAGACATCATACTCCACTTTCAATAATGGATAGAACAACCAGACAGAAGATAAATAAGGAAACAGAAGACATGAACAACACTGTAGACCAATTGCACCTAACCGATGTAATCAGAATACTGCACCCAGCAACTGCAGAATAAATTCTTCTCAAATACACACAGAACATCCTCTAGGAAAGATCATATGTGAGGCCACAAAACAAGTCTCAACACACTTAAAAAGATTGAAATTATACAAAGTATATTTTCCAATCACAGTGGAATGAAACTAGAAGTCAATAGAAGGAAAACTGGAAAATCCACAAGTATGTGGAAATTAACACATTCTTAAACAACCAGTGAGTCAAAGAGGTAGTCATAAGGGAAATCATAAAATACCTTGAGAAAGTTAAAATGAAAACAAGACATATTGCAGCACTATTTACAATAGCTAAGGTGTGGAAGCAAGCTAAATTTCCATCAACAGATAAATGAATGAATAAAGAAGATGTGGTGTATATATACACAATAAAATACTACTCAGCCATAAAAAATAATGAAATAATGCCATTTGCAGTAACGTGGATGGACCTAGAGATTATCATACTAGGTGAAGTAAATCAGACAGAGAAAGATAACTATCATATAATATCGCTTACATGTGGAATCTGAAAAGAAAAAAAAAAAGGATACAAGTGAAATTATTTCAAAAACAGAGACTCACAGACATAGAAAACAAATTATGGTTACCAAAGGGGAAAAGGGGGTGGGGAGAGGGATAAATTAAGAGGTTGGGATTAACACATATACACTACTATATATAAAACAGATAAACAAGGACTTACTGTCTAGCACATGGAACTATACCCAGTGTTTTTTAATAACCTATAAGGAAAGAGAATCTGAAGAATATATATATATATATATATATATATATCTATCTATCTATATCTGAATCGCTGTGCTGTACATCTGAAACTAACATGATATTGTAAATCAACTATACTTCAGTAAGAAAATAAAAAATAATCTGTGAATAAAAACTTATGGGATGCAACAACAGCAGTACTAACAGGGAAGTTTATAGCTATAAACACATATTAAAAAGAAAAATCTCAAATTAACAACCTAATTTTACAATTTAAGGAACTAGAAAAAGAAGACCCACCAAACCAAAGCTAGCAGATGGAAGGAAATAATAAAAACTAGAAAAGAGATAAATGTAATTGAGAATAGAAAAACAATAGGAAAAAAAGCAATGAAATTAAGAGCTGCTTTATTGACAAGCCTTAGCTAGATTAACTAAGAAAAAGAAGACAACTAAAATTGAAAGAGGGGACATTACAATTGATGTCACAGAAATAAGGAGGATATGAGAATATTATGAACAGTTGTATGCAAACAAACTGGATAACCTAGAAGAAATGGGTAAATTCCTAGAAACATACAACCTACTAATTCTTAAATTGTGAAGGCATGGAAATCTGAACAGACCAATAACTAGTTAGGAGATTGAATCAGTAATCAAACCTCCCAACAAAGAAAAGCCCAAGATGGGATGGCTTCATTGGTGAGTTCTTCCAAATATTATATTTAAAGAAGAATCAACACTAATCCTCCTCAAACTCATACCAAAAAAAATGAAGAGGAAGGAACACTTCCAAGGTCATTCTATGATGCCACCATTATCCTGATACCAAAGCCAGACAAGGATACTACAAGAAAGGAAAACTAGAGACCAAATCCCTAGAAAACACTGATGCAAAAATTCTCAACAAAATACTAGGAAACTGAATTCAGCAGCACATTAAAAGGATTATACATACCGTGACCATGTGGGATTTGTTCCTAGAACACAGAGATGGTTCAACATATGAAACTGATCAATGTAATACACCTCATTAACAGAATGAAAGAAAAGAAAATCACAGCATCATCTCAATTGATACAAAAGAGCATTTGACAAAATTCAACATATTTTCAGGATAAAAATACTTAACAGACTAGAAATAGAAGAAAACTACCTGAACATAATGAAAACCATATATGAGAAACCCACAGTGAGCATTATGCTCAATGGTGAAAGACTTAAAGCTTTTCCTCTAAGATCAGGAAGAAGGCAAGGAAGCCCACTCTCAACACTTGTATTCAATATAGTACTGGAAGTTCTAACCAGAGCTATTAGACAAGAAAAAGAAATTTAAAAGTATCTGCATATAAAAGGAAGAAGTAAAATTATCTCTATGCACAGATGATATGATCTTGTATGTAGAAAACTCTGAAGATTCTACAAAACAAACAAAACAAAAACAAAAAAACCTGATTAGAACTAATAAAGGAATTCAGCACAGAAGTCTCATTTTAATATGGATAAGCACTCTCCTCCATATCCAAATACATCCAACACATCATCCTTTTATGAGCAAGGAGGACCAGTTGGGAGATGATGGAATAACTTTGTTCTTTGGTACATTCACAATGCATACTGTTTAAAACTGAAGACTGCCATGTACACTTTTGCACAAACTCTAGGAAGGAAATAGACGGTTGACCAAGTAGGTAAGGAGTCTGTCTGTACGTCTGTGTGTGGGGGATGGATGTGGGAGTATGGTCATGGTGCATGACTTTTCTTATGTAGGAAGATTAGGTAACTGATGACTGTTACATGGCAGCTCTTTAGTGAGGTATTATCTTTTTATTCCCTTAGGTATGGCTTTCAATTGATGGCGGCAACACCTTTGAATTAATAGCTGACTTTCATGATGATATCATAAAGAATACTTATCATAGTTTTTATACTTCAGCTATTACTTTTGTTTCCCGAAGTGGAAAGGTTTACTTGACAAAGGCAGGTGAGGAATTCACTTTTATTGGTATAAGCACTACCTGTGAGCCAGGGATTAGAAGATTTATTTTAAAATCTGCCATATTAATGAACTAATCCTAAGGTCACAGACCTATTAGGGGTGATGGATTTAAAAAAAAATTTTACTGTAATAAAAATAAACATAACAAAATTTACCATCTTAACCATTTTTAAGTGTATAGTTCAGTGGTATTAAATACATGCAAATATTCTGCAAGTATCTCCAACATCCATCTTCATAACTCTTTTCATCTTGAAACTCTATACCCTTTAAAAAATAAATCCCCACTTCCCTCTTCCCCACAGCCTCTCACAGCTACCATTCTACTTTCTGTCTCTATGATTTTGACTACTTTGGTACCTCATATAAGTGGAATCATACAGTGTTTGTCCTTTTGTGACTAGATTATTTCACTTAGCATAATGTCCTCAAGGGTCATCTATGTAATAGCATATGTCAGAGTTTTCTTCATCATTAAGGCTGAATAATATTCAGTTGTATGGTATATATGACATTTTGCTTGTCCCTTCATACATCAGTGGACAATTGGGTTGCTTCCATGTTTTAGCTATTGTGAATAGTGTTGCTATGAACATGGCTATACAGATATATCTTTGAGACCTGCTTTTATTTCTTTTGGGTATATACTCAGAAGTGGGATCGCTGGATCATATGATAATTCTATATTTAATTTTTTGAGGAACTGCAATACTGTTTACACAGCACTGTACCATTTTACATTCTGACTCCCAGTGCAAAAGAGTTCCAGTTTCTCCACATCATTGCCAACCCTTGTTATTTTCTGGTCTTTTGATAGTAATCATCCTAATGGATGTGAAGTGGTTTTTCATTATAGTTTTGATTGCATTTCCCTAATTATTAGTGATGTTGAGCATCTTTTTATGTCCTTATTGGCCATTTTTTAATCTTCTTTGGAGAAATGTCTTTTCAAGTCCTTTACCTGTTTGTTAATCAGATTGCTTGTTTTTAGTGTTGAGTTTTAAGAGTTTTCTATCTATTCTGCATATTAATCCCTTGTCAGATATATGATTTGCAAATATTTTCTCCCATTCTGTGGGTTACCCTTAACTAATTTGGTTATTTCTTAAGTAGTTTTTTGATGCTATTGTAAATGGAATTGTTTTCCTAATTTTGTCTTCTAATTATTCATGTTAGTGTACAGAAATGCAACTGATTTTTGAGTGATGATTTTATATCATGCTATTTTGCTAAATTCCATTATTAGTTCTAAAAGGTTTCTTTTTTTTTTTGTAGAAACTTTAGGGATTTCTACATATAAGATCACATGATCTGTGAACAGAGATGATTTTACTACTTCCTTTTCAATTCTGATGCTTTTAACTTCTTTCTCTTGCCTAATGGCTCTGGCTAGAACTTCCAGTACTATATTGAATAGAAGTGGTGAGAGTGGGCTTCCTTACCTTGTTCCTGATCTTAGAGGAAAAGCTTTAAGTCTTTCACCCTTGAGTATAATGTTCACTGTGGGTTTCTCATATATGGTTTTCATTATGTTTAGTTAGTTTTCTTCTTTTTTTATAATTTTTATTGGAGTATAGTTGTTTTACAATATTGTATTAGTTTACACTGTACAGCAAGGTGAATCAGCTATACATATACATATATCCCCTCTTTTTTGGATTTCCTTCTCATTTAGGTCACCATAGAGCACTGAGTAGAGTTCCCTGTGCTATACAGTAGGTTCTCATTAGTTATCTATTTTATACATAGTATCAATAGTGTATATATCTCAATCCCAACCTCCCAATTCATCCCACTCACCACCTCCCATAGTTTTTTTCTATTTCTAGTCTGTTAAGTTTTATCATGAAAGTATGTTGAATTTTGTCAAATGCTCTTTTGTATCAGTTAAGATGATGTTGTGGGTTTTTTTCTTTCATTCTGTTAATGTGGTATACTACATTAATCAGTTTTCATATGTTGTTTGCATTCAATGTTCCTTGCATTACAGGAATAAACCCTACTTAGTCATGATGAATAATCCTTTTAATGGGCTGCTGAATTCTGTGTGCTAGTATTTTGTTGAGGATTTTTGCATCATTACTCATCAGGGATATTGGTCTACAGTTTTCTGTTTTCTGTTTTGATAGTGTTTTTGTTTGGCTTTGGTATCAGGATAACACTGGCTTCATGGAATGAGTTGGGAAATGTTCCCTCCTTTTCAATTTTTTGGGAAAGTTTGAGAAGGATCAGTATTAGCTCTTCTTTAAATGTTTTGTTGAATTCACCAGTGAAGCCATCAGGTCCAGGGTTTTTCTTTGTTGAGAGATTTTTTATTACTAATTCAATCTCCTTACTAGTTTTAGGTCTATTCAGATTTTCTATTTCTTCATGATTTACTTAGTCTTGTAGGGTTTTTTTTCTAGGAATTTTTCCATTTTATTTAGCTTATCCAATTTGCTGATGTACAGTTGTTTATAATACTCTCTTATAATCCTTTATACTTCTGTAGAAGTAGCAGTAATGTTCTCACTTTCACTTCTGATTTTAGTAATTTGAGTCGTCTTTCTTTTTTTCTCAGTTCATCTAGGTAAAGTTTTATTGATCTTTTCAAAGAATCAACTTTTGATTTTATTGATTTTCTGTCTTGTTTTTTGACTCTCTATTCCATTTATCTCTGCTCTAATCTTTATTATTTCCTTTTTTCTTGCTAGCTTTTGGTTTACTTTGTTCTTCTTTTTCTAGTTCCTTAAGTTTTAAAGTTAAATTGTTGATTTGAGAAATTTCTTGGTTTTTGTTTTAACAATTTTAATTGAGGTATAATTGACATATAACGTTATATTAGTTTTAGGTATACAACATAATGATTTTATATTTGTAGACATTGCAAAATGATTACCACAATAAGTCTGGTTAACATCCATCACCATACATAGTTACAGATTTTTTTTTCTTGTCATGAGAACTTTAAGATCTACTTTCTGAGCAACTTTCACATATGTAATACAGTATTATTAACTATAGTAACCATGCTGTACATTACAGGTATATGTAATTTTATTGTGCTTAGCTTTATTGCACTTTGCAATATTGCTTTTTTTTAACGAACTGAAGGTTTGTAGCAACCATCCATTTTCAGATGATGGTTAGCATTTTTCAGTGATAAAGTATTTTTAAATTAAGGTATATACATTGTTTTAAAGGCATAATACTATTACACCCTTAATAGACTACAGTCTAGTGTAAACGTAACTTTTATATACACTGGGAAACCAAAAAATCCATGTGACTTGCTTTATTGCAATATTTGCTTTATTGTGTTGGCCTAGAAACAAACTTGCAGTATCTCCTAGGTATTCCTGTACATCTCCATGACTTATTTATTTTATAGTTGGAAGTTTGTACTTTTTGGCTCCCTTCACTCATTTCTTCCTCTCACTGTTGTGGCCTCTCCCGTTGCGGAGCACAGGCTCCGGACGCGTAGACTCAGCCGCCATGGCTCACGGGCCCAGCCGCTCCACGGCATGTGGGATCCTCCCGTACCGGGGCACGAACCCGTGTCCCCTGCATTGGCAGGCGGACTCTCAACCACTGCGCCACCAGGGAAGCTCTCTTCCTTATTTTTAATGTAAATATTTAGTGTAATAAATCTCCCCCTTAGCACCACTTTCACTTCATCCCATAAGTTTTGGTATATTGTATTTTCATTTTCATTTGTCTGTAGGTATTTTACAATTTCCCTTGTGATTTCTTCTTTGGTAGGTTGCTAGTTCAAATGAGTGTTGTTTAGTTTCCACAATTTTGTGAATTTCCAGTTTTCTTTGTTATTAATTTTTAACTTCATCTCCTTGTGATCAGAGGAGATACTTTGTGTGATATTTATCTTCTTAAGTCTGTTGAAACTTAATTTGTGGTATAACATATGGTCTGTCCTGGAAATTGTTCCATATGCCCTTAAGAAGTGTATGTACTGTTGTTGGGTGGAATGTTCTGTGTATGTCTATTAGATCCAGTTGGTTTACTGCACTGTTTAAGTACTTGATGTCCTTACCTATCTTCTGTCCGGTGTTCTGTCCATAATTGTGAGTGGGGTATTGAAGTCTCCAACTACTGTTGTTTCAGCTGTTGATGTCACAAAATTACATCCTTATATATTGTGTGCCTCCAAACATAAATTAGTAATTCTTTTAAATGCGTAAGTCTCCTAAATTATGTAGAAAATGAGATTTGGAGTTACAAACCCAAGTTAACAGTAAGTAATACTAGCTTTTACATTAATCATTTTTTTCTTTAAATGTATTAGTCTCTTAAATCATATAGAAAACACAAGTACACTTACAAACCATTATTCACTTTGCTTCAATGATTTTTCTTTCTGTTCCTCAGACTCGCTAATTTTCATTGTCCTATTTTCAAATTAACTGATTCTTCTACCTTTCAATCCCTCTAGCAAATTTTTTTTTTTTTTGCAGTACGCGGGCCTCTCACTGTTGTGGCCTCTCACGTTGCAGAGCACAGGCTCCGGATGCGCAGGCTCAGCGGCCATGGCTCACAGGCCTAGACCCGCTCCGTGGCATGTGGGATCTTCCCGGACCAGGGCATGAACCCGTGTCCCTTGCATTGGCAAGCGGACTCTCAACCACTGCGCCACCAGGGAAGCCCCCCTCTAGCAAATTTTTAATTTCAGTTATTGTGCTTTTTCAGCTGTAGAATTTCTTTTTGGTTCTTTTAGTTTTTCTATCTCTTTATTGATATTTCCATTTTGTTCATGTATTATTTTCTTGACTTTTTCCACATCTTCCTTTAGTTTTTTGAATATCTTTAAGATGGAACATTTCTGTTGATTTAATTTTTTCCTTTGAATGGGCTATATTTTCTGTTTTTTTTGTATGCCTTGTGATTTTTTTGTTGAATACTGGACATTTGAATCTAATAATATAGTAGATCTGGAAGTCAGATTCTCCCCCTTCCCCAGGGTTTGCTTTTTTGTTGTTAATGTTTTTGTTTTTTTATTGTTGTGGGCTGTCTCTGTGCCAAGGATTAGCCTGAGATGTAAACTCAAGACCTTCTTAGGTCTTTCCTGAGCCTGTACCTTTCCCCAAGTGTATGTGGTCAGTTTCTAAATTTTCCTTGTGTATGCAGTTGCTTTTGAATGTCCTAGTCTTTCTCCCCAGCTTTACTGAGATATAATTGACATAATATTGTGTAAGTTTAAGATGTACAGTGTAACGATTTAATATATGTATATATTGCAAAACGATTATCACAATAAGGTTAGTTAACACATCAGTCATCTTACATAGTTATAATTTTTTTGTGTGATGAGAACTTTTTAGACTTACCCTCCTAGCAACTTTCAAATATATGTATAGTATTGTTAACTGTGTCACTGTACTGTATGTTGCATCCTCAGAACTTATTCATCTTATAATTGGAAATTTGTCCCCTTCAACCACCTTTACCAATTACCCATTCCCCATTCCCCTGCCACCACACTCCTGGCAACCACCATTCTGCTCTCAATTTCTATTAGTTTGACTTTTTAATAGATTCTACATATAAGTGAGGTCATACAGCATTTGTCTTTCTTTGACTTATTTCACTTAGCATAATGCCTTCTGTTTCATCCATTGTTGCAAATGGCAGGGTTTCCTTCTTTTTAATGGCCAAATAATATTCTATTGTGTATATATACCACATTTTCTTTATCCATTCATCTGTTGGTGAACACTTAGGTTGTTTTCCTGTCTTGATTATTCTGAATAATGCTGCATTGAAAATGGGGATGCAGATATCTCTTTGAGATAGTGATTTCATTTCCTGTGGATATATACCCAAAAGTTGAATCACTGAATCATACGGTAGTTTTATTTTTGATTTTTGTGGAGTCTTCACACTGTTTTCCACAGTGGCTGCACCAATTTACATTCCCACCAACAGTGTTCTCTTTTCTCCACATCTTCACCAACACTTGTTGCCTCTTGTCTTTTTGATAATACCTCAAATGTCCTAGTCTTTAATGTCTGGTTCCCAAAAGGGAAAAAAAAGAGACAAATGATGGGGTAGATAAGGGGGAAGGGCTCAGACCTTTAAATTCCCTGGAAGTCATTTCAGCCAGTGGGGAGTGGACTTGCAACACTGAAAGAGGTGCAACAAGAATGGCCACCCTCCTTTTTGTCTGCACCTCTGTGATAAGAAGCTGCAATCAGCAAACAGAGCACAGATCCCCAATATTTGGAGAACAACGTCCTTTTTGCCCACACTGGCTCCTGCAAGCTGTGTGCAACAGCCCCAGGAACACATGCATGACTGCCTGCCCTGAGGCTAGAGGTGGAGGATGGGTAGCTTCTACTGTGCTAAGGGCTGAAATTAACCACAATTTACTACCCGAGTCTTCCTCTGGAAGTTGCAAGCCTTCAATAGACTCCAGAGTTCCCAAACTATTACATCAGATAGATTGTTCCAGTGCAATTGTTGTCCAAGTGGGGAGAGAGATTTCTAGTACATCCCATCTTCCCAAAATCCTCTGGTGGGGGGGGTGTGTGGTGATGATGGATTTTTAGAATCTACAAAAATAGGATCCTATGAACAACCCTAAAGCAGGGGGACTCTGAAACATCATGCTTTATTCTCATTTACAACTTCAGTGATTTTTTTTACCCTCCCAAAGACAAATAATAATAGCTCCCACTCACTGAGCTACTATAGTTGTACTCAGCATGTTACAAATATCATCTCATTTAATATTCACAACAACCAAGTTGAAATAGGTAATGTTAAATTACTTTTACAGTTTAAATTGATATGATTAAACTCACACAGCTTGGGCTTCCCTGGTGGTGCAGTGGTTAAGAATCTGCTTGCCAATGCAGGGGACACGGGTTCGAGCCCTGGTCCGGGAAGATCCCACATGCCACGGAGCAAGGAAGCCTGTGTACCACAACTACTGAGGCTGCGCTCTAGAGCCCACGAGCCACAACTACTGAAGCCCATGTGCCTAGAGCCCATGCTCCGCAACAGGAAACCACCGCAGTGAGAAGCCTGCGCACTGCAACGAAGAGTAGCCCCCGCTCACCGCAACTAGAGAAAGCCCATGTACAGCAATGAAGACCCAATGCAGCCATAAATAAATAAATAAATAAATTTATAAAAATAAAAAAAATAAAGTCACACAGCTTGTAAGAGGTGGAGGTGGGTAAATGATATATGGCTCTCCATTTACTTGGTTTGGTAATTTTGTCATTGATGTCAAATTTCGTCATTGATGTCATTGATCAAGCCTACATAGCTCCTCTCAGTTTGCACAGTTGAAAGGAAAAATTCATATTGATTGATCTTATTGACAGATGCCTCCCTGCTTCCAACACAGTTAAATTTTGTTAACCTGTCTTGGAGCCTAGAATGATAAAGGGACATGGCTCTCAATTTATTTCTCTATCTCTATGATCTGCCTTTTCATGTTGTCATTCAGTTATTGAGGCTTTGAGATCTTGTCTTGTTGAATCTATTAATTCATTAAAGTCTTTTGATGCAAAATACAGAGGAAATTTTACCTTATCTTGGGATATGCTTTGTCCGACTGGATTCTTTATATCTCTTATATGCTATCAGTGCCTTCCTATTCTGCCTTTTCCTCTCCCCTTCCCTCCCCTATTCTACCTTCTTCTTTACCCCTTTCCTCCCTCACATCTTCTCCTCCTTCTCTTCCTCCTCCTCCTCTTTTTCTCTGGTTCATCACTAAAGTGTACAGCACTGGTAGATCTTCAGTTTGCTCTGATGCAATGTGGGTAAATTATTCTTGAGACTGTTTGCTTCACCTCATCTAGGTAGCACTTGATT
Source organism: Grampus griseus (assembly GCF_964374135.1). Classification (NCBI taxonomy): domain Eukaryota; kingdom Metazoa; phylum Chordata; class Mammalia; order Artiodactyla; family Delphinidae; genus Grampus; species Grampus griseus. Next base: position 12,579,072 of record NC_139018.1, read on the forward strand.
CATTCCCTCAACTCAGTAAAGGACCTTGGAAGGTGGTGAACCTGACTTCACTTAAGAGGGCTGGTTTTTCCCTTTGCTTTTCCTTTGGAAACCATCTCATCCACTGTCAACCTCTGTCTCCTTAGGAGGATGTTACTGAGAGTCCTCAGGATTTTGTTGATTTACCTTCCTTCTCTCTATATTGCTTTAAAGGGTTAGACATAGAGTAGTGTGACCTGTTACATCAGAAGTTTCTCTTCCTTTCCTTAGCTCATACTTTTCTACCTTTTGGCATAATATGGTTCTTTTGTTGTTGTTGTTGATTCCTGCTGGTGGTTTTGTTTACTCCAATTTATTTATTTGTTAAAATATACACAACACAGATTTTAACATTTTAATTTCTTTTAGGGGTATGGCTCAGTAGCATTAGGTATATTCACATTGTTGTGCAACCATCATCACCATCCATCTCCCTCCAGAATGTTTCCATCTTTCTAAACTTAAACTCCATAGCCATTAAACAATAACTCTCCATTCTCTCTTCCCTCCAGCCCCAGGCAACTACTTTCTGTCTCTCTGAATCTGACCACTCTAGATACCCCATATAAGTAGAATCATACAGTATTTGTCCTTTTGTGACTGACTTATTGATTTAATATGTCTTCAAGTTTCATCCATGTTGTAGCATATATCAGTACTTCATTCCTTTTTATGGATGAATAATATTTTATTATATGGATTTGGCACATTTTGTTTATCCATTCATCAGGATATTTGGGTTGATGTACATTTGATGTTTTTTACACTGTTTTGGCTATTATGAATAATACTATTATGAACATCTGTGTACAAGTTTTGTGTAGACATATGCTCTCAGTTCTTTTGGGTATATACTTAGGATTCTCATTGCTAGGTCATATGGTAACTCTATGTTTAACGTTTTGAAGAACTGTCAAACTATGGCTGTACCATTTTACATTCCCACCAGCAGTGTATGAGGATTATTTCTCTACATCCTCACCAACACTTATTATTATCTGTCTTTTTAAAATTTTAGTTACTATAGTGGATGGGAAATTGTATCTCGTGGTTTTGATTTGCATTTCTCTAATGACTAATGATATTAAGAATCTTTCCATGTGTTTATTGGTCACTAATATATCTTCTTTGGAGAAATACTTATTCAAATCCTTTGCCAATTTAAAATTGAGTTAATTGTTTTTTTATTGGTGAGTTATAAAAGTACTTTATATATTCTGAATGTAAGTCCCTTAAGAGATATATGATTTGCATGTATTTTCTCTCATTCTATGCATTTTTTACATTCCTGATGGTGTTTTTTTGTGGCACAAACGTTTTAAATTTTAACTAAGTCCAATCTCTTTTTCCTTTTGTTGTTTGTGATTTTGCTGTCTTATCTAAGAAACCATTGCCTAATTCATGAGCATGAAGCTTTACTCTTAATGTTTTCTTCAGAGAGGTTTATATTTTTCATACATTTTAAGGTTCATTTTTTCAGGTGTTCATGAGATAATAAAACTACCAATTGTGAAAAAAATAATGCTGAAATTCAATAACTTAATAGGCAAGGAAGATCTACCTTCACTACTAGTCTCCTACTAGCCATCCATTTTACATTTGGTAGTGTATATATGTCAATGCTATTTTCTCACTTCATCCCAGCTTCCCCTTCCCCTAATAGGAAGCTACCGCATAGCACAGGGAGATCAGCTCCATGCTTTGTGATGACCTAGAGAGGTGGGATGGGGAGGGTGGGAGGGAGGCTCACAAGGGAGGGGATATGGGGATGTTTGTATACATATAGCTGATTCACTTTGTGGTACAGCAGAAACTAACACATTGGAAAGCAATTATACTCCAATAAAGGTTTAAAAAAAAAAAAGAAATACAGTTTCCCCGAAGGTAGATCTCCCAATGTTCAAGTACACTTTTATAGAGCATTGGGTAAGTTTGGAGATTGGGTAAACTTGGAGATACCTGATTAGGTATAACCAGAGTAGGAAATATACTAATTGTCTCCAAGACAAGAATGAGTCTGGGGGGTTTTGTTTGTTTCTTTGTTTTTAACATTGCCAGCATTCTTGACTGTCCAAGCTTAAAACCAGGTTCTTCTGGTCTTGTAAGTCTATGATATGATTCTAAACAACAAGCTTTCTAAAAGTTTCTGATATGACTTCATAAAGCATGGCTTCTAAGGCCTTGATCTTGTGTCCTTGATGCTCACCAGCAGGAACAGTTTTACCATCATAATATCTCCTCAATGGTCCTTCCTTATTCAAGGATAAGTAGAGAGCACAAAATTCTGATTCTAGTCCCTCAGATCTTCCCCACAATGTTTACTTATTCTCGTTTCTGTCAATAAAATTTTGTTCAATTTATGTTGGTATCAAGGTTAATCTTGTGGTTAATTTGTCTGAATCATTTGTTGAGACAGAAGGTGTGCAGTAGTAGCATTTAGAATTCTGACAATCAGGCATCCTGTGACTGTGAAATAAACAAAAATAACTATCAGTATCATTGGGAGGGGTTGGAAAGTAGAGCAAGCTATGGAACATTCCCAGTACTCTGGAAAGGTCCCACATGCCTTTTCTTATCAGTATACTTCTAAGGGTAGCCATTATCCTGACTTCTAATACCATAGATTAGTTTTGCCTGGTTGTGAACTTCATATAAATAGAATTATGTGGTATATATATATATATATATATGTGTATATATATATATATATGTATATATATATATTTTTTTTTCAGTTCACGGTCTCTCACTGTTGTGGCCTCTCCCGTTGCGGAGCACAGGCTCCGGAGGCACAGCCTCAGCGGCCATGGCTCACGGGCCCAGCCGCTCTGCGGCCTGTGGGATTTTCCCGGACCAGGGCATGAACCCGTGTCCCCTGCATCAGCAGGTGAACTCTCAACCACTGCGCCACCAGGGAAACCCCTGTGGTATATATTTAATGTCTGACTTTTTCCAGTCAATATTATGACTTTGAGATTCCTCCATATTGTTACAAGTATTAGTAATTTGCTCTTTTTCACTGCTGCGTGGTCCTCCATGGTCTGAATATACAACAATTTATTTATCCATTCCACTGCTGGTAGGTATTTGAGTTGCTTCCATTTGGAGCCTATTACAAATAAAGCAGTTATGAACATTCTTGTATAAGTCTTTTGCTAGACAGAGCTTTCATTTCTGTTGGGTATAAATGTCAGAATGGAATTACTACATCATAAAGTATATGTTTGTTTAGTTTTTGTGAGAAAAAATATTAAATGCTGCCAACATTTTTCCAATGTGATTTTATCAATTTACTGTCCCACCAGCAATATGAAGGAATTCCAGTTGCTCCCTCTTCTGGCCAACACTTAGTATTGTCTTTTAAATAGTAAGCCATTATGGTGAGTGTGTAATGGTATCTCATTGAAGATTTAGTTTCCACGAATAATAATGTTGAGCACATTTTCACATGTTCACTGGCCAATCTTTTTTTAAAAATTTTATTTATTTTTTGTCTGCGTTGGGTCTTCGTTGCTGCACACGGGCTTTCTCTAAGTTGTGGCGAGCGGGGGCTACTCTTCGTTGCGGTGCGCGGGCTTCTCGTTGCAGTGGCTTCTCTTTGTTGCGGAGCATGGGCTCTAGGCGCGGGGGCTTCAGTAGTTGCAGTGCTCAGGCTCTAGGGCGTGCAGTCTTCAGTAGTTGTGGCACGTGGGCTCAGTAGTTGTGGCTTGTGGGCTCTAGAGTGCAGGCTCAGTAGTTGTGGCACACAGGCTTACTTGCTCCACAGCATGTGGGATCTTCCTGGAACAGGGATCGAACCCGTGTCCCCTGCAATGGCAGGCGGATTCTTAACCACTACGCCACCAGAGAAGTCCCCCACTGGCCAATCTTTGTATCATTTTTTGTCAATTATCTCTTCAAGTCTTTTTAATAAAATTTTATTGGATTGCCTTTTTTCTTATTGATTTGTATGAGTTTTTAATGTATTATGGATATGAGTCCTTTTTTAGAAATATAATTTGCAAACATCTTTTCCCAATTAGTGGCTTGTAATTTTTATTCTTTTCATGGTGTCTTTGGATGAACAAAATTATTAATTTTTTTTAAAATAAATTTATTTATTTATTTTTGGCTGCACTGGGTCTCCGTGGCTAAATAGGCTTTTCTCTAGTTGCATCAAGCGGGGGCTACTCTTCGTGGTGCATGGGCTTCTCATTTCGGTGGCTTCTCTTGTTGCGAAGCACGGGCTCTAGGCGTGCGGGCTTCAGTAGTTGTGTCATACGGGCTCCGTATTTGTGGCTCGCAGGCTCTAGAGCGTAGGCTCAGTAGTTGCAGCACACGGGCCAAGCTGCTCCGCAGCACGTGGAATCTTCCCGGACCAGGACTCAAACCCGCGTCCCTTGCACCAGCAGGCAGACTCCCAACCACTGCACCATCAGGGAAGTCCAAAATTATTAATTTTTAGATGATCAATTTCTCAGCCTTTTCTTTATAGTTAGTGCTTCTTGCTTTGTATATCCTGTTTAAGGAATCTTTGTCTATCCCAAACTTATGAAGATATTCTCCTGTTTTCTTCTAGGAGATTAATTATTTTAGATTGCTTATATAGGTCTGTTTAAAATTCCTGATTTTGTGTGTGGTGAGGTAAGGTTCCCTCTTCCCCATACAGCTGTCAGGTTCTCTACACTGGCCTTGAGCTGGATATTCAAGGTCATAAGTTTGTTGTTTTGTTGTTGTTATTGTTTTTGTTAAGCTTTCTAATACATCTAATAAGTCATACTAAAAACTATGATTGTTATTGTAATCAAGCACAGCCACCCGATTTGATCACCTGAAGTCTTGCCCTCCACAGACCTACTCCATCCAATATAATTTGAGTAATTGTGTTGCCCGTGCTTGGTACGGATTGCCAGTTCACAATATCTGCCAGGCATAACAAGACATCTTTGCATTCCTTAAATGTATAAGCTACTCAGTCCCAGAATCCCATTTTGATACTGTTTCTAGGGACATGTCTGGTAAAAAAAAAAAAAAAAATACTGTATCAGTAATAATCCTGGCAAGAACCTAATACCACTCAAGTGTTTCACCTGAAGAGCCTTTATAAGGGAATTATTTGCAGAATGGTGGACAGAGTTAAAGGAACCAATAATAATATTAAAATACCCAGAGACTAGCAATGGAAGAAAGCCATTACAGTCCCTTTAGTTAAAGGGGTAATGCAAATAAATAGATGATAGATAGATTGATAGATAGACAGACAGACTTCTCTTTCCTTCCCTTGTTATTATCTCCTGCTAGTGCCTTTCACTGGCCAAACCCATTCAGAATCCAGCTGGAAACAGAGTGGAAGTATTGAAATACACAGGGGTGAGCCTTTCAGTGCACCAAATAGGGAAGAGGAAGTCTGAGAATGGATCCAGGGGAATGGGCAAATAGAGAATAAACACATAATATGAAACAGAAGTCAACATAGACTAAGCAAGATTACTTTGAAAATAGTAAAAATATTTAATACCTCAGAAAACTAAACTAAATTGGCAATATAAATTATTAAAAATTATAGATATAAACTATAGAAACATGTCCACATATAGAATGAATAAATAATTAGAAAGAATCTCGGATGACAAATATAGATGCTAAAGATTGAGAAATTGCAAGTGGTAGGGATTTTCAGTGATGAACAAAGGTGGTGGCTCTGTATTTCTCTTCCTGGCACATTGTACCCCTCTGATATGAATGAATGGATGTATAAATACTGAAAATAGGAAGAATAAAGGAAACCAAAATTGATAAAACATTAATTTTTTTAACTAAAAGCAAAACCAATAATAAAAGCAAAAACACTTCTGAATTATTTGAAATAGAAAATGTAAAGCCAGGGACTCCCCTGGTGGCACAGTGGTTAAGAATCCGCCTGCCAATGCAGGGGACACAGGTTTGAGTCCTGGTCTGGGAAGATCCCACATGCCGCTGAGCAACTAACCCCGTGTGCCACAACTACTGAGCCTGTGCTCTAGAGCCTGTGCACCACAACTACTGAAGTCTGCACGTTCTAGGGCCCATGAGCCACAACTACTGAGCCCATGCTCTGCAACAAGAGAAGCCACCACAGTGAGAAGCCCGCACATCACAGCGAAGAAGAGCCTACACTCGCCGCAACTAGAGAAAGCCCGTGCACAGCAATGAAGATCAAATGCAGCCAAGAAAAAAAAGAATTTTTAAAGCACAGCAAAACATCAAGGCAGCCTTGGATTTTTCTGCTACAACAATGAATATCACATATTCTTTTAAAGAACTTTCAGAGAAAAATATTACCTAAGAACCAACTCAACTAGTTGTTCATATGCAAAACCAACAGAAGAATGTTGTAAACATATTTCATCAAATGTGAGCTTCATTGAGTGTAAGATGCACTTTGTTCTATTAACACAAAGAAAGGAAAAACTCTTCCAATTAAACTTTAACACAGTGTTTTAACAGTGATCGTGGATGATGCATGGACTGTGCTGACATTTCCCCAGCGTTCTGTGTGATAAGGCAATAATTTCATGTGTATCTCCATAGTAAAACATAATGTCATTTCATCTACTTGTAGGTTTCTTTTTTCTTAGGTCTTATAAAATACCTGGTGATTGTTCTACAAGAAAATACGGCAGTGTGGTAATTCTTTAGCGACTTTTGCTTTATTGATAAATCTATGCCCTGCTTTGTTTTTCTCTCTTGCTGAACCCATAATAATTTTGTTTCAATACCAGATTATAATGTAATATTTTAAGGCATTTTAAGCAGCATTAAAGCTCAGCATGTATTATACCAGTGATTCAGTAAAGTGATGACAGTATAAAGAGCGGAGACAAAGTATAATACATACATGTGTAGCCAATTGACTATTATGGTGTGAGTGCCACCTATTGGACAATGATTATAAGACAGATCAATTATAAAATATCTCCATTTCCACGATGTGAAAATGTGAAGGAAAAAAAAGTGTATCTTATGTTTATAGATGAAATATGGCATATTGAACCTTAACAATTGTAATGGTTAATTTGATGTGTCAGCTTGACTGGGCCAAGGGGTGCCCAGATTAAATATTATTTCTGTGTGTGGCCGTGAGGGTGTATCTGGATGAGATTAACATTTGAATCCATAGACTGTCCTCCTCAGTATGGGTGGGCATCATCCAATCTCTTAAGGGCCTAAGTAGAACAAAAAGGTGGAGGCAAGAGGAATTCACCCCTTTTGCTTCTTGCCCGCCAGCTTGAGCTTGGACATCATCAGTTTTCTCCTGCCCTCCCACCCCACAAACCCAGTTCTCAGGCCTTTGGGCTTCAACTGGGAGTTACACTATCAGCTCCCCTGGTGCTTGGGCCTTTGGTTCTCTACCTTACAGACAGCAGATCATAGAACTTCTCAGCCTCCATAATTGCATGAGCTCATTCCTCATTCTAAATTTCACAATAAATAAATATATATATTGGCTTGTCCAGGGTGATTGTGGTGAGAAGTGGCTGCGTTCTATATATATATTTTTTGAGGCTGACGTCAGTAGGATTTGCTGATGGATTAGACACAGGGTGTGAGAGGAAGAGAGGAATTAAGAATGGCTGTATGGTTTTTGGACTGAGCAGCAGGAATAACACAGTTGCCCTTACTGGAAATGAGGAAGGCTGAGGATGGAGGGGGTTTAATGTGAGGATTGGGAGTTCCGTTTGGGATGAGTTCCATGTGAGATGCTTGGCTGACATGCATATGGAGATGTCATTAGGCAGTTAGATAAGTCTGGAGTTCAGGGACGAGAATGAGATGGGAGGTTTAAATTTGGGAATCATCCACATAAAAATGGATTTAAAATCCTGAAAGCAGAAATAGAGACACAGACATAGAGAACAAATTTATGGATATCAAGGGGGGAAGGGGAGGTGGGATGAATTGGGAAATTGGGATTGACATATATATACTACTACATATAAAATAGATAACTAATGAGAACCTCCTGTATAGCACAGGGAACTCTACTCAGTGCTCTGTGGCGACCTAGATGGGAAGGAAATGCAGAAAAGAGGGGATATATGTATACGTATAGCTGATTCACTTTGCTGTACAGCAGAAACTAACACAACGTTGTAAAGCAACTATACTCCAATAAAAATTAATTTAAAAAAATAAAGTAAAATCCTGGAACTGGATGAGATCTCCAGAAATAATGGTAGAAGATATCTAAGAACTGAGTCCTGGGGCACTCCAGTGTTTAGGGGTCAGGACAGGAGAAACTAGGGAGGATTAGGGAGCTTGGTGGGGGGAGGGGTTGGAAATCAACCTTTCTCATCCTGAAACCTCAGCGTTCACTCTGTCTCCATCCTCCATCCAGGAGAGGGGACACTTTCTTTGTCTGGATCAGTGTTTGGTTCAGTGAATGTTGCTGCATCACCAGATGACTGCCAGTTCCTCTCAACACGTTGCCCTAAGACACAAGAGAAATGCAAAACACCAAGTTTGGTTCAACATATTAATCCTAGTATACCTAATGACCCAGTGGTCTCTACTGATAATTCCCCCTTGCCTCCCCAAGGGTTATTTTCTCACTGCCTTCTACCTACTCAGGAGTCTGATTTCAGTGTTAGGAAGAGAACCCACTGCCGGAGGAGCTAACCTCTTTTCCTCTATACTTCTAGACACCCCCTCACTCTGTCCTTCACCTACTTCAGCGAACAGGTTCTGTAATGAAATGGAGCTTGAAAAAGACTTTCCAAGGACTTACCAAAGACTATCATGAATTTTGCTAATTCTGGAGTCTCAGAGCCCTTCTCCCACCTCTTAGTTTAAATAGAGTTTTTATAAGGTATAGCTTTTAAAGTTCTCTAGTTGTATCGTATCAATATCAAGAGATGTCTGTTCCTTTCCTAACAGGGTTAGGAAGATATAGTAAAATTGGATCTATTTCTGATAAAATTTTCACATTATACTATGACCACATGGGATTCATACATAAACTGACTCCGGATCATTTTGAAGCTGGTGGGTCACTTGCTGCCTTTGGAAATTCTAAAGGTATTTTTGGACAGGTCAGTGATATAATGCATTGAAACAGTTTGTCTTGTTTTAAGTGGAAATGGGAAAGTGTTTTCCTTACAAACTCTTATTAATGCTCTTTGCTCTATTTAACTAAAGGAAAAACCTCCATATATCAGGGAACATCTCCAAAATCTTTCAAGTCACATACAGAGCTATATAGATTTATATCCACCCAGAATATCTTCATATAAATGTCTTCACAGCAAACCACCAGATATTCTAAGCTAGATCCAACCCAGATCCATGGTGGGTTTGACTCTCTGCCTCTCAAGGTTGACCTTGAAGAAACATGAGTTCTGTTTTTTCCCAATATTTGACCTTTCTTCTTTCATATTAACCCTGCCCCCTTGTTTCTTCCTTTTCTAATGCTAACAGAGAAAGGTGTTATGTGTGTCACAGAAGATACTTCATGCAGATTTTTCTAATAATTTTAATGTATAATGTGCCACTTATGAAGGTATATATGCCTAAGAACTCATCACGGGGCACATAATCATGAATTAATAATAATTAATAATGAATTTTCATCAATGTATCAGCAAAGAATCAAACCTATTTTTTGACTGGGACTTAATAAAACCTGCCCTTTGGCTTAAAGGAAACAGAATAAAGGAGGACTCAAGGATGACTCTGTTTTAACTGCGGTTCAGAACATGGTGTTTTAACTTCCCTGTCTGTCCGAGATATTTGTAGAGAGTAAAGTGGAACTTTCTAGTGACAGTAAGATGCCATCACGCGACTCCTTGTGTATTTATTTGCCCATCTGTTGTGTGGCTCTGCATAGAAATAAATCAAATCACGTGAGCGGGAGGGTAGCACTAACCACAAAAGCAGTTACCTCAATTTTCACTAACTTCACAATTTGTAGGAAATGTCTTAGTTCTCTTATGTGAAAGTTTAAATTATTAAATCAAAAGCCAGTGGGGGTTTTTATACTCAGGGCGAGTGAGTTCAAGGAACTTACTCTCAATATTACGACCTCCCTCTCCCTAAACACACTATACATACATTGTCTCTGGATACAAACGATCCCTAGACCTTATTTGGCTCCGACTAGGTGCCAGGCACTGTCATGAACACTTAATCTTTATAACAATTATTTACCCTCATTTTACCCATAAGGAAAGTGAAGTGCAGGGAGGCTAAATAATTCACCCCAAATTACACACATCACGGGTTAGTCACTGGAATCAGACATCGAATCAGGCAGCAAGCTTTCAGTCATTCTGCGGCCTTTCCCTGGACTTGCACATTCTTTCCATGGGATGTTCTTGGCACTCCCAGTCTAGAGTGTCATGCAGAACCCTTAAAGCATTGTCAGTAATTTTCAAGACTCCTTAAGCCATCTGTTCAGTCCCACATGTATTCTCCTGGCATCTGTTTCCCACTCTCTCTTCTCCGTGGGTTCCCAACTTTTAGAGGCCAGAGGAAAAGGCATGACAGAAAATGGGTCTGGAAGGCACTACTTGATGGTGGCGTCCCAACCAGTCTGTACCATCTACCACCCCTCCTCCTGTCATAGCAACAAGGGTGACTCCAGCATCCCCCTGGGGGCTGGTCCCTACCTGTCTTCTCACCCCTGCAAGTTCCCAAATCTGGACAAGATCAGGATCAGAGAAGGGTGTGTTGGAAAGAAGACCTGTGGGTCAGAAATCTGGTCCAAAGGTGCCCGTGTTGACAGTGAGGGAAAGCCTTGTGAACCACCAGTGTTGGGGACTCAGCGGCAGCTGTGCAGAGTCACCAGCGTGAGATTGTGGGGGGTGGGGGGCAGCTCTCAAGTGACGAGAGGTTCTTCCCTGCCCCTCGCTTACAGAAAACTCCAAATAGGAACTGAATTCTAGAATCTGCGCCTCCAGACTCCTCCCACACACACAAGACAAGACATTCACATCTCCCACTGCAGCCTTCTACGTGGGAATCTTAAACTGAACTTCTCAGAATTTCTTTTCCTCCTCAACAGAAAAGTGTGTTTTCCCTTGCACATGCGTGGACATTCAGACAGAATGTGTTGAACTAGTCCTCCTATTTATAAGCAAAGCAGTATTGTTTTGATGTGAACTGGAAGCAAATCTTATTTTCATTTTGCCATAATGGAAATTTAAACTCGTTTAAATTCAGTACTTTCTTTTTTCATGTTCCAGGCTCCTGACATGGGCTTTGAGACTGTCCTTGCTCCACAGTATATCACCTTAAATGAAATGATCTTTTATGCATATGTGCCCGAGAATGAACCGAAGGAAAGTATATACACCAAGAAATTCAATGACATTCACCTTGGAAAACTGATACACTCCAGGTAGGTACTGATTATCTTCACATTGTACTTAGATTGCACACCAGTATTGATAGTCTAAATTTTGAGCCTATCTTTTGGAGTAATTTTCCTAGTCAAGGAGACTAAGTCTTTTTTGGAGACCTCACAAGGCCAAATACATTTACTTATAGACTCTAAGGTGCCTTGCACAATGCCCCAGTTTGAGAAACATGGGGCCAGTTATGTCAGCACCATCCGGCCAAGCTAAAGAAATGTGTGTTTGTCGTCCTGAGTATCAAAAATGTCTGGGCTACACTGGATACTGCTTATCCTCTGAGTTCACTCCCATGGCAGTTGTCATATGTCCTAAAGACAAGCACATCTAACGTAGAGGAGGCCATTCTGCAAGAAATACTGCATGGCAAGATATGCAGAGTTCTGAGGAACGCTTACTTCAAAGATGTTGGCAAGAGCCAGGGACCCTGAAAGCTTCCTTTAAGGCCTGAAATCTTTCTTTGGAAAACAATATAAATTCTATAACCCCTCACCCCCACATCTAACAACCAGAAAAGAAACAGTTTCAGATTACCAGAAACTCACCTATCTCCAAAGTGGTTAGCCCTGTTCCACCAGGTTGAAATCTATTATACATGCTTTGGGCTGTCAACTAGGATCTTGTCCCATAGCCAACAACTCCAGCTCTACGGGACAGCTCACTCAGAGGTAGAGATGGGGAAAAGAATCAAACATAATATAGCAAATGCTGGCATTAGGGTTTTCTTCCACAAAGACTGTAGAACCTTCAGCCTCTGAGAAAAGTATCTGTGATCACCTAGAACTATTTGTTTTTGATGGCTTTTGGATGTGTGATATTCCAGATCAATTAGTGCATGTTTACATAGGTAGGTCCTTGTAGAAAACATAGAGAATCACTCTTTAAAATTAACATATGATTAACATCATCTCAACATTAATATCAATTTCTTATATCCTAATTATTTTTAAAAGCATATGATAATTCTCTAAAGAATCAGAATATTTGAAAACCAGCACAGCATGTTCTGTGATCAAATTCAATAACTGTGCTCCACTTGCACAGAAACTAGAGAATGAGCATCTCCGAGGAAGGAAATGGGAGCAAAGAGCCAGGATCAGGGAACTGGAAGCAAGTGGGACTTCAAGCAGGAAGGTCAAGGTTGTGGGAGCCGGAAGTTATGAGGTCAGCTGTGGGCCAAAGGCAGATATCTAGATAGTCAGAAGGAGAAGCAGGGTGAACCCTTCATTCTTCTCTTCCACAAATAGTTATTTAACAAGGCACTCTGGAAGGTGCTATGATGGAGAGTGAGGAAGACGTTCAAACCCAGGTACTCCTGGAACTTGTATTCTAGCACAGGACAGAGACAGTTGTGTAATTACTGTTGATGTAAGTCTGCAACAGAGGAGCATGGAGCATTGAGAGAGTGAGTTCCGGGGGGTTGAGCCCTTATTTGGAGGATCTTGGAAGGTTTCCCAGAGGCAGTGGTGCTTATGATGAGATCAGGAAAATGAGGATGAAGGAAGGGGATCGGGTGGGGGGAAGGTTCCAGCCTGAGAGCACAGAGTGGAAAAGGCCCCCAGGCCAAAAGGAGCATGACGTGTGCTTGAGAAGCCCAAGAAAAACCAGAGTGACTTCAGTGTTGTGAGCCAAGGAGAAAAGTCATTTGAGACCAGGTCAGGTGGGGCCTTCTGAGTCCCAGTAGGGAATGTGGATGTTATTCTAAGGGAGGGGGAAGCATTGAAGGCTTCAAATTAGGTGAATAACCAGATCAATTATGTGTAACTTGTTTACTGAATCAGCTGGATGTCAACTATTTTTTCCTCCTGTCTCTTCAGACCACCTCTGTGGACCTATTTCCTTTCTGCCTCTAGATGAAGTATCAGCAAGTCCCATAGCTTTTCCCTTAGAGAGTAAATAAATATTTCCTTAGCTTAAAAAAGTCTAAGTCAGTCAATTACCACATGACTCCGTTCCTGCCCAGTGTTTTAAGAAACTTCAAATCCTTATCCAATTTAAGTTTGTTTTACGGCCCCTGTTTTAGCCGGACCCAGCCTGGGGAGTCTGGAATGTGGGGAGGTGGAGAATTTCCTCATTCTTATTATTTTTAGATTCATATCCCCCCTCCCTCATAGCTGATGGTTTCCAGCCCCTTCTGGAGTTTGGGTGAGAAAATGGAGGTGAGATAAAGGGACAAGAGGTCTGCTGATGGGGGTGACACTTCTACCTGGAGACAACTGCCCCTGTCACCTCTGGGCCTCGGGAAGTCTTCCACTTTTTTGGGGCCCCTGCACCCTTCCAGCTGTGCTTCTGTGTAGTTTTCCTTTGCTTTGCTGCCTCTTCCCCACCCCAACACTCTGCCTCCTCAGAAATAAGCATTACCTTGAATTTTGTGTAAACATTTTAAGAAATGTTTCTCTATAGCTTTAACATGTATGTGTATCAAAATATATTGTTTAGGGCTTCCCTGGTGGCGCAGTGGTTGAGAGTCCGCCTGTTGATGCAGGGGACACAGGTTCGTGCCCCGGTCTGGGAAGATCCCACATGCCACGGAGCGGCTGGGCCCGTGAGCCATGGCCGCTGAGCCTGCGTGTCCGGAGCCTGTGCTCACAACGGGAGAGGCCACAACAGTGAGAGGCCCTCATACCGTAAAAAAAAAAAAAATATATATATATATATATATAGTTTAGTTTTGCCAGATGTGTTACTTAGCAATGTATACCTTTTCCTGTGACTTGCCTTTTTCATACAACCTTATGCTTTTTAAATTACCCCATATGCTTTAAAAATGATTTGGTATGGATGTATGTGTCTGTATTCACTCATGAATATACCACAATCTATTTAGCTATTCTCCTATTTTGTCTTGTAGTTTTTAACTTTTGCTTTGTATTTTTAAGTTTTTAATCTGTCTAGAATTGATGTTGAGTGTAGTATGAAGTGGGAATCTGATTTCTTTCTTTTTTTATATATATAGATAACCAATTGTGCAAACAAGACCCATCTTTCCCCCTGATCTGCAATGTCACCCCTGTGATATATCCTAGTTCCACATGTACATCAATCTGTCTCTGTCTCTCTTCTCCTTCATTGCTGTATTTGCCCTTCCCTAGATCACAATGACAAAATTTCTCTAACCAGGTAACTCCTATGAATAGCACCCCCTCTTGGATTTTCTTGGCCTTTGTTCTTGCATTTAAATGTTAGATTCAGCTTGTCAAGTTCCATTAAGAAAAAAAAGCACAACAACCTGTTAATAAAAATTACCTCTTGCAGCCAAATTCTGCCTTGTACCTGCAGTTAGATCTTAGGTGGAGATTTCTGATTCTTCCTGCAGCAGGATAACTCTATTTGTTCTCCTAGAATTTTAGGCCCAAGACAGCTCCCTGACTCTCCATAAGGATAGAGAGTTATCGTTTTAGCTTCCCTTATCCATAATGTGTCTTTGCCTGTGCCCCAGTGATGGGTGGCTTTGCTTCCTCTCTCTCAGTAGCTTCAAGCTTCTGCTGTGTAGGGGATAAGAGGGAGGGAGGGAGCCAGGGCTTCAGTGCCAGCACCCCCCAAGCACTTCCCCCCAGCATGGATCACCTCTTTTGAGACCTGTGTGCAACTGTTGAATGCCCAACCTCCTGTAGCTTAAGGCTTTCGCTTCTTATGAAAGAAAGTTCAGGGAAGCGAGTGATGCTTGCTCCCATCCTCTCCACCCACTCCCCACAGTGACCCCTTCCATACTCCCTTGATGCCTGCACCACCAGCAGGGACTGTCTGGTCTATTCCCTGCCCCATCTTTCTCCTGAGCGTCCAGGGAAACCCATGGGAAGGAGCTTGCAAGTGAGTACAGGCTCCGTTTTGAAAGATGCCCCAGTGTTTCCAGACTCACATACCAGCCCATACTTGGCCTTTGACAGTTTTTTACAATTTTAGCTATTTCTTACTTGCTTCTTTTGTGGCCAGCACTGTTTCTGCCTCTCATGCTCTTCCATAAGTGAGACTGTTCCTGTGTTCAGTTTCTCCTCAGAATGGCTTATTCCCTTGGATTTCAGGTTAGTTGGTTATCTTGTGACTTTAGTTATCTGATGGCTTAAGGAAAATGATGACTTAGTGATTTATCTGTTTTGTTTCTTGTTGGGTTGCTTCTTTCTGCGTTGAAAGCAAAAGCAGATGTCTTGTAATTGACTTTTGTGTAACAATCTTTTTTTTTAAATTATTTTGTTCATTTATTTTTGGCTGCATTGGGTCTTCGTTGCTGCGCACGGGCTTTCTCTGATTGCGGTGAGCGGGGGTACTCTTCACTGTGGTGTGAGGGCTTCTCATTGTGGTGGCTTCTCTTGTTGCAGAGCACGGGCTTTAGGCATGCGGCCTTCAGTAGTTGCAGCACGCGGGCTCAGTAGGTGTGGCTCACGGGCTCTAGAGCACAGGCTCAGTAGGTGTGGCGCACGGGCTTAGTTGATCCGCGGCATGTGGTATCTTCCCGGACCAGGGCTCAAACCCATTTCCCCTGCATTGGCAGGTGGATTCTCAACCACTGTGTCTCCAGGCAAGCCCTTGTGCAGCAATCTTAAATGTTTCAAATTTGCTACATTCTTTTGATGATTCCAGTACTTTTTCTATATATTCTTTTGGATTTTCTGAGTAGAGGTAAATATTTTTCTAAGCAGATAATCACATCACCTGCAAATAATTTGTTTCTTTAACATTTCTTAGCATATTATACATTTTTTTTCTGTCACAGTATCTAGGAGCTCATTAAATAGAAATGAAGATAGTGGGTGTCAGTCCGTTCAGGCTGCTGTAATCAAATATCAAAGACTGGGTGGCTTATAAACAACAGAAATGTATTTCTCATAGTTCTGAAGACTGGAAGTCTAAGATTAGGTGCCAGCATGGTTGGGTTCTGTGCAAGCTCTCTTCTGGTTGTAGACTGCCAACTTCTTGCCCTGTCCTCGCATAGTTGAAGGGGGCAGGGGATTGCTCTGGAGCCCCTTTTATAAGGGTAGTAAACTGATTCACAAAGCCTTCACCTTCATGACCTAAATCACCTCCCAAAAGCCTCACCTCTGAATACCATCACTTTGGGCTTTAGGTTTTCAACATAGGAATTTTAGAGGGATACAGACATTCAGACCATAACAGTGGGCTTCCTTATTCCTGACTTTTAAAAGGATGTTTTAAACATTTCACCATCACGGATTATCCTTTCCATAAATTTTTAAAACTCTTTTTCATTTATAGACAGTTATCTTTTTTTTCAGTTTAACAGGTGTTTTATTTTTGTTTTTAAATGTTTCTTCTGTATCTATTGAGCTTATCTATAGATTTTTTTCCTTTAACTTTTTACTTAATGTTGTAAATTATATTATGGATTTATTGCTGAACCAGACTTGAAGTCATGGAATAAACCTATCTTGGTCATTGTGTATTATCTATGTTTATACATTTCATACATTGTTGAGTGCAATGTTAGTATTTATTTGTTAGATTAATCTTGTTAATTGTGATTTTTCAATCTTCTGTATCCTTACTGATTTGTTTTCTGTGTGACCTATCAATTATTGAGTTATGTTAAAATTTTCTGATGTGATATTGAATTTGTCAGTTTCTTTTGTAGTTCTGTCAATTTTGCCTTATATATTTTGAGGCTGTTATTAGATACATATAAGTTTAGAATTGTTACATCTTCTTGATGAGTTGAACATTTTATTGGTATTTAATTATTATTCTTATATTTAAAATGCTTTTTTGCATTATAGTACTTTGGTTGTAGTAAAATATGCATAACATAAAATTTACCATTTTAACCGTTTTTAAGAGTGCAGTTCTGTGACATTAAGTATATTCACATGGTTGTGCAACCATTGCCACTATCCATCTCCAGAACTATCTCATCTTCCCCAACTGAAACTCTGTGCCCACTAAACAGTTCATTCCCCACTCCCCTCTCCCCACAGCCTCTGGCAACCTCTGTTCTACTTTCTGTCTCTGTGAATTTGACTATGAACAATTGTGGATACACCTAGATCAGTTACATAGGTGGAATCATACAGTACATATCTTTTGAGACTGGCTTATTTTAATTAGCATACTGTCCTTAAAGTTCATCCATGTGATAGCATGTGACAGAATTTCCTTCATTTTTAAGACAATAATATTCTGTTGTATGCATATGCCACATTTTGCTTATCCATTCCTCTATTGATGGGCATGGGTTGCTTCCACTTTTTGGCTATTCTGAATAATGTCGCTATGAACATGGGTGTACAGCTATCTCTCCGAGACCATACTTTCAGTTATTTTGGGTATACCAAGAAGTGGAATTGCTATATCATATGGTAATTCTATGTTTAATATTTTGAGGAAACTCCATACCATTTTCCACAGCAGCTGCACCATTTTGTATTCCCACCAACAATGTACAAGGGTTCTAATTTCTCCACATCTTTGCCAACATTTTTTATTCTCTATTTTTTTATTTTATAATAGCCATTCTAATGATATCTTGTGGTTTTGATTTCCATTTCTCTAATTATTAGTAATGTTGAGCATCTTTTAATGTGCTTATTGGCCATCTGTATATCTTCTTTGTAGAAATGTCTAATTAAGTCCTTTGCTCACTTTTCAATCAGATTATCTTTTTGTTGTTACCATGGTTTTTGTTTTATTTTTGTTGTTTTTAATCTGTTATTCATGTAGTTGCACTAGCCTTCTTTGGGTAATATTTGTCTAGTATATGATTTTGATTCTTTTACTGCCACCTTCCTTATGTATCTGTCATAAAAAACATATATAGGCTTTGTGGGCTATTTTTTAGCCAATCTCTGTCTTTTAATTGGAGAGTTATGGAAAAACCCGAATGAACTTTTTGGCCAACCCAATGTATTTGAATTTATTTGTACCATCTTCTTTTTAAACTCATAAACTCCCATTTATCTCAAATGGCCTAGCTTTTGTTTAGAATACCACTCTGCTGAGATGGGGAGAAGGAAGTAGAGGGTAACAACTGTGGATGCACTGAGAGCAGTTAGAAGGATTTTGCAATAGTATAGGCTAAAATTTTTCGTGTTTCAGTCTAAGATGTTGATAGTAGAAATGGAGAGGAATGGATTGATTTGAGAGATATTTGGGAGGTAGACTCAACAGGGCAATGGATCCAGAGTAATTTCCATTCCTTTACTCTATTGCCTGGCTCTTTGCTTTATAAAACACATCTATGCTTGTCTTCTGTGTGCCACATCCAGCCACATCTTGTCTTATTATTGTGAGGGAATCTGAGGTTCTCATATTGTGCTTAAGAAGACAGGTACTTGTGGTAGACAGACTGTTGGGTGAGGAATCATGCAGTGTGGAAATGACAGTCTCTTGGAATTCAAAAGAGAATTTGAGGAATAAGAGGAACTAAGGTTAGATGATGGAAACAGACAAACAACAAGAACCTACTGTATAGCACAGGAAACTATATTCAATATCTTGTAATAACCTATGATGGAAAATAATCTGAAAAAAAACATATATATATATATATATATATATATATATATAACTGAATTACTTTGCTGTACCCCTGAAATTAACACAACATTGTAAATTAACTATACTTCAATTTCTAAAAATGGTTTAAAGAAAGATTCAATGGTGGAACACAAGGGATTCAGAACATTAGCAAAGATTTTGGATTTGGGGGGCACTACCTACGAGATGTTGGATACTGAATCAAAATCCTTTCCACAGTGGGAGTTGATTATATACTCACAGATAAAAAATCTATATCTGCTTGATAATGGGAAGTATAGTCGTTCCACAAATGGTGAAGTATTGAGAAGGAACTTCTCTCATTTCATAACAAGGTCAGTTGTTTTTAAGAATCTCCACAAAATCCTAAAAGTGATAACTTAATGTCAATAATTCTACTAAACTGCTCAGAAAGAAAACAGCATCAACATTTACACAAAGTTTTGGTAAAGCTATTTGTTAATTCCATGAATATTATTGAGTGACTATTTCACATCAAGTCTTATGCTAAGACCGGGAATATAGTGGTGAATAAGATAGACAAGGTCCTTGCCCGCATGGAGGTGACATTCTAATGAAGAGAGACAGATGATAAACAGGTAAGCAAAAAACAAAATAGTTTTAGATCTAATACATGCTATGAAGAAAGTAAACACGGTGACAGAGGGAGTGAGAAGGATAAGCAAACAGCTGAGAACAAAGAACGAAGAGCTTTCCAGGCAAAAGAAATTGCAAGTGTAAATGCAGTCAGGCAAGAAAATACGTGGGTGTATTTAATAAACAGGAAGGAGGCTGGTGTGGATGGTGCAGAGTAAGATGGTGTGGTGGAAGGTGAGCGAGGGGGTAGGTAAGTGCCAGACCATATAAGGCATCGTGGGCTGCATGAGGAGTTTACGTGTTATTCTTGGTGCCAGGGGAAGCCATTGGAGAGTTTTACATAGGAGAGTGAAATTATTTTTATTTTCGAAAAGATCACTCTGCTGTGAAAAGTATAGGACAGAATGAGAAGTCAAAGTTTCCAGGCCCCTTGGAAAGCTATTGAGGTAATACAGGTGAGAAATGAAGGCAGTTGAAGCAGGTGCACTTGAGAAAAGACAGGATTTGATGACAGATTGCCTGGTGTGGGTATTAGCAAGAGAGCAATCAAGAACTATTTAGGTTTTTGGTTTGCAGCTAGGTAGATCATGCTGTCATTTTATGAGACGAGGAATGCAGAGTTACTCAGGGTGAGTGAGAGTTCCATATTAGAAATATTAATTTTGAAATGCCTGTTAGGTACCCAAGTGAAGATGTGAAGTTGGCAGTTGCATGGATGTACTAATGCATAGCACACAGGGTCAGAGCAGGAGCTCTTCATTTGACAGTTGTTCCTGTATAAATGGATGTCTGTAGGGAAGAAAAGGCCTTGGGCACTCTAGGAAGAGAGATTAGGCAGAAGAGGAGGCCCCAGCCAAGAAAACCAGGATGGAGCAGCCAGTGAGATAGGAGAAAAACCAGGGAAATGTGGGATCCTATAAGCCAAGGGAGGTGGGTGTTTTGGAAAGTATGGAGTGGACCACTGTGACCCATGCGGCTGAGAGACTGAGTAAAATAAGAACAAAGAAGTGAAGTGACCTTTGGATGTGGCAACATTCCAGGCTGTAGTAACCTTGATTAAAGCAGCTTCATTGGCATGGGGTGAGGGCAGTGGGCTGGGGAAACAGCATGGGTACTGGAATGGGAGCTTAGCATTACAGGCAGTTAAGTTTGATGGTGATTGTCTTTTTGCAGTGTTTTCCCCCCTCAACAGATATTCCTCTCCACCTCAGGAACTCCCTGACTCCTAATTTTAAGCCCATCCTTCATTGCCCAAACCCCATTCCCTCCTTTAAAAGCTGACTTCTTACCTCTCCTGGAAGACTGGAGCTTGATTACCCCCAAAAGCCATCCTAGACACCTGAGTACAAGAGGCTCATTTACCTCGCCAGTGGTGGGCGAAGTGGGAAGACAGGTTCAGTAATAGCCTGGCTATTGGTCAATGACTTCAGATACAAAGAGGTTAATTTTTTTTAATTACGGTAATAAACTTTACTTTTTAAGAGAAGTTTTAGGATCACAGCAAAACTGATCAGAAAGTAGAGTTCCCATATACCCCCTCTCCACACATACCTCCCTCACTATTGATGTCCTACACCATAGTGTAGGACACTATACTATAATATAATGTAGGTACATTTGTTACAATCCATGAACCTGTACTGACACATCATCAGTCACCTGAAGCCCATAGTTTACATTAGGGTTCACTCTTGGTGTTGCACATTCTATGGCTTTTGACAATTATGTAATGACACGTATCCACCTTATACTATTAATATCATACAGAATACTTTCACTGCCCTAAAAGTCCTCTCTGCTCTGCCTCTTCATCCATCCATCCCCACTAACCCCTGACATCTATACTTTCTCCATAGTTTAGCCTTTTTCAGAATGTCATACAGTTGGAATCACACAGTGTGTAGCTTTTCAGATTAACTTCTTTCACTTAGTAATATGCATTTCAGCTTCCTTCATATCTTTTCATGACTTGATAATTCATTTCTGTTTACCACTGAATGACATTCCATTGTCTGGATGTACCACAGTTTTTTTATCCATTCACCTACTGAAGGACATCTTGGTTGCTTCCAAGTTTGGGCAATTTTGAATAATGGTGCCATAAACATCCTTGTTCAGGTTTTGTGTTTAACTCATTTGCATAGATACAAAGGAATTTGATTGCTGGATCATATGGTAAGTGGCTTTCAAAGTGGCTGTACCATTTTGCATTCCCACCAGCAATAAATGAGAGTTCCTCTTGCTCTACATCCTCACCAATATTTGGTGGTGTCAATATTTTGGACTTTTGCCATTCTAATAAGCGTATAGTGGTATCTCGTTGTTTTAATTTGTATTTCCCGATGATATATCATGCATATAAGCATCTTTTCATATGTTTATTTGCCATCTGCATGTTTTCTTCCGTGAGGTGCCTATTTAGACCTTTTGCCCACTTTTTAACTGGGCTGTTTCTTTTCTTACTGTTGAGTTTTAAGAGTTGTTTGTATTGTAGGGGATTGGCATATGGCAATCCAAAATATACCACTTTGGCATAAAGATTATTTTTAGCCTAAGGCAATTAAGAAGAAGCAGACATATGAAAAAATCCCTTGCCTTCCACCTCTCTACCAAGAAAGGCAGGATGATTCCTAATCACCAGAGACAACTGGAGACTCTTACCAGTTCAGAGACACTGAGAGGAACCTGCATAACAAGCATTACTAAAAACAACCTTATCTTCCAATAGTTTCTCCCATATATTTACTTTTTCACTGTTTGCCACCCCTAAAAGCCTTAGCCCCTTTTTCTTTGTCTTGTCACTTCTCCACAAATTTATTGTTCTTTATTAAGATGCTAGACAAGCTCCAGGTTCCAACCACCCCTTTGAGTTACTCATCACTGAGGTGTCTCCCCTGTGTAAGCATGACACACATTAATCAAGTGTTCGTTTTTTATTGTTAATCTGGCTTTCATCAGTTTAATTTCTAGGGTCCCAGGCACAGAACCTAGGAGGGTAGAGGAAAAAGAGGTTTTATTCCTCCCCTACAGTTTATTTTGGATAATAGTCCTTTGTCAGATATGTTTTTCACAACTATTTTCTCCCAGTCTATGGCTTGTCTTCTAATTCTCTTGACAGTGTCTTTCACAGAGCAGAAGTTTTTAATTTAATAAAGTATGGCTTGTCAATTTTTTTCTTTCATGGATTGTGTCCCTAGCGTTGTATCTAAAAAGTCATCGCCATACCCAAGTTCATCTAGGTTTTCTCCTATGTTCTCTTCTAGGAGTTTTAGAGTTTTGCATTTTATGTTTAAGTCTGTAATTTATTTTGAGTTAAATTGTTTGTGAAGGGTGTAAGGTCTCTGTGTAGATTTATTTTTTGCACATGGATATCTTAGCTTAACGTTTTAAAAATGGATGTTTTTTCTTGATTATAAAGAACATGCTTACTGTAGAAATTTCCTAAAAGACAAATATAAAGAAGACAATTGAAATCATGACTGTTAACACCTTGATGAATTACTGATTAGTCCTTTTCAACATGCATTTCAACATTCTTCACTATGCTTCTTTCATTTTGACATTATAATGTGACCACTTTCCTTAGGTAATTAAAAACTCTTTGTAAGTAGCATTTTAATAGATGTATTTTGCCTAGGTAGATCAGGTATTATCATTTACTTAATTTTCCTGTTGTTGGCATTTTTATTTCTAGCTTTTATCATAATGCTGTGATGAACATCTTTGTATGGAAAGCTTTTCTCCCCCTCCCCCTCTGTGTTTCAAGTTCTTTCCTTAGGATAGAGACCTATCCGTAGATTTATGGAATCAGAGTGTGAAAAAAATAATATTAGAGCTCTTAATGCATAATGTCAAATTGCTTTCTAGGAATCTTGTACCAGTTTACAATCCCATTAGTGCCTATCTCCACTAAATTCTTACCACTATTAAACTCTGCCTTTAAAAAACCTTTCCTAATTTGATAGGTGAAAAATCATATCCCATTGCTGTAATTGACATTTCATTGATTACTAATGAGGTTGAACAAATGTTACTCAAATATTCATTTGTTAGCCATTTGTGGTAAATTTTATTTATAAATTATATGGTTATGAACTTGTTAATTTAAGCCACTGTTTTACCCAAGTTGCATGATGTTTGTTGGTTTGTTTTTAGGAAAACTGGAACAGCTTACATAAGAAAGATATTGCAACATAACATGCCTAAAGGATTTTTGTCGTCAGTTATTGCAGAAATTATAGACCCTTTTGGAATAGAGGAAGTGAATGAAAGCTCTTGTTTGTCTAGTTCCCTTTCCATTAATCAAGCTGGAAATTTCTCCTATAAGCTTACTCTTCAATTACAAAGTAAGTGTAGTAATATATCTCTCTGATGGCTGGGGAAAATGAGAAATTATCTTTTGGGAAAAGTGTTCATGCTCTTTTATAGAACAATAGATTTCAAAATTTAGTCCAATTGGTAATCTACAGAAGTCTACATATACTTAGATTCCTGGAGGAATTCTTTATTTCTAATATAATGAAACCTAGCTATCACTTCATTGATATTTCATCAATAGTAATACCTATCATTTATTTCTATAATATGATGTTATTTTGTCTTTAACAGTGCTCAGGAACAGTAAGAAAAGTCAAGAAGTCCAGACTTTACCCTACGTAATGAAATAATTTTGAATCACTGTCATGTAGCATATTTCTATTTCAAAGGATTATATGATAGATACATAGCAAAAGTTAGTATAGTTTATTATAAGGATTTGGGTTTTACTCTGAGTAAATGGCAAGGCTTTGGAGTGTTTTGAGCAGAAAGTGACATGATTGAACTAGCTGCTCTGTTGAGAACAGACTGGGCATGTGACAGAGAGGGCAAGAAGGAAAGCAGAGAAATCACTTAAGAGGCTATTGCAATAATCAGGTGAGAGATCCTATTAAATATAAGATGTCTGTTACTCATCCAAGTGGAGAAATAAGGTAGATATATAGAAAGACAATTCTGGAGTTCAGGAAAGACCTCTGGACTGGAGAAATACATTTGAACAGTCAGAAGGAGAAGAGAGAGAGAAAGGAGCAGAAAAATTATTTGAACAAATAATGGCTGAAAACTTCTACAACCTGGGGAAAGAAACAGACATCCAGATCCAGGAAGCCTATAGAGTTCCAAATAAGATGAACCCAGGGAGACCCACACCAAGACACATTATAATTAAAGTGTCAAAAGTTAAAGACCAGAAGAGAATCTTAAAAGTGGCAAGAGAAAAATAACTCGTTACCTACAGTAGAACGCCCCCATAAGACTATTAGCAGATTTTTCAACCGAAACTTTGCACATCAGAAGGGAATGACATGATATAGTCAAAGTGCTGAAAGAAAATATTGCCAACCAAGTATATCTATCTACCAGCAACTTTGTCATGGAGAATTGAAGGAGAGATAAAGAGTTTTCCAGACAAGCAAAAACCAAATGAGTTCATCATCCTAGACTGGCTTTACATGAAATGTTACAGGAATTTCTTTAAGGTGAAACAAAAGAGAGCTAATCAGTAATAGGAAAATGTGTGAAAGTATAAATTTCACTGGTAAAGGCAAATATATAGTAAAATTTAGAATAATCTTATGTTGTAAATGTGGTAGTTAATCACTTATAAAGCTAGAATGAAAGTTAAAGACAAAGGTAGTAAAAAAACTAACTACAATGATTAGTTAATGGATACACAAGATAAAAATATGTAAATTGTGATATCAAAAACATAAATTGGGGGGGATAGAAATGTAGAGCCCTAGAATGCATTCAAACTTAAGTTGTTATCAACTTAAAATAGACTATTATAAATATAAGTTGTTTTATGTAAGCCCAGTGGTAACCACAAAGCAAAAACCTATAGTAGATACACAAAACAAACAGGAATCTAAGCCACTACAGATAACCACAGAAAATCATCAAATCACAAAGAAAGAGAACAAAAGAAGAAAGGAACAGAGAAAGTATAAAACACCTAGGAAACAATTAACAAACTGCCAATAAATACATACCTATCCACCTTAATACATAAGGTGGTATGTATTCAGCCTTAACATATACATTCTTTGGTGCAGGTATGTATTTATCCACCAGTAAATACATACCTTCACCTTCCCTGGTGGTGCAGTGGATAAGACTCTGTGCTCCCAACAGGAGGCCCAGGTTCGATCCCTGGTCAGGGAACTAGATCCCACATGCATGCTGCAACTACGAGTTCACATGCCACAAGAAAGGAGCCCCCATGCCGCATCTAAGGAGCTGGTGAGCCACAACTAAGGAACCCTGGAGCTGCAACTAAGACTCAGTGCAACCAAATAAATAAATATTAAAAAAAAAGACAGGAAATAAAAATTGTTGGGGAGGATGTGTAGAAAAGGGAATCCTTGTGCACTGTTGGTGGGAATGTAAATTGGTGCAGTCACTATGGGAGACAACATAAAGGTTCCTCAAAAAATTAAAAATAGAACTACCATATGATCAATCAATTCCACACCTGAGTATTTATCCATAGAAAATAAGCATGCTAACGTGAAAAGATATATACTCCCTCTTGTTCATTGCAACATTATTTACAGTAGCCAAGATATAGAAGCAACCTGTGTCCATTGATAGATGAATGGATAAAGAAAATTGGGGGCTTCCCTGGTGGCGCAGTGGTTGAGAGTCCACCTGCCGATGCAGGGGACACGGGTTTGTGCCCCGGTCTGGGAAGATCCCACATGCCACGGAGCAGCTAGGCCCGTGAGCCATGGCCGCTGAGCCTGCGTGTCCGGAGCCTGTGCTCTGCAACGGGAGAGGCCACAACAGTGAGAGGCCCGCGTACCACAAAAAAAAAAAAAAAAAAGAAAAAAAAAGAAAATTGGGTGTGTTCATATATGTATACATTAAAATATTATTCAACCATAAAAAAGGAGGAAATCTTGCCATTTGCAACAACATGGATGAATTTTGAGGGCATTATTGTGAGATAAGTCAGACAGAGGAAGACAAATACTGTATGACGTCACTTATATGTGAAATCTAAAAACAAGCAAACAACAAATAAATAAACTCAGAATAGATTGGTAGTTGCCAGAGGTGGGGGTTCGGTGAAGGGATCAAAAGATATAAACTTGTAATTATAAAATAAATAAGTCATAGGAATGTAATGTAAAACATGGTGACTATAGCTAACACTGCATTGTATATTTAAAAGTTGTTAAGAGAGTAGATCTTAAAAATTTTCCTCACGAGAAAAAAAGTTGTAACTATGTGTGGTGATGGATGTTAGCTAGATTTTTGTGGTTATTATTTTGCAATATATACAAATATTGAATTGTGTTGTACACCTGAAACTAATGTTATATATCAGTTATATCTCAAAAAAGGGGGGGGGAATCAAGTGGTCAGCATATATGATAGTTAATGCTATGAGATCAGATGAGATCACTGGGAAAGCTAGTGTAGGTATAGAAACGAAAAAGTCTGAGGTCCAACAGTTAGTGGTCAGAGAACAGGAAGACCAGATGCTCTGCTAGGAGAAGAACTAAGAGAGAGCATGTCTCAGAAACCAAGTGAAGAAGGTACTTCAAGAAGGAGGGAATGATGATGCTGTGCTACATGCTGCCAAGAGGTGAGGTAAGATGAGGAGAGAAAAGTGCCCAATGGATCTGTGTCAAGTCATTGGTAACCTTGATAAAAGCTATTGTTGGGTGGAGTCATGTAGACAAAAGTCTAATTGGGTTAGGTTTATAAACTTCTGAGAGGCGAGGAATTGAAGATAGTGAATAAAGGCAGCCCTTTCAGGGAATTTCACAATGAAGGGGAGGAGAGAAATGATGTGGTAGTTGGAGGGAATGTAGGAAAGGATTTTTGCTGGTTTGTTGAAATGGGAAAATTTAGAGCGTGTGTGCATAATAAAGGGAATTATGAGATTCTCTTCTGACTACTTCTACTTATTTTTTCAGAATGAGGTGAGTATCATTGTTGACATGTTTCAAAAACATTTAAAAATGATGACTTCTCTCTCCTTCAAACAGCCATCTTTTGGCTTCCCTCATATCCTCTCTGATGGATTTTCTCCAGTCATTTCTTCTTTGTCTCCTTTGTGGAGTTTTTTTTTCCTTCCCATTTTTACATGATGGTGTTCCTTATGGTCCTGCCCTCAAGCCTCTTTTCTTCTAAATCTTCATGCTCTTCTTAAGCAATCAATTATTCATTTATTCAACAACTATTTATTGAGCATCTGCTATGTAATAGGCAGATCTTTAGGCCCTAGGGAAAACACTAGCTACATTATCCTTCTCTTATAAAATCACAATAAAGACTCTGGGTTATTAAGGCTCTTACCAGTTCTATGGTAAAGAAATCGGATTTCTTATAATTACTTAGCGCTATGTGGTTTTTTTTCTGCTGAGAATTTTATAGAACTAGTTTCACAGTAAAAACTGTGCTTGGCATATTTGCAATACACTTTCTACAAAATAATTTGAATTATAACCTGAAATCTGGCAAATGTGTCCTCTAGCTAAGACCATAATTTAAAAACTCAACTAGTGTATTCCTCAGTTATGTCCACCAGTATTACTTGGAGAACATTGGCTGTTTTATTTTATACCAAATCATTCCTGTTTTAGCTTCAGGTGTTACTTCCTCATTTCAAGATTCGGATATAGAAAAGACTGTGGTGATTCCCGGTTACAGCAGCTTCCTGATCACAAGGATTTTAGATAATGAGAATGCTTTAGCTATCGCTACCATGCCTGAAACAGTACCCCACAATATGACCTTTCTACAAGGCTCTTGGTTCTTATACAACTTTGGGCAAAGGGATGGACGAACATGGAACATACGTTCAAAACCGTGTAATTACTGGTTTCAACAACATGATGATTCACTATCCCTCAATGTCCTGAAATACATTGATCTGGGGAAATCTCATACTTTAAAAATTAAAGTCATACCTAATACAAAAGGTAAGTTTATTTTTATTGGAAAATATCAAAAGGAAATGTTATTACTTTTCTTGAATGTAAAATATACTCTTCGATATTTCTTTTATCTTTGGTTTCTGTAGTAGGTGGCATTCTACCAATAACAGTATTAGCTCTAATTATTGAGCACTTATGCAAAGCTCTGTATTAAATGATTTTTTTATTCATTTTAAAATTTAATGTTTGTAACAACCCTAAAAGTCTAGATTTTAATCCTTATTTTATAAATGAGCTTAAATTACCAGCCCAAATATACACAGGATTTTAGTTTAGATTTTTGCTGCCCTCTGAAAAGAAAACATTACAATTACCTTTGTGTTGTTATAATCATTTCAAGTATTTATTTTAAGCCAAAAAAAAGACTTTTAAATAGAATTCTATACTTTGCTCCATTTTTCAAGATATTTATTTATTACAAAACTAATATAAAACTTACTAAAAATGATGGTGAAATGGCACGCTGGAAAGAAATAAAACAAAAAATTTTAGTAAATTACTGAGCTAGAAATTGAGGGAAAAATATGGAAGGAAGGGGAGGGAAAAAAGAAAATCCTGTCACCAGAAATGAAAAGGGAACCAAAGTCAAAAAAATTAGCTAATATGTGGCTCCTGGAAGGTTTTGAGGCTCAGACATAGGCCATATAGGCAGTGGGATGAATTTTAATGCCCAAGCATTAGTAGAAGATGTAGACCTTTAGACATTTCTACCTTGTGGTAGGAAGTTGGAAATGAGAACATTAAGTAAAGCTGGAACCATCAAATTGTGAAGGGTGAAGCGAGGATAAGGAAAATGCTACCCAACAACTCAAAGAAAGAGGTAGGGAGATTGTCATCTCCACGGAACTCAAAGAATTTCTTGTAAAAAACCCAAACTCCAAGACTGTGTAACACCTAGATACTACCCACCAAATACAAGAATCCCAAACTGAGACATCATTAAAATGCCTGGGTCCCAGCATAAGGAAGCACAAAACCCTCTGTAGGAATACTTTCATAAACAAGGTAACATGGAATTCCACAGAAAAATCAATCTTCATGAACATAAATTGAGGGAAAGAATTTTAAAACCATGTAAGGAAATGACCCAACATAAGAGAAGCTCAACAAGCATAGGAAACAAAGTTTTAATCTTGAGTTGATGGAAAAATCAGAAAGACACTATAAAAACAATTGTAAAGTATAAAATATGTAAAACTCTTAAAGAGATAAAAGAAAGCATATGAACCATAATGAAAGGACAAAACACTATTTAAAAAAAAACAAGCTTATTTGAAAAACATAACCAAGTGCAATTTATAAAAATAAAAATTATAGGCTTTGAAAAAATTGGAGACAAGTATTTCTATTTCCATCAGTATTGTGAACTAAATATTCTGAAAAAAACTTCTTTCTGAAACCCTTAGAATCCTTTCTCTTTGATTATATGACTAATTGTCCGTATTTCCTTCAAGTAATTTTAGGGTTTTAATTTTATGGCTTTAACTTTCCACCTAATTATTTAATTTATCTACACTTTGTTTTGGTGCATTACAGGTGGTTAGGTAGTTGTTCCAACATCACTTATTGAATAATGTATTTTTTCTTCACTGATTTTTAAAAACAATGCAATTTACCTATTATTTTGACCATTTCTGGGTTTTAAAAATTCTGTTCCTTTGTTATTTCTCTGTATTCCAGTACAAATCCCAAATGTTCTAACTATTGTAGCTTTAATTGTATTTAACAACTAATTTGTTATATTTTAAACTTGTTCAGTTTGAAGAAACAAATAATAATCAGCAAATCAACTCAGTTGCCTCTTTGAAGAAAAACCTAGTCCATGCTATTCAAGATGTGGTTCCTGGACCAGCTTCATTGGCATCACTTGGGTGCTTGTTAGAAATGCACAGTCTTTGGTGGTTGCAAACAAATTTTAGGTTTTCTTTTGTATTTCTGCGAAAAATGCCAATGGAATTTTGATAGGAATTACAATCAATCTGTAGATTGTTTTAGGGGTATGGACATTTTAACAATATTAATTCTTCCAATTCATGAACATGAGATGTCTTTCAGCTTATTTGTGTCATCTTCAGTTTCTTTCACTGGTGTCATAGTTTTCAGTGTACATGTCTTTCACCTCCTTCGTTAAATTTATTCCTAATATTTTGCTCTTTTTTTTTTTTTTTTTTTTTTTTTTTTTTTTTGCGGCACGCAGGCCTCTCACTGCCACGGCCCCTCCCTCCACGGAGCACAGGCTCCGGACGCGCAGGCCCAGAGGCCACGGCATACGGGCTCAGCCACTCCGCAGCATGCGGGATCCTCCTGGACCGGGGCACGAACACGCGTCCCCCGCATCAGCAGGCGGACTCCCAACCACTGCGCCACGAGGGAAGCCCTATTTTGCTCTTTTTGATGGTGCTATAAATGGGGTCATTTTCTTAATTTCTCTTTCAGCTAGTTCATTGCTAGTGTACAGAAACACAACTGATTTTTGTGCATTGATTTTTTATCCTGCAATTTTGCTGAACCTTTTTATTCTAACAGTGTTTTGATAGAGCCTTTAGGGTTTTCTAAACATAATATTCTGTCATCTGCAAACAGACACAATTTTACTTCTTCCCTTCTGATTTGGATGACTTTTTTCTTTCTTAATTGCTCTGGGTAAGTCTTCCAGTACTGTGTTGAATAGAAGTGGTGAGGGGGAACATCCTTGTCTTGTTCTTCATCTTAGAGGAAAAGCTTTAAGCTTGAGTATGATAAGTATGAGTATGATGTTAGCTATGGACTTGTCACATATGGCCTATATTGTGTTGACGTACGTTCCTTCTAAACCTAATTTGTTGAGAGTTTTATTCATGAATGGATGTTGAATTTTGTCAAATGCTTTTTCTATATCTGTTGAGATAATAATTTTTATCTTTCATTCTGTTAATGTGGTGTATTCGCATTAAAGACCCTGAGTAGCCAAAACAATGTTGACAAAGAACAAAGCTGGAGGAACCACACTTCTTAATTTCAAACTCTATTACAAAGCTATATTAACCAAAACATTATGGTAATGGCATAAAAACAGATGCATAAACCAATGGAACAGAATAGAGATCCCAGAAATAAACTCATGCATACACAGTCAACTAAGTTTTGACAAGGGAGCCAATGGAGAAAGAATAGTTTCTTCAATAAATGGTGCTGGGAAAGCTGGACAGCCATGTGCAAAAGAATAAAACTGGACCCCTATCTTACACCACTCACAAAAATTAATTCAAAATGGATTAAAGACTTAAATGTAAGACTTGAAACCATTAAAATCCTAGAAAAAAAAAAACATGAAGGAAAAGCCCCCTTGACATTGGTCTTGGCAATGACTTTTTTTTGGATGTGACACCACAAGCAAAGGAAATAAAAGCAAAAGTAAACAAATGGGACTATATCAAACTAAAAAACTTTTGCACAGCAAAGGAAACAAAAAACAAAATGCAAAGGCAATCTTCAGTAAGTGTGCTGGGAAAACTGGACAGCTACATATCAGAGAATGAAATTAGAACACTCCCTAACACCATGCATAAAAATAAACTCAAAATGGATTAAAGACCAAATGTAAGGCCAGACACTATCAAACTCTTAGAGGAAAACATAGGCAGAACACTCTATGACATAAATCACAGCAAGATCCTTTATGACCCACCTCCTGGAGAAATGGAAATAAAAACAAAAATAAACAAATGGGACCTAATGAAACTTAAAAGCTTTTGCACAGCAAAGGAAACCATAAAAGAGAAGAAAAGACAGCCCTCAGAATGGGAGAAAATATTTGCAAATGAAGCAACTGACAAAGGATTAATCTCCAAAATTTACAAGCAGCTCATGCAGCTCAATATCCAGAAAACAAACAACCCAATCCAAAAATGGGCAGAAGACCTAAACAGACATTTCTCCAAAGAAGATATAAAGATTGTCAACAAACACGTGAAAGGATGCTCAACATCATTAATCATTAGAGAAATGCAAATCAAAACTACAATGAGATATCATCTCACACCAGTCAGAATGGCCATCATCAAAAAATCTAGAAACAATAAATGCTGGAGAGGGTGTGGAGAAAAGGGAACCCTCATACACTGTTGGTGGGAATGTAAATTGATACAGCCACTATGGAGAACAGTATGGAGGTTCCTTTAAAAACTAAAAATAGAACTACCATATGACCCAGCAATCCCACTACTGGGCATATACCCTGAGAAAACCATATTCAAAGAGAGTCATGTACCACAATGTTCATTGCAGCTCTATTTACAATAGCCAGGACACGGAAGCAACCTAAGTGTCCATTGACAGATGAATGGATAAAGAAGATGTGGCACATATGTACAATGGAATATTACTCAGCCATAAAAAGAAACGAAATTGAGTTGTTTGTAGTGAGGTGGTTGGACCTAGAGTTTGTCATACAGCATGAAGTAAGTCAGGAAGAGAAAAACAAATACCGTAAACTAACACATATATCTAAAAAAAAAAATCTAAAAGTCTAAAAAATCTAAATTTTTAGATCTAAAAATCTTAAAAAAAAAAAAAAAAAAAGGTCATGAAGAACCTAGGGGCAAGACGGGAATAAAGACGCAGACCTACTAGAGAATGGACTTGAGGACACAGGGAGGGGGAAGGGTAAGCTGGGACAAAGTGAGAGAGTGGTAGTATATATATGGACATATAAACACTACCAAATGTAAAATAGATAGCTAGTGGGAAGCAGTCGCATAGCACAGGGAGATCAGCTCAGTGCTTTGTGACCAGCTAGAAGGATAGGGAAGGTGGGAGGGAGGGAGATGCAAGAGGGAAGAGATATGGGATATATGTATATGTATAACTGATTCACTTTGTTATAAAGCAGAAACTAACACACCATTGTAAAGCAATTATACTCCAATAAAAACGTTAAAAAATAAAAAGGAAAGGCAGCATGTAGAGTGGGAGAAAATATTTGCAAACCATATATCTGATAAGGGGTTAATATCTATAATATAAAAGGAACTCATACAGCTCAATAGCAAACAAACAAATAATCCAATTAAAAATGTGTAAATGACCTGAATAGACATTTTTCCAAAGATATGCAAGTGGCCAACAGGTATATGGAAAGGTAGTCAATATCACTAATCATCAGGGAAATGCAAATCAAAACTATAATGAGATATCACCTCACACTTGTTAGAATGGCTGTTACAAAAAGACAAGAGATAGTTAAGTGCTGTTGAGGATGTGGAGTAAAGGGAACCCTTGTGCACTCTTGGTAGGAATATAAATTTGTTCAGTCACTGTGAAAAATAGTGTGGAAGTTTCTCAGAAAAGTTAAAAATAGAGCTACCATATGATCTAGCAATCCCACTTCTGGGTATATATCAAAATCAGTATCTTGAAGAGGTATCTGTACTCCCACTTTCATTGCAGCATTACTCACAATAGCCCAGGTATGGAAACAACATAAGGGTCCATCAACAGATGAATGGATAAAGAAATGTGGTATATATGCACAAAGAAATACTATACAGCCATAAAAAAGAAGGATGAACAACATGGATGAACCTGGAAGACATTATGCTGAGTGAAATAAGCCAGAGAAAGACAAGTAGTGTGTGATCTCACTCATATGTGGAATCTTAAAAAAAAAAAAATGTCTAACTCATAGAAATAGAGTGCCAGTTGACAGGGGCTGGAGGATGGAGAAAATGGGCAGATGTTGGTCAAAGAGTACAAACTTCCAGTTATAAAATAAATGTCTTGGGGATATAATACATAGCACGATAACTATAGTTAATAATACTGTACTGTATAGTTGAAATTTGCTAAGAGAGTAGATCTTAAGTGTTCCCACCACACACACACACACACACACACACACACAAAATGTGAGGTGGTGGCTGTATTAATTAACTTAATTATGGTAATCATTTCACAATGTATAAGTACAACGAATCTCCACATTATACACTTTAAAAATATACAATTTTATTTGTCAGTATACCTCAATAAAGGTATGAAGGGGACAGGATGTGGAATCTCAGCCCCCTCCTCAGAACTGTTAAATCAGAATTGGCATTCTAACAAAATCCCCAGTTATAGTTTAGGAAGCACTGGCCAGATCACTTTGGTTTAAGGGAAACAGCTAGAGCTGAGACTTAGGGCAACTTATTTACTACTCAGCTCTGATTTACTAATTAGTAAAGATGGCAATTAGATTACATGGTCTTCCAAATCTCTCTTTCCATTTAATTTCTCAGTATGGAGAGGTTGCAAACAGAGGCCCTGAAGGCAGGAAATGGCCTAATGACGTATTGTGTTAAATGCCTAGGGTTTTTCTCTTGGCAGCAACTGATTGACAGCCCTTTAAATTGAGCGTGTATTCTCAGTTTCTCTACTGAGTTAGCCAACTCAGTGTGACCAAGACTATCCAAGTGACTGCCTTCGAGAATCTGGCTGAGGAATGAGGGGTGGAGGGGAGCAATATTTCTGTGAAAAAAATTAGGAGAAAATATTTGCAAAGTTAAATTTTTCTAAGAACTATTAAAGTTAACTCTGTATAAATAGATTCTGTAGATGTTCTAGAATTCTGATCAGCCAGTCATTATGAAATTGCTTAAAATTTTCATGTTCACTCTTGGCTTTGTTTCCAAAGGTGTTCAAACACTTGAAATCCCACTACTGAAAGTAGTTGTTGGGAACCCAAATTTGTTGGAAGTTAAAGTTGAAGGCCATTTTGATGACACTGATAGTTATCTAATGGAAATTTCTGCAGCCAGCAAAACTTTACGTCAAGTAAGTTTTTCTTTAATTATTAAAAAATATCTATGGATTATAGAAAATTTAGAATATAAGATAAGAAAAAGAAGGAAAATTTATGCATAATCCTACCTATCAAGGATGACTAAACACTTTTAACATTTTGGGAATTACGAAAAGGCTGTATGTCATAGAGATTAAAAAAGTGAGCTCTGGAAAAGACTACCTGAGTTAGTTTTCACTGCTGGTACTGTTTTTGTGAGCTTAGGAAAGTTACTTTACTCTAAGTTTCCTCATCTATAAAATGGAAGTGATACTAATAATACCTACCTCTTAAGATTGTTTTGAGAATTAAATGTGATAATTCAGGTAGGCCATCTAAAACAATGTCTGGCACATAGAAAATGCTCAATCACTATGAACTTACAGTATTTTCCTTTTTTCCCCCTAAAACTGGGAGAGCATTGTATATACAGTTTTAAAAATTTGCTCCTTCCACTTAATTATATAGTTTAATCCCTTTGTGTCAATAAATATTTTTCAGCAAATTCTACAATCTGTTTATCATGAAAAATTTCAGATATAGACAAAAGAAGAATTTCCATATACCTATTTCTGAAATTAAACAATAGTCAAGGTTTTGATACTTCTGTTTTATCATCTCTAATTTTTTTGGTTTATATTCTGACATAGTTTTAAATGAATAGCAGACATCATGTCATTTCACTCCTATATGCTTCCATACATATCTCCAAAAAATATGTGTATTATCTCTCACATAACAAGAATGCCATTATCATCCCTGAAATTTTTTAAACAAATTTTTTTTTGGTACCCTATAAAACCCAGTCCATAATCAAATTCCCGCAATTTTCTCAAAAAAAAAAAATGTTTAAGGTTGGTTTGTTTGAATTGGCATCCAAACAAAAGTCACACAGTATGTGGTTATTTATTAATCTCTTAAGTTTCTTTTAGTTTAAGGTAGGTATGACTCCATTTTCTTCCCCTGCCATTGAATTGTAGCAATTGAGTCAGTTATGTTGTAGAATCTCCAGTATTCTAGATTTTTCTGTTTACTTCCTTATTTCTTATTGAACTAGTGCCACCCACCCCAAATTTCCTTTAATAATAGAACCCTGCTTAGATTCTGGTTCAATGTGTTTTCGCAAAAATTCATTAAAAATAGATTATTTTTAATGGCTTACAGAGTATAGAGATGGAGGCAAAACTACTAGAGCCTACTATATCAGTAAAATTATTAGTATTTCTACATTTTTTAATTTCAAGAAGTACTTAAAAATTTCAAACAGAATTTATCAAATTTTGTTGAATGTTTAATATCATGCAAGGTTCAAATATGGTTTTTGTACATAAATTTCTACTAAAAACATATCTTTGTGAAATACAGTGGTTGCTAAGTGAGTATCTTCTTTTCAAAATGTATACCAATGGAAGTTATTTTACTCATATTATCCAAGCAAATGTCAATGCTCATCAATGAATGAGGGAAGCCTTGCCATTCTAAGTTGGATTTACATCCAACTGCATCCAATAATAGTGTTTATTTAATAATAAACACTTGATCCTTGCTCATTTCCAAATGTCACCCACAGGCAATTAGATTGGAATGTATTTCTTCCTGGAAAAGAATATGTCTTCTGTTAAGATTTATCCTCAAACAGATCGTTATGATCAAACTTATGATTCTATTTCTGTTTTCTATTATCATTCTTTTTCTATTTCTTTTCATTTTCATTTTCTGTATTCTTTACTTGGGTACTGTGCTAGTTTGCCAGGGCTTCCATAACAAAATACTATGGACTGAGTGGCTTAAACAACAGAAATTTATTTTCTCACAGTTCCAGAGGCTAGAAGCCAAGATCAAGGCATTGGCAGGGTTGGTTTCTTCTAAGGCCTCCCTCCTTGGTCTGCAGATGGCTGTCTTCTCCCTGTGTCTTCACATGGTCTTCCCTCTGTGTGTGTCTGTTTTCAAATTTCCTGTTGTTATATGACACTCATCATATTGGATTAGAGCCTACCCTAATGAACTCATCTTAACTTAATTGCCTCTTTAAAGGCCTTATCTCCAAATACAATCACATTCTGAGATACTGGAGGTTAGGACTTCAACATATGGAGTAGACACAGTTCAGCTGATAACAGTTACTTTAAATAACCTTCATTTATTTGGATATTTCCAGGGTTCAACTTCACTGGCGTTTATTGTGTGGGGAGCATCGACTGAGTGTCTTGTTACAACATTCGTGCCAATGTTGAAAAGCAGCTGTAGTTATCTCAAGTCTATGCATCACATTCCTAGTGAAATTATCCCATTGGAAGACTGGATGAGTGGAGTTCACATGGACAGTCAGGGTTTTAATATGATCAAAGTTTTGCCAGTAAGAAACCTAAGCAGATTGTTTGAAGGGTACCAGTGATAGATTACTTTTGTATGATCGGCTGGCCATTCAGTCTTAGCATTTCTTTCCTGAAATGCTCAAAACACTCCAGTTATTTTTCAATCCTCATGTCATTTTGAGGATACGATGACTAAAATGTGAAAACTTTCTGAAATAATGATTTTTCTTGGTAACTTAGTCTTATCATTATTAATATCACATTTTATGCTATATTATGGTGGCATAATCTTGGGCTTTAACAATATATACAGTTATTTGCCCTTAAGTTGACTCATTCTCATCCTGAGCTGATATATCTTACAGGTCCCATTTCAATATAATAACAATTTTAATTTTTGCCTTGTCAGACTCTGTGACTCTTTTTAAAATATCTTTGTTAACTTATTACTTATCATTTTCTTTGTGACAAAAAAAATAACCAAACTTGAAGAATTATTTACTAAATATGTCACTAAGCCTCTTTATAAGGTGTTTAAACTTTATTGCATTGACTTTATGACAGCTACTTTAGGTTCTAAAACATTTTTCACTTATTTACAAGGTCCAAGTTGTATTACCATGGGTTGAGGGAGTGCTGGGGAAAGAGAAATTTACTTAAATACCAGGAGCTGAAAGTGAAATATTTGTTTTGAAAGCTTTTCTGGAAAATCAAGATTTTTAAATGAAAGACTTAGTAAATAATAATGAATTTTACACTAACTTTGTTTAATCATTTTCAGATAAACTACAGGCCTCCCTCTAATATGGGAATAGCTATTCCACTTACAGATAATTTTTATCATGCAGATCCTAGCAAACCCATACCAAGAAACCTATTTCACAAGTCAAAGGTAAATATTTTTTCTGCAAATATACTAGTATTCATTTGAATTCAAGAAATCATTCAGTAAAATTACAGATGGACAGACCTAGCTGTGGAGATTAAATGAGAAGGTGCATTAAGCATAATCTGCCCTGATAACATCACTACTTCTTCTCCCCCTCCCTCTCCCCCTCCCCTTCCCTCTCCTCCTCCCTCATTACTACTACTACTACTACTACTACTACTACTACTACTACTGCTGCTGCTGCTATCCCTGTTCCTCCTCCTACTGCTGTAGCCTTTTCTTCTCTTACTGCTACTCCTGGATACAGTTTTGGAACCAAGAAGTCTAAATGGACTCTTTCCCCTTGACCTCTCCCTAGCTCCCATTTGAATTTCAAAGAGCATAGATAGAGTGAGAACATTGTTTTTTAAATGAAAGGGGCCTCAGACCCATCTCACAGCTCTGTGAAAGGAATGATGTCCAAAAAGAGAGAAGAGTGTTTGCTCCAACATAGACTCATTTGAACTCCTGCCGAGGATCCGCCTAGAAAATAACCAAACCCCAGCAGCACTCTGCCTCTCTGGAGTCAGGGAGAGCAAGGTAGAACAGAGAGAAACCACTAGGCTCTAAAGAAGAATACATCAGGACTTCCCTGGTGGTCCAGTGGGTAAGACTCCGAGCTCCCAATGCAGGGGGCCTGGGTTTGATCCCTGATCAGGGGAACTAGGTCCTGCGTGCAGGTCGCAACTAAGAAGCCCGCATGCATATGTAACTAAAGATCCCGCGTGCCGCAGTAAAGACCTGGTCCAGCCAAAATAAATAAATACTTCTTTTAAAAAGGAAAAGTACATCATGGGGTGGCTTCCCAAGGAAACCTCACAGATACCTGTAATATCTCTCTTGAGAAAAACGCACCTAACTGCATATACATATGGACAAGCAGACATTCATATCCATTCAGGAACATACACACACACGCAAAGACAGAAAATCGTTGTTTCTTTTGTTCAAAATTCTTCATCATCTTCCCATCTCTTTCAGAGTAAAAGCCAAATTCTTACAATGGTTTATAAGGTCCTCTGTGGTTCAGCCTTAGCTTCACATCTGACCTGATTTCCCTCAGGTCACTCTGTTCTGCACACATTGGCCTCCTTGCTGTTCTTCAAGTATACCAGACATATTTCCACCTCAAGGTCTTTAAGTTTCAAAACTTTCCTCTGTCTGGAATGTACTTCTGCCAGATATCACATAGCGCATTCCATCACCATCTTCAGATTTTTGCTTAAATGTCACCATCATTGTGAGACCTTCCTTGGCCACTCTATTTAGGATTGTAACCTCCACCTCCACTGATGCCCACTCCTGTCCCCCTTCCCTGCCTTATTTTTCTTCACTGCACTTTTACAATTTTACATATTTTACCCATTTATTTATTGTATTTCATTAAAAGGTAAGCTACATAAAGCAGGGTTATTGTTGGGTTTTTTTAAAATCTATTCTATTCTCTACAATATCTTTAGTACCCAGAAAAGTGCCCGACATAGGGAGTGCTTAAAAATTGTTCAACAAGTGAATAATACACATTTATACACATATGATTACACACACACACACACACACACACACACTCACACACACACAAGGTTGACTTCTTGTTGAATCTTGGATTTCAAGGTAAGCAGCTCTGCTCCAGGCAATGAGCAACTCAAATATTGAATTCTTCAATTGCAGTTTCTTCCAAAGATAAAGTCTGATACATCACTAGACGCAAGCCTCATCTATTGAAATATGAGTTTAATATATTTACATGGAAATCCTTCGTTTGGATTTTTTTTTTCTTCTGGATTTTCTTGGGAGTTGAATAGGAAATGTATCTAATTTACACATAAGTAAATAACAGGTTTTGAGGGGGGCACCTTTTATACATTCAACAAATGTGAATTTCAGCATTTCCAGAGTTATCAGAAACTGTACAAACAGATATTCTCTGGGGAGACAACAGTGAACAAGATAAACATGACATCTTCGTGGATCTTTAATGGGGGAGAATAAGCTTTAAAAGTTATACAAATTAAATAGCATCATCTAGTGGAGCAGACTACTCAAAATTTATGTAATTCTGCCTCTGATCACCTCAAAATATAACAGCTGGGAAATAAGTACATCTGAACCAACACTGTGACTTCTTGTTATGCTGACATCATCCCCTTACTAGACAATCATGTGTGATGTCATTCCACATACAGAGTTGGCAGTTAGACTCTCCAAGGATAAGCAGACAACTGTAAAACACCAAATATTTGAAGAAAACTTCCACAATAAAAAAGAAGCATAAATCTAAACAACTAAAAAACTCATGCCTTGGAAAACAGTATCATAAATACAAGCAAACTTTAGAATAAGCAAAATAATTATTTCAGAACAGTTTAGGTCATATTGCAACCATGAAAAAAAAATTGGAGACAGACATCACACACAAAAAAAAGATGTCAGAAATTTAAAATGTAATCATGAAACAGTTCAAAAGATTGGAAGAGCTGAATGAAGCTAACTAAGCAGCAAATTAGTTCTGAAATTAGATAGTGGTGATGACTGAATAACATTGTGAGTATACTAAGACCCACTGCATTGTACACTTAAAAATGGTAAATGTTATCTCAATAAAAAGAAGAAAAAAGAAGCAATGAGGACGAGAATGGTAATCTTAAAAGAAGTAGAAGGAAGAATAACGTTTTTAGAAATAGAGTTGATTATCAAAATCAAAAGACAGTTCTTTGAAAAAATGAATAAACCAATAAAAAACAAATAAAAACCAATAAACCAATAAACCAAGCAAGAGTGATCAAATGAAAAAATGAATGACAAGTGGATAGTTATAGCGGAGATTTTAAACAGCCTTAGTAACTGCTATGAGGAGAGATACGTACAAAATGGTAGGTTTGGAGAGTATCCATAGTCAGCAGCCCATCATATCAAGTCTGTTCTTTTAGGTCTCAGTTTCCATGCCAGCGATGGAGGTGGGCATCTTAATTACTGCATTCAGAAAGACACAGGCTTTCTGGGTCCCATGCATGTTGACTATCAACTGCCCTGAGGAAAACTGGCAAGCAGCTGAGTGATACTTGGGTTCATTCCAAGCAAATAGACAAAATTCAGAAATACTGTGCTTTTACCTTATTATTAATGGATTTTCTCCCTTTTTAACTTCTCAGGGATTTTATTCATTCAGGTAACAAATATTTATTGCACATTTACTCAGTTTGCATAAATCCTGCCACCAAAAAAAGCATATCAACCTATTTTAATTATATTTGCAGAAATCTGGTAAATTCAAACAGTGTGCAAATGTGTCTACTCGGGAGGAATGTAATTGCACAAATGATCAGAAGTTTTCACATGCTGTTGCTTTCTCAGATTGCAGAGAAAAGGTAAGATAATCTTTAATTTCCTGAAGACAGTATTTTCATATTAATAAGACTTTGAAATGCACATTTTGGTTAAACATGAAAACTAAGACATAGAAATACTGTTTTATTATGACATAGAATTAAATATGACATAGAGCTAAAAATATTTGAATTTAAATGTCCCCAGACACAGTAATTAACCTCATCTGTAGAACAGAATAATATCTGCATTGCCTTGTTCATTTCACAGGTTCTTATAAAGATACACACACACACACATGCTTCTATCTATGTGAAAACAATGTATAACCTGTCAAACGTTACACTAGGTTATGGTGAATATTGATTCATTTAAAAAAGTATTGACTATCAAACATGTATCAGGTTCTGAGAATATAGAACTTAAAGCTCAAGGTACTAGTGACAAAATAGAAGACAGTATAATATGTTGGTTAGGAGAATGGATTCTGTGTCAAATACTTCCTTCTGTTAGGCTCCAAACATTCAAACATGTATCAAGTTGATGTTGGTGTCTGCATTAGCTGACTTACCTGTGCACTTGGTATGACTTTCGAGTAGATCTATTTCAAAGGCCTTGTTGGACTGTATACAGCATTATTTTAAATGATTTTATACAAGGATAAAAATCGCTTACTATAATACTGGGCATAGAGTCAGCAGTCAATAAACTATGAGGGTTGCTATTGTATACCTCCACAACTCCACCCTTGTTGAATTCCAGTATTTCTTGAGAATTTACTGTCTACCATGTACTGCTCTAAGGCTTCTCCATAACTTGTCTCATTTCATTTGAGGCACAGAGAAACCTGGTAATTTGCTAAAGACCACATCATTAATATGTGATGGAGCTAGATTTGAACTCCAGAGGCTGAGTTTAATGAGTTTGGTTGAAAGATCATGACTGGGAGGGCAGCCAGCAGAAGCAAGAAGAACTACAATACTGCAGCCTGTGGAACAAAAACCACATTCACAGAAAGACAGACAAGTTGAAAAGACAGAGAGCTATGTACCACATGAAGGAACGAAATAAACCCCCAGAAAAACAACTGAATGAAGTGGAGATAGGCAACCTTCCAGAAAAAGAATTCAGAATAATGATAGTGAAGATGATCCAGGACCTCAGAAAAAGAATGGAGGCAAAGATCAAGAAGATGCAAGAAATGTTTCACAAAGACCTAGAAGAATTACAGAACAAACAGAGATGAACATACAATAATTGAAATGAAAAATACACTAGAAGGAATCAATAGCAAAATAACTGAGGCAGAAGAATGGATAAGTGACCTAGAAGACAGAATGGTGGAATTCACTGCTGTGGAACAGAATAAAGAAAAAAGAATGTAAAAGAAATGACGACAGCCTAAGAGACCTCTAGGACAACATTAAACACAACAATATTTGCATTACAGGGGTCCCAGAAGGTGAAGAGAGAGAGAAAGGACCCGAGAAAATATTTGAAGAGGTTATAGTAGAAAAATTCCCTAACATGGGAAAGGAAATAGCCACCCAAGTCCAGGAAGCACAGTGAGTCCCATACAGGATAAACCCAAGGAGAAACACGCTGAGACATATAGTAATCAAATTGGCAAAAATTAAAGGCAAAGAAAAATTATTGAAAGCAGCAAGGGAAACACGACAAATAACATACAAGGGAACGTCCATAAGGTTAACAGCTGATTTCTCAGCAGAAACTCTACAAGCCAGAAGGGAGTGGCATGATATACTTAAAGTGATGAAAGGGAAGAAACTACAACCAAGATTACTCTACCTGGCAAGGATTTCATTCAGATTTGATGGAGAAATCAAAAGCTTTACAGACAAGCAAAAGATAAGAGAATTCAGCACCACGAAACCAGCTCTACAACAAATGCTAAAGGAACTTCTCTAAGTGGGTAACACAAGAGAAGAAAAGGACCTACAAAAACAAATCCAAAACAATTAAGAAAATGGTCATAGGAACATACATATTGATAATTACCTTAAACGTGAATGGATTAAATGCTCCAACCAAAAG
This sequence comes from Grampus griseus, assembly GCF_964374135.1. Lineage (NCBI taxonomy): Eukaryota > Metazoa > Chordata > Mammalia > Artiodactyla > Delphinidae > Grampus > Grampus griseus. The sequence continues at coordinate 12,622,952 of NC_139018.1, forward strand.
ACACAGGCTTGCTGAATGGATACAAAAACAAGACCCATCTATATGCTGTCTACAAGAGACCCACTTCAGACCCAGGGACACAACAGACTGAAAGTGAGGGGATGGAAAAAGGTATTCCATGCAAATGGAAATCAAAAGAAAGCTGGAGTAGCAATTCTCATATCTGATAAAACAGACTTTAAAATGAAGAATGTTACAAGAGACAAGGAAGGACACTACATAATGATCAAGGGATCAATCCAAGAAGAAGATATAACAATTATAAATATGTATGTACCCAACATAGGAGCACTTCAATACATAAGGCAACTGCTAACAGCTCTAAAAGAGGAAATCAACAGTAACACAATAATAGTGGGGGATTTTAACACCTCACCTACACCAATGGACAGATCATCCAAACAGAAAATTACTAAGGAAACACAAGCTTTTAATGACATAATAGACCAGATAGATTTAATCGATATTTATAGGACATTCCATCCCAAAAGAGCAGGTTACACTTTCTTCTCAAGTGCGCATGGAACAGTCTCCAGGATAGATCACATCTTGGGTCATAAATCAAGCCTCAATAAATTTAAGAAAATTGAAGTCATATCAAGCATCTTTTCTGACCACAATGCTATGAGGTTAGAAATCAATTACAGGGAAAAAATATGGAAAATACACAAATGCATTGAGGCTAAACAATACATTACTAAATAATCAAGAGATTACTGAAGAAATCAAAGAGGAAGTCAAAAAATACCTCGAGACAAATAACAATGATAACACGACATTCCAAAACCTATGGGATGCAGCAAAAGCAGGTCTAAGAGGGAAGTTTATAGCTATACAAGCCTACCTCAAGAAACGAGAAAAATCTCAAATAAACTATCTAAATTTACACTTAAAGGAACTAGAGAAAGAAGAACAAACAAAACCCAAAGTTAGCAGATGGAAATAAATCATAAAGATCAGAGCAGAAATAAATGAAATAGAAACAAAGAAAACAATAGCAAAGATCAATAAAACTAAAAGCTGGTTCTTTGAGAAGATAAACAAAATTGATAAACCATTAGCCAGACTTATCAAGAAAGGGAGGGAGAGAACTCAAATCAATAAAATTAGAAATGAAAAAGAAGTTACAACAGGCACCGCAGAAATACAAAACACCTTAAGAGACTACTACAAGCAACTCTGTGCCAATAAAATGGACAACCTGGAAGAAATGGACAAATTCTTAGAAACGTATAACCTTCCAAGACTGAACCTGGAAGAAATAGAAAATATGAACAGAACAGTCACAAGTAATGAAATTGAAACTGTGATTAAAAATCTCCCAACAAACAAAAGTCCAGGACCAAATGGTTTCACAGGTGAATTCTATCAAACACTTAGAGAAGAGCTTACACCCATCCTTCTCAAACTCTTCCAAAATATAGCAGAGGAAGGAACACTCCTAAACTCATTCTATGAGGCCACCATCACCTTGATACCAAAACCAGACAAAGATACTACAAAAAAAGAAAATTACAGACCAATATCACTGATTAATATAGATGCAAAAATCCTCAACAAAATACTAGCGAACAGAATCCAACAACACACTGAAAGGATCATAAACCATGATCAAGTGGGATTTATTCCAGGGATGCAAGGATTCTACAGTATACGCAAATCAATCAATGTGATACACCATATCAACAAATTGAAGAATAAAACCCATATGATCATCTCAATAGATGCAAGAAAAGCTTTTGACAAAATTCAATATCCATTTATGATAAAAAAAAAACTCTCCAGAAAGTGGGCATAGAGGGAACCTACCTCAACATACTAAAGGCCATATACAACAAACCCACAGCAAACATCATTCTCAATGATGAAAAATTGAAAACATTTCCTCTAGATTAGGAACAGGAAAAGGATGTCCACTCTCACCACTATTATTCAACATAGTTTTAGAAGTCCTAGCCATGGCAATCAGAGAAGAAAAAGAAATAAAAGGAATACAAACTGGAAAAGAAGAAGTAAAACTGTCACTGTTTGCAGATGACATGATACTATACATAGAGAATCCTAAAGATGCCACCAGAAAACTACCAGAGCTAATCAATGAATTTGGTAAAGTTGAAGGATACAAAATTAATGCACAGAAATCTCTTGCATTCCTATATACTAATGATGAAAAATCTGAAAGAGAAATTAAGGAAACACTCCCATTTACCATTGCAACAAAAATAATAAAATACCTAGGAATAAACCTACCTGGGGATACAAAAGACCTGTATGCAGAAAGCTATAAGACACTGATGAAAGAAATTAAAGATGATACCAACAGATGGAGAGATATACCATGTTCTTGGACTGGAAAAATCAATATTGTGAAAATGACTGTACTACCCAAAGCAATCTATAGATTCAATGCAATCCCTATCAAATTACCAATAGAACTGGAACAAAAAAATCTTAAAATTTGTATTTTTTTATGGAACTAGAACAAAAAACCTTAAAATTTGTATGGAGACACAAAAGACCCCGAATAGCCAAAGCAGTCTTGAGGGAAAAAAGCAGAGCTGGAGGAATCAGACTCCCTGACTTCAGACTATACTACAAAGCTACAGTACTCAAGACAATATGGTACTGGCACAAAAACAGAAATATAGATCAATGGAACAAGATAGAAAGCCCAGAGATAAACCCACGCACCTATGGTCAACTAATCTATGCCAAAGGAGGTAAGGATATACGATGGAGAAAAGAAAGTCTCTTCAATAAGTGGTGCTGGGAAAACTGGACAGCTACATGTAAAAGAATGAAATTATAACACTCCCTAACACCATACACAAAAATAAATTCAAAATGGATTAGAGACCTAAATGTAAGACCAGACACTATAAAACTCTTAGAGGAAAGCATAGGAAGAACACTCTTTGACATAAATCACAGCAAGATCTTTTTTGATCCACCTCGTAGAATAATGGAAATAAAAACAAAAATAAACAAATGGGATCTAATGAAACTTAAAAGCTTTTGCACAGCAAAGGAAACCATAAACAAGACGAAAAGAGAACCCTCAGAATGGGAGAAAATATTTGCAAATGAATCAACGGGCAAAGGATTAATCTCCAAAATATATAAACAGCTCATGCAGCTCAATATTAAAAAAACAAAGAACCCAGTCCAAAAGTGGGCAGAAGACCTAAATAGACATTTCTCCAAAGAAGACATACAGATGGCCAAGAAGCACATGAAAAGTTGCTCAACATCACTAATTATTAGAGAAATGCAAATCAAAACTACAATGAGGTATCACCTCACACCAGTTAGAATGGACATCATCAGAACATCTACAAACAACAAATGATGGAGATGGTGTGGAGAAAAGGGAACCCTCTTGCACTGTTGGTGGGAATGTAAATTGATAGAGCCACTTTGGAGAACAGTATGGAGATTCCTTAAAAAACTAAAAATAGAATTACCTTATTGACCCAGCAATCCCACTACTGGGCATATACCCAGAGGAAACCATAATTCAAAATGACACATGCACCCCAATGTTCATTGCAGCACTATTTACAATAGCCAGGACATGGAAGCAACCTAAATGCCCGTTGACAGATGAATCGATAAAGAAGGTGTGGTACATATATACAATGGAATAATACTCAGCCATAAAAAGGAATGAAATTGGGTCATTTGTAGAGATGTGGATGGATCTAGAGACTGTCATACAGAGTGAAGTAAGTCAGAAAGAAAAACAAATATCGTATATTAACGCATATATGTGGAACCTAGAAGAATGGTACAGATGAACCGGTTTGCAGGGCAGAAATTGAGACACAGATGTAGAGAACAAATGTATGGACACCAAGCGGGGAAAGTGGCGAGGGGGGGTGGTGATGGTGGGATGAATTGGGAGATTGGGATTGACATGTATACATTGATGTGTATAAAATGGATGACTAATAAGAACCTGCTGTATAAAAAGTAAATAAAATAAGATAAAATTCAAAAAAAAAAAAAGATGATGACTGGCAGAGAGAGGGTCGTTAAGGGATTTGGGCAAGACCTAATTCATGCAGTATCTTAGGGTATATGGGTTGGCCGAAAAAGGGTGGATACTATAATAGCAAATTCCTGTGAGAAAAGGCCGACAGAAAGGCAGGAGTTTTGTTACCACAGTCTTTGTGCACTACTTTTGGAGTTCACAGCAATTCTACTATAAGACAGATTTTTTTTTTTTTTTTAATGCTCTGTGAAGGCAGAAACCCTCAGAAGCACATTTCATATAGAATAGACCATAATTCTTGGGAATACATCTATTCATTCTTTACCAGGAAATGAAGAGTTAGTATTGAATTTTCCAAATTTACATTCATTCTTGGCATTTGCATTTTAGGTTCCTCGTTTTAAGTTTCCAGTTACACAATATCCAATTTCTTTGAAAATTTACAGTGAGGATGGACATATCCCAGTGGAAACTCCATACCTGGTTACTGTGACTGAAGTGAATAACAGGGAAAACTGGAACCTAAGTAAGGTTTGCTTTCTTCTACAATTATTACAGCTATGCGTACTGTTGTTATTATGTAGAGAAGTGGTTTACAAAACTGTTTACACAAAAGATAGTTGAGAGTTCTTTGGAAAAGAAGTCGAATCACTTGTCATGTTGCTGTTCACACTGCTTCTATCATCTCACACTTTTTTTTTTTTGAAGTATAGGTAATTTACAATATCATGTTAATTTCAGGTGTACAGCACAGTGATTCAGTTATATATATATACATATATATATATATATATTCTTTTTCAGATTCTTTTCCCTTATAAGTTGTTAAAAAATATTGAGTAGAAAAAAATATATTGAGTAGAGTTCCCTGTGCTATACAGTAGGTCCTTGTTGGTTATCTATTTTATATATAGTACTCTGTATATGTTAATACTCACCTTCTAATTTATCCCCTCTCCACCTGCTTCCCCTTTGGTAACCATAAGTTTGTTTTCTATGTCTGTGTGTCTCACACTTATTTCTTCATCACTTCCAGTGACCTGGACTCAGAGCCATTATGTAGATTAGCAGCAAAAATGATTGAATTTGTGCTACACGTTGGTCTGGTGTCTCCTTTCATTGCTTTTGCAGTGTTATGGAGGGAGATATAAAACGTGTTGCCAGATTATCTATAGGATCTATCTTCTAATTATATGAGAAAAGTTTCTTAAATATTTTATGGTAAAATAATTGAAAGGATGCAGAAGTATTTCTAAATAAGTAAAATAAAATCTACCACAATTCAATTTTACCTCAAATATATACTTCTTTGTTGCACATCTGTGTTTGTTCACGAATGCGTACTTTTAAGGAGATCAATAGGTAGATAGATTGATAGATCAATAGATAGAGTCAAATGAAATTTCCAAATGTAATCAAGCATCCAGACATTTGGTATTCGGTGAGAGTCTTACTCTGCCCAACATATGCATTTTTGAATTGAAAAACTGAGCAAAGAGAATTAGTAAATATTTTGCTTTAACTAACATCCTCATTTTCTATGGTGTGCTGGAGTCTGCTCTTTTTGAGCACTGATTGTTAAATATTCAAGCATATGGCATACTGGTTGTTAAACCATTCGTCGCTTAAAATTAGCCATGATGATATTCACATCCTGTATGGAGAAAAGGGAGAAAAGGGATACCCCTGAGAAGATGCAGTGTCAGATGCTAGGCCTAATTTCCCCTAAATATATTCTCCACAGAGTCAAACAGAACTAAAATTATGTATAATTTAGCCATGTTATGGAGTGGAATCTTTCATTGTACCTTACTGTATTTAAGAAGCTTTACATAGAATGAGAAAATAGCATACATGTGCTTAAAATATACTTTGTGTAATTTTAGAACACACTGTGCCAGAAAATGTAAAAAAAATGAAAGACTACTTAGAATCGATTCTTCATGCTCCAGTATATAATCCTTTAGGCCTCAACCTAAGTATAAAGGTAAGTTGACAGCATTTTTATTTTTCCTGTTTTGAGTTTAGATAAAACCTGTATGTCTTTGTCTTTAGTTTTAAAGGATAGGTATCCATGAATGGTGGAAATAGCATCACTATTTGGAGTTTATTTTTCCTCCATTTCCCTTGATGCTATTATAATATTTAAAGATATCTGAATGTTGAATTTAACATTAACTTACCATGTTTTGAGCTAAAATGCAAGACTAATAGATTATCAAGGTGGAGCAGAAAAAGTGTTTCCAAAAGTTAGGGGGAAATGGGCTCAGTATTCTTCACCTGGACGTGTACAGACACATGTCTTCTGGGTTCAGCTGCCCCTAAGAACACATCAAGTTGACATAATCTAGGTGATTGTTGTGAAAGCCAATAAAAGTTAGGGGACGTCTCAAAACCATGAATATGTGGATTAGCCCAAAGTACTCATCAAGGCCATGTTGGATTTTATGTTTCTGTTTCTTCATTCAAAAAGAAAAAAGTGTCAGCTATCGAATCCCTCTGTTTCTAACTCTTGTCCTTCTCCTTCCATTTTTATTTTGATACATGAAGTATATGCCCAAGAACCTTAGAAAAGAGGTTGGAATTTTTCTATGCAGAATCTGTAGGGAAAGTGGCCCCAGTGTATATTTTTACTTAAAAGAACATACATGTCAATGTTGCTAATGCCTGGTGTGTTTCTTCCACAGGGCTCTGAGCTCTTTCACTTCAGAGTGTCTGTTGTTCCAGGGGTCTCTTTTTGTAACTTAGGTGAAGAATTTCAGGTATAGTGAAGGCACAGGTATCCAGTGGTATCCAAGGGAGTGATGGCTGGGGACGTAATATGACAGGCATCCATCCAGGAGACACTTAAGAGAAAAAAATGGGAGAATTTGTATGATAGACAAGGCCTGGAGATGGGGGATCCTGGAGACTGGTGGTGACATTATCAGCAGTGATGAAGTTAGGGCCCTTGATAGGTTGCAGGACCAATTAATGCTGGGAAAATTTTAATAAGTGCCTGTATTTGTTTTTGTTCCATCTCCACCTTCCATATTTAGCTTGGTTTTCTGACACCCCCCCCTCAACTCCCCACAGAGACCTATGTCTGTAACACTTTAGTTTCCAGTATTATCCTCCCTTTGGTTATTTGCATTGTAACGGTAGAGTCTTAAATACTCCCAAAGCCGTCAAGATCCAAAAGAATTGAAAACCAAAGTCAGTCTCTCCAAATCACCCTATGATGTTCAATGACTCATTTTTGTTTATTCATGTAATGATATCTGCTGCCTGTGGCGGGTGGGATGGAATAAGGATTTGATTAAATTGATTAATGGCTCATTCATTGTCAAATACTGGTACCACATTATCAAAAACAAAATCTCTTATTCTCTCTTTTTTCCTTTCTCTGTCCTGGCCCTGCCTCAGTAATGAATCTGCACAACTGCGGTGATGGGTGCCATGGCAGCAGTGCAGACATCTAAGACCCTGAGAGAAAATCCATCCCACTAGATCTAGGAAAAGAAGCATCTGTCATAGGAGGAGCATGAGAGAAAATCCCCATTACTTTTCTCTCTTTTTTCTCATCTCTTTGTCCCAAGGTCAGCCCCAGTTTCATAGAACAGCACAGCAGTACAGAAGGCTAAAACTCTAATGAATCCCAGCTTTCTTCCCAGGGGCCTAAGGAAAAGGGCCTCTAGGAGTAGAGAGTGTGGGGGAAATCCCTAAGAGAAGAGAGCTGGAGGAGGAGATTCCTAATTGTGTATATGTACTAGCGCGAGTACCAAGCAGCACACGAGTAGAACACACCTAAAGAAGCTTAGCAAAGGCTTCAAAATAAAACGACAATATAAACACCCACTTAAGTTCCCCTAAGTGGCAAAGGAGACAGGAAGACATGATAGCATAGCTAAGGCTTTTTTTGAAAACTGATCAGACATTGGAGCCATACCCACAGACAGTAAGGCATTACTTGTGATCTGAATGCAACCAGTGTGATTGACTGCTGAAACAAAAAAAAAGATTCAACATTTTCCAGAGAATTTTTTTTTTTTTTTTTGTGGTATGCGGGCCTCTCACTGTTGTGGCCTCTCCCGTCGCGGAGCACAGGCTCCGGATGCGCAGGCCCAGCGGCCATGGCTCACGGGCCCAGCCGCTCCGCAGCATGTGGGATCTTCCCAGACCGGGGCACGAACCCGTGTCCCCTGCATCGGCAGGCGGACTCCCAACCACTGCGCCACCAGGGAAGCCCCAGAGAATTTTTAACAGGACCCAAAGTCTCTAAACGTAATATCTTAAATATCCAGGATACAATCCAAAGTTACTCAGTATACCAAGAATTAAGAAAATATAAGCAATTCAGGGAAAGAAAAGACAATCAGCAAATGACAGCAAATGGAGTTATCAAGACAGGTATTTTAAGCCAGCTATTATAACCATGCTCTAGGAAAAGGCAAGCACTTCTGAAATGAAGGGAAAGGGAAAGGAAGAAATTCTCAGCAGAGAAATAGAAGCTATTTAAAAAAAAAACCCAATGGAAATTTTAGAACTGAAAAGTACAGATATTTAAAATTTTAAAATCACTGGATGGACTCAATAGCAGAATGGGTATTGCAGAGAAAAGAATCAGTGAATTTGAAAATAAATCAGTAAAAATTCAACCTGAAGAAAAAAGATTTTAAAAAGAATAGCCTCAAGGATCTATGCGACAGTATCAAAAGGTCTAACACTTATGTCACCAGAGGCCATGAAGGAGAGGAAAAAAGAGATTGGTACAGGGAAAAAACAGAAAAAAAAGCTGAAGAAATTAAGGCTGAAAATGTCCTAAATTTGGTGAACACAAAATTGACAAATTCACGAAGCTTAATGAATCCCAAACAAGATGAACTTAAAAAAATCATGCCTCGGGCTTCCCTGGTGGCGCAGTGGTTGGGAGTCCGCCTGCCGATGCAGGGGACGTGGGTTCGTGCCCCGGTCCGGGGGGGATCCCACGTGCCGCGGAGCGGCTGGGCCCGTGAGCCATGGCCGCTGAGCCTGCGCGTCCGGAACCTGTGCTCTGCAATGGGAGAGGCCACAGCAGTGAGAGGCCCGCGTGCCGCAGAGAAAAAAAAAAAAAAAAAAATCATGCCTAAACACTACACCTGAATGCCTAAATCATAATCAAACTACTAAAAATCAAACACAAAGGAAAATCTTGAAAGCAGCCAGAGAAAAACACTACATGTAAGTGAACAACAATTTGAATGACTGCTGACTTCTCATCAGAAACCACAGAAGAAGAAAGTTGTACAACATCCTTAATGTACTGGGGACAGTTGTAGTGTAGGGAAGAAGGACTGTCAACCCAGAACTCTATAGCTAGTGAAAATATCCTTGAGGAATGAGGGGAAAATAAAGGTCAATTTCCGATGAAGGAAAAATAAGATAATCCACTGTAGGCAGAACTTCTCTGAAAAAATGCCTAAGGAAGTTCTTCAGGCTAAAAAGAAGTGTCAACAGAGAGAAACAAAGCTTCAGGAACGAAGGAAGAACCACAACAATGAATAAAAGAAAAATAGGAAGTGATTGCATAGTTAATAAAGGAAGAGAATCATTAAGAAACAATAGCAAAAGACAAAGGTTCCTGAAATCTACTTTTACAAGTATCCTGAAACAATGCAATGCAAAGCATGATCTTGGATTTTCTCTCATCCTAAAGGACATTATTGGAATCATTGATAAAATTTGAGTAAAACCCGGAGATTAGATAATAGCGTTGTCTCAGAGTTAATATCCTGGTATTGATAATTGCACTCTGGTTAAGTGAATTCTTTGCATTAAAGAAGCACAAATTGAAGTATTTTGATGATAAAAAGACATTGTGTCTAGAACATACTCTTTTATGATTCTGGAGTTCAACTTTTCTTTAGACATGGCATGGAATATTTAGATAGTCATAGAAGATTGGGAGGGAAACATTTAAAGAAAAAACTGTTTTCAAGAACTTTAGACATAGCAGTTTAGCTGGAGTATACAGGATTCACAGGTGATAGAGGTTTCTACTCTTAGAAATATAGTAGACGACTTAAGCAAGTGAAATTTTTGTATTTTCTGATAAGGTGACTGAAATTTTGTTTTAGGCAGAAATGGGTAAGGAAGGCATTCTGGGTGGAAAGAATAACAGCAGCAAAGACACAGATGTAGGAAGTCATAAAGCAATCTCTTCAATAGTAGATCCATTTGGCTGGAATGTAAGGTTATATATAAGAAAGTGGGTAGGTTAGGGTCCCATCGTGGGAGACCTTGAATGTCTGGATGAGAACTTTGGAACATTCCTGTCAACAATGAGAAACTACTAAACATCTTGAAAAGGGGTGTTCAGGGATGAGCACATGATCTACGCCTGCCCAGTCAGAGTGAATCACAGGACTTTTGCTCAAAGTGCTGGGACATGGACTTGCTCTTTCTTAATGACATTGAACAAGGAAGTTTGCAGCCCCAGGAGCTACTGTCAGCCATAAGGACTGTTGGGACTATGGAGGGAGTTATCCAACACTGAGGAAGCAGAACCGAGAAAAGGTAGATTATGATTACAGTGGGTGGTTTCCTCTGGCTCTTCCTAACTTTAGCATAGAAAAGAAATTTCGGTTTTGAGATTACATGAAGCGCACAATTGTCTCTCTCATTTACCACAGACTAGATCATTCTTACAAAGCTTATTATCCAACCTCCTCTGATGGGCCACCTTTAGAAGAAAGATTTTTGGTATCTTGTAGCACCATATTGAAAAATACAAGTAGCATATCATATCCAATATGTAATATTTGTCTATCAAATCCCCAATAATTCCAGTAGCATTGGGCACATTGTCTGAGCCTCCAAGTACAATAGGACACGGTTAAACCAACTGGTCCATTACCATGAAGATAATTATCTCCCAGATTGGAAAGCACAGTTTCTCACTGCTTTCCACACCACTTGGCCAGATCCACCTTCTGAATTCTGTTGCTTACAATACTCCATTTCTGGTACCAGTTCTATATAGTCAAGATTCTTCTCGTCACAAATGAAGCAATCTCTCTTTGTTTAAAAAAAATTTTTATAGACAGACTGATGTTTTACGAAGATTAATCTGGCAATGTTATTATGTCAACATGGACTGACAGCATGGAAAGCTGTTAGGGGAGCCTATTTATACAAAGTGAGGTATTAAAACTCACAATAGCGGTAACAAAAGTGGAAGAGAAAGAATGAATGTGAGAGAAATTATAAAAGAATTCATAGCTTATGGGACTGTTTCTTAAAAAACAGATACATCCTTAGGTCACTGGGAGGATGGAGATACCTTTATCTTGATCTATACCCTAAAGCAGCTTTTTAATCCTTTATCTTGTCCTGGCATTTTCCCACATTCCCGCCACATTCATCTCTACTTTCTTCTACCTCCAAACATGATCTTCCTTCCTACTTCACTGGGAAAACATAAGCTTGAACCACCTTATTCTCCATATGCCCCCACTTCTACTTGTAACGTCTATGGCACCCATCTTTGCCTCTAGTCTCAGAGAAAAAGACGACTCTATGCCTCTGTCAACGATCCTGTCTCCCCTCTAGGAACTTGTTTTTATTAATTAGCCATTCAGGCAGAGGAAACATTTTGAATATACAGAAGTTTCCCAATGTCAGCACTTGTACAGAGGATTTCTAAAGAGAAGATAGTTTGGAAGAGCCCATGCTTATTCCCTCTACCTTGAATGTACCTTCTCCTCCTTCTCTTATTTTTCAAGATCCAGCTCAGGAAGCACATTACCTGATAACTCTAAGCAGTTAGGCACTTCTAACCATGTTCCTGCAGCACTTTGCCTGTTCCTCTGTAACTGAACACAGAACGATTTCCTGCTGTGTAAGTGTTCTATCTGCCCACCTCTGCCACTAAAGACATAGGATAAAGGAATAGGATATAAATCGATTTCCTATTCCCTATGTATCATGTGGAAATTCACCACCTGTCAAATTGTCAAGAGACCGTTTATAAGCTTTGTGGAAGCTAAATATCTATATTAGTCTGGACAGAATGTTGCTAAATGAGTAACAATGTCTCCACCACTGTGGGAATCATGTCAAGCTCAGGGTTTTGAATTACTGGGTTCAGAAAGCTTAAAGACTTTGCTTTTTCTGTTGCAGATTTATGTTGACGAAGCCCCTCTGCCATTTCCAGGACACGCACTTATTGCCCTCGCAACAGCTGTACTGCTAGGGGGATTAATTTTTATAGCATTTATGTTCCAAATACGTAACATCCACCCATGGGATACATGCAAAAAATTGATTAGGACAAACAATGTGAATTAAACAAATATTACTGCTAATTAGCTGGCTCATCGATTGAAAATCTGAATAGTGAACAAATGGTAATCATAATTTTCTCTTTATTTCCTAGTTTCATTAGACAACTCCTAGAAAAAAATATATTTAAATGTTAATGTAAAAACTCGCTAAAATACTATAGAATTACCATTTTAACTCAAATTGCTATTTGTCAACATGTTTACCATTCCATCCTCTTATTTTGAATACATGGAAAATTTCTTATGTCAACACTTATAATAGAGGATTTTCCTTGAGGTTTTTAGAAAAATACAAAATGATAACCATCTCTGTGTGTAACGGGTTTTCTGTATTTTTCAGCTTTTGTTGACTGGAGCCCATTCTGGGCCTTGCCCTTTTCAGATTGGAATATGAGTAGAATGCAATCCTGCCAGGGAAGGTTGGGTGATAAAGGAGGCTCCTGTCCATGTGTGCTTTCAGAGCCTCATGGAAATTAAAGATGAAACCATTTGGGTTTCTTGAGGCAACTTTAAAACCAGACTGTAACACCTAAAGAGAATGAATTGTGGCCCCATCATGGGGTTGGACGAACACGGGGTCTGGGTGAGGTTCTTATTTACAAAACTACATGCAACATGTAGAATTCCAAAAGATTCACCTCTGTGTACTCTCAGAGCACCTGTTCCCAGGTAGTCAGAAGATGGCCACTGCATTTGGAGATCAGAGAGTGACACCCTCCTGGAAAAGCTCAGGAGGAGCCGCAGACTGCTCTTGACAACATAGGGAGAGGCTAGGCATCCAGTCCAGGAGACCCCAGCTCTGAGAACTGTAAACAGTGGCCGTATCTGTGTATCATGAAAGTTCTTTTGAGAGGATAGTGGGCAAGGTAAATCCAACAATTAGACTCCGGAGCCAGACGTCCCAGGTTTGCCACTTCCTAGATGTGTGACCTGAGCAAATTATTTAATTTCTGTGTGCCTAAGTGTTTTCAGCTGTAAAATGGGGATAATATTAATACCTACCTAATAGGGCTGTTGTGAGGGTCAAATGAATTAATACATGCAGAGTAATCAGAAGAGTGCCTGGCTCTGTGAATACTCTGTTAGCTGTTGTTGTTAGGTTGTAAGTGATAGAAAGCCATTCTAATTATAATAAAAAGGGAAATTTATTGGAAGGATACTACAGAAAGCCAGAAAATCAAAGCAAAATCTGGACAATCAGTTCTTGTCCATGGGGAGGAATGAGAACCATTCTGGAGACCTAGGAAAACAGGAGTTTGTCAACACCTCAGAACATCACTTGGGCCAGGGCTCTAGAGATAAAACATAGCACAGAAGTTAAAAGTGTAAGCTCCAGAGTCTAACCTGTGTTTCTTCTTTTAATAAACTTTTTTTTTAGAATAGTTTAAGATTTACCGAAAAGTTGTGAAGGTGGCACAGAGGGTTCTCGTATAACCCACACTCATTTGTCCCTAGTATTAATGTCTCACAGCCTGGTTTTTATCTAGCTCCATCACCTACTAGCTGTGTGATCTTGGGAAAGTTATTTAACCTGAGATTCTGTACTATGGTCTATACACGTCATCTTTTGGCTATTTGAGCATGTAGATGCATGCCGTGTACACATCTGTCTTCCTGTGTGTTCAAAGATGCCCCTGCTAAGATAATTCACTCTACATGTAACCACAAATTCATTCACCTCTTCCCCCAAAAGACACCACCCAAAGTCATATCTAATGATGGGGTCTAGAAGTAACGTCATAGAGCCACTGTTCTTGGGAGTCCAGAAGCTCTAGGTGCTATCAATTTCTCTTCATTTCTGTTGAAAATGAGGAAATGGTGATGATTATCATACTTTAGCAAAACTCAAGAAATGTGAATTATTTGTGACCCTGTAACTAACGCTAAAGCTGGCATTAGATTTCTCTCTCCACCACACATTCCATGTGCTGCCCTGCCTCTGAACAGCGCCTCACCTGATTAGGATCCTTTGCCCAGAAGAATGAAATGTCTTCATTTGTGAAGGATCCGAGCCTTTGGTAAACCTGCCCTTTGGTAATCAGATATCTATTACTCTGTAAGTTAGTTTCCATTGATCTTTATCCGGGGGTATCCTTGGTAGTAGAAGTTTGTGGCCTTGGATCCACCCAATTGATCTTGGTCCTCAGTGTGTTATAGCATCTCTATTTTTCCTCAGTAAGGTTGATTATCCTCTGTTGTGCCTGTTTTCTTAATACACCAGGAACCAGAAATGGTTACATGGATGTCTTGGTTTCCAATTCAGTGGGATCATTATTGCTTTCACTGGTATTTCTACACTGGTTCCATAGGCCACTTGATTATCAGAGCTCAAAGTTTAGAACACAAAAAAGCAAAACTTTTGGTAGGTTTATTAAGTGAAATCTAAAAATAACCATAACCACTCTCCACCCCTTATTTCCCAGATTAATGTGTTCTAGCTAGCAAACATCCCTGTATACTGGGGATTTCCAACATGGAACATATATTTCATCCAGCCAGAGAAATCGCAGTGTCCAAGAGACCACAGTGCATGAACGTTCAGTAGGCTTCCTTATATCATAAGACCACCTGTTTCTGGATGACAGAGTAACAGTAATGCAATGAATCCCCAAAGCATCCACCCATTGCCTCACATCTTTTCGTGAAGTGAGCTGAGGATAGGGCCAGAGGCAAACTGTGAGGGATTATACTGTTTAGAGTCCCAACGTGCTGAAAAGATTATTGTGTCTCCCTATGGGTAATAAAAATTTAAATGTTTGATTATAACACAGCACTTAAATATACGTGGAAATTAGAATAACTTCTTTCCAGATTTTCTGATTGGAAAATTCTGAATAGGGCTTCCCTGGTGATGCAGTGGTTAAGAATCCACCTGCCAGTGCAGGGGACACAGGTTCGAGCCCTAGTCTGGGAAGATCCCACATGCCACGGAGCAACTAAGCCTGTGCGCCACAACTACTGAGCCTGCACTCTAGAGTCCGCAAGCCACAACTACTGAGCCTGCATGCCACAACTACTGAAGCCCGCATGCCTTGAGCCCATGCTCTGCAACAAGAGAAGCCACTGCACTGAGAAGCCCACGCACTGCAATGAAGACCCAACGCAGCCAAAAAAAAAGATTCTAGTTCCCTAAGTTCAGGGTTCCTTTCAGGTAATGCAACTCACCATATGTGCACGTGTCATCTGGCCCACTTTGTGTTACCCTGGGGCTCAGGGTGCTGCGAAGATGCTAATACTCTGGCTACTGCTGTTGTTGGAAGTAATAAACAGTCCTTTGTTTTGTCTCAGGTGTCTTCTGTCCTCACCCAGCATTCCCAGAACTACCTCATTAGTTAGCAAGTAGGATAAAAATCTCAGATCCTTCACAGTTCTTGGCACAAACAAGGCTTAAATTTGTTCACAGGTCTGCTGGGTCATGAGAGAAGAGTAACCAATTTGTACTGCAGCCTGAGTTGGGCTAGGTCCCACTCAAAGCTGTCCATCTTTGAACCAAAATTATTAGAGCAGGAATTCTAAATGGTATGCGGTATGTACGGCCTCACATTTCCAGGTATTGTTTGTCTTCATGGTAGGGAATGTGTGGTGCTCTGGCCTGTTCTTTACTTTGGAATGGGAGATCCTCACAGGCTCCAGAATACTGCATTAATCCAAACTTTGCTACAGTATATTCTTATCAACTTTGATCTTCTATTTCATCACACATGAATCTTACCAAGATGTCTTAGGAAGTTGTTTCTTTATGCTCTTCAGGTCCTTGCAACATAATATCCTATGGCATAATGAGGTGATCACCTTGCTCCCCACTGGACTGGGACACAGAGCCAGAGTGGCAGAATAGTAACAGTGTACTGCTACCCAGCCAGGGGAAGGCCTGTGCTTGACATGGAGCAATAGGCCAGGGCCCTCAATGGTTGTCTCTGTACCATGATTACTGTGCCCACTCTGCTGTCACTATAATGAGCACACAGGGTGTAGTCATCTTAGGCACCTCTCATTTCTATCAGTATCAGGGATCCAGTTTCCAACTGTGTCATCTTGAGAAAGTTATTTAATTTCTCTGTGTCTCAGTTTCTTTGTCAATATAATAGTTGTTACTTGCCTCATTTGGTTGCTTGGGAATTGAAGGAGTTAATATATGTAAAGTGCTTAGAACAGAGCCTTGCCCCTAGAAAGTGCTGTGGAAGTGTTAGCTATTATACAGGGAAGGTCAGGGAGCACATCTTAAAAGATTCAGATGCTTCTCTTTTCGATCTGCCCCCTAATGACAAGAAAGGGGAGAGAGACTTCTGGGTGCTGTCCGTCTTTGAACTCTTCTCTCTCTGCTGGGTCAGGTGCTTTCTGGTCTTTCAGTGTCACCTAGCGTGGTGCAGGTATTGGGCCAGATTTGCATTAATCAGTCCAGTCCCTTAGAACCCCAGCCAGCAGCCTTAGCTAGCATATCAAATACAGTATCACTATGACAATGAATTGAGAATGATCACATATTATATTCTTCAATCTTTGGTTGAGCATATTAGTCAGTTTTTACAGCAGTATCAACCCTCAAATCTCAACTCTCAGTGGCTTGTGACAATAAGCATCTGTTTCTTGCTCACCAGTCTCTGGATTGGCTGTGCTGGTTCTGCATCTGCTAGATCTGCCCCACATGTCTGTCATTCTGGAACACAGGCTAAAGAGCAGGGCCCACCAGGGCAGCTCTTCTAATGGCACAGGTCCAGACACAAGAGACCCAGCGAAACCATCTGAACTATATAAAGCCCGTGAGGGATGGACATCATGTCTGCTCATATTCCATTATGAGATCAAATCACATGGCCAAGCCCAACACCAGCAGGACAGGGTTGGTTACTACTCTCATTCTAGATGTCAAATATTAAGATCTCCCTCTTACCTCATTGCTTTGATTATCTATTTCTATGTAACCAACTTAGTGACTAAAAACAACCACCATTTTATTTGTTCAAGATGGTAGCCTGGGCTGGACTTAGCTGGGTGATTCTGCTGGTCTTGCCAATGGTCCCTCTTGCACATCCTTCGGCTGGCACGTTGGCTGGTGGCTGGGCTCAGCTGGGCACCTGATTTCTGAGCTTCTTTTAAAAATGTGAAAGAACCAACAACAATGAATCAACAAGGTAAAACAGAAGCCCAATCTAAAAGAGGAAAAAAAAAAAAAGCCTTGGCTATGGGGGCGGAATTTCGGTGGGGGTGGAACTTAGGCAGGGGCAAGGTTTAGGGTGGGGTGGGACCTAGGCAGGTGGGGGGGTGACGTTTGCGCGTGGGGTGGGGCCTAGGCAGGGTGACGTTCAAGCGTGGGGCGGGGCATCTGCTGAGGCCCTGCGCAGAAGGGGAGAGGCAGCGTTTGGAAAGGAGGGCCTCTGGAGTGTGGAGTTCAGGAGTTTGGAGGTAAGGCCCTGGGTGAGGGTGTGTGGGTGGGGTTTAGGCCCATTGTGTTGGAGGGGGACTCCGAGTGTAGAGGTGGGGCCCTGGGTGGGGGCGTAGGAGCGGGGCTTGGGCTCTGCATGGCAGGAGGGAGGCTCCGAGGGCAGAGGATTAGGCCTGGGAGCCCAACAGGCTCCCCGGTGCCTAAGTGGACAGGGAAAGCACTGGCCCCGCTCCCTTCCGTTCCTTTGTGCCCCTCCCCCACCATCTCCCCCAGGTTCTCCCCCATCGCCACTGGACCCCTAACCATGGGTGAATCCTGCTGGGTGTAGGAACTCCTCCCCTCCCCCAGCCACCCGTCAGGGGTGCAGGTCCCGGAGGTCCGGCCTTTACTTTTGCTGCCCCTGCCCTCCCTCCCACTCCCTCAGGACCCACATGGCAGGAGGGAGCCTAGGAGGGCAGAGGATCAGGCCCAGGATCTCAAGAAGCTCCTGGAGGCCCAAGTGGGCAGCGGAAACCTGGCCACGCTCCCTTTTGATCCTCTGCCCTCCCGATGGTTCCCCAGTTTCCCCATTCGGGCGTGGGATCCCTTCCCCTCCCCCAGCCACCTCTCAGGGCTACCAGACCCGTCCCGCCTTCACTTCTCCTCCCCCTTCACTCCCCCTCACACCCCACGTCCTACCCGGTCACTGGGGGCTCCTCCTGCCCCCTTAGGTGTCCGTGGTCCCCCACTGGTGCCTGGTAGGTGCCCTAGTTGTGAGGAGACATGAATTCCGCATCCTCCTAGTACGGCATCTTGACTCCGCCCCCCAAAAAGTAATTTCTTATACTTTGTGCTCAACATAGTAACAAGGTGAAAAGAAGGTGTTATTGCAGCAGAGAGGAAGAAACAGTTCAGTGATGTTTGAATTGAATCTTGAAGGATGATAAAGGTTTTGAGAGGTCAAAAACAGAGAAGAATGCAGGCAGAAGTTAGTAACAAAGGAGTAGAAGAAAGAAATTCAGGGAAATGAACATTGAGCAGCCTTGTGTAGTACAGGAGGGCATGGTAGGATGCGTGCAAAATGTTTGAGGCTGTGTATGGATTTGAATCTCTTAAGGGAACGCTTGTGCACTGTTGGTGGGAATGTACATTGTGCAGCCACTGTGGAAAATAGTATGGAGATTCCTCAAAAAACTAAAAATAGAACTACCGTACAATCCAGCACTTCTATTTCTGCTACTTATTTGAAGAAAATGAAAACACTAATTAGAAAAGATATATGTACCCCTATGTTCATTGCACCATTATTTACAATAGCCAAGATATGGAATCAACCTAAGCATCCATCAGTAGATGAATGGATGAAGAACATGTGATACACAGAGACACTGAAATACTAGTAAGCCATAAAAAAGAATGAAATCTTGTCATTTGTGACAACGTGGATGGATCTAGAGGGTATTATGCTAAATGAAATAAGTCAGAGAAAAACAAATACCATATGATTTCGCTTACATGTGGAATCTTAAAAAAAAAAAGGGGGCTTCCCTGGTGGCGCAGTGGTGAGAGTCCGCCTGCCGATGCAGGGGATGCGGGTTCGTGCCCCGGTCCGGGAGGATCCCACATGCCGCGGAGCGGCTGGGCCCGTGAGCCGTGGCTGCTGGGCCTGCGCGTCCGGAGCCTGTGCTCCGCAACGGGAGAGGCCACAATACTGAGAGTCCCGCGAACCGGAAAAAAAAAAAAAAAAAAAAGAACAAAGAAAGCAAAACAGAAACAGACTCATAGTTACAGAGAACAAACTAGTGGTTGCCAGAGAGGAGGGGCTGGAAGGCAGTGAACGAAATAGGTGAAGAGGATTAAGAGGTACAAACTTCTAGCTCTAAAATAAATAAGTCATGGGGATGTAAAGTACGGCACAGGAAGTATAGTCAATAATATTGTAACAACTTTGTATGGTGACAGATGGCAACTGGTCTTATTGCACTGATCATTTCATAATGTATAAAAATATAGAATCACTATGTTGTACACCTGAAACTAATTTAATGTGGTACGTTAATTATAACTCAATAAAAATTTTTGATTAAAAAAAGACATTATTTACTTTCAGTTTGCATGTCTGCAAAAAGATGCCAAATGATCTAAGGTTTTCTGACAATGAAAACAGAAATAGGAGCTGTCCCCTGCTCCTATTATAAATGTAAACAACCTTGTGAGGACCCTTCTATGCCTCTTTTTCTGCTTGTGTATCGTCCCACCAGCCAAGCATAAGTGAGCTGAATGGCTTTGAAAGGAGTGATTGTGGGAGCAAGGGAATAAATGAATGCAGGCTCTGTTCTCAATGATCTTGTACTTTTTCCATGTCAATAAAAAAAAAATTGTACTCCAGCATCTGTTAGAATGCCGCTGTATCTTCCAGCTTTCACTTGAGGTGGAAGGCCTTGACTTCAACATTTTTAGTAGGACCCATACATTTAAACCTCTTAAAGCGGCTGCTGTCCTACTCATAGAAAATATTCAAATTTGCCCTCAAACTGAAATCAGTTTTAACAAGTACTAATCACTCATTTGTGCATCCAGCACTAGTTTGGTATCTGCAGGGAAAACTGAAGAAGTCGATCACAGTCATTGCCTTTGAGGAGTTTCTTAGTTCATTTTTATGAATAAATTTTAGTTCATTCCATATTCTAAACAGGGCTGTTCTCATGCATAATTTTTTTTTGGTTACACACGTCATTCCAGGTAAAAGATATAAGCATCACTGGAACACCTTTAAAACCATAGAGGAAGCGGGATCAGGGACCCGCCGCGTGCGACCACATCTCTCCACTGGTAACTCTCCGCTCCACGCTCGGTGACCATGGCTGTACTGGTGGCCCTTCTGCGCGGTGGTGCCTGCAGGCGCAGCCCCCTGCTTCGGAGGTGGATGCAGGAAGTAAGATATGTGGAACGAAGTTATGATCAAAACCCACTTTGAATGAAGTGGTCATAGTAAGTGCTACAAGAACACCCATTGGGTCCTTTCTAGGCAGGCTTTCCTCTCTGCCAGCCACTGAGCTTGGTTCCATTGCAATTCAGGGAGCCATTGAAAAGGCAGGGTTTCCAAAAGAAGCAGTGAAAGAAGCATACATGGCTAATGTTCTACAAGGAGGTGGAGGACAAGCCCCTACAAGGCAAGCAGTACTGGGTGCAGGCTTACTTATTTCTACTCCATGTACCATTGTAAACTAAAGTTTGTGTCTCAGGAATGAAAGCTGTCATGATGGCCTCTCAGAATCTTATGTGTGGACATCAGGATGTGATGGTGGCAGGTGGGATGGAGAGCATGTCCAATGTTCCCTACGTAATGAACAGAGGAGCAACACCATATAGTGGGGTAAAGCTTGAAGATTTGATTGTAAAAGATGGGCTAACTGATGTCTACAATAAAGTTCATATGGGCAACTGTGCTGAAAATACTGCAAAGAAGCTGAATATTGCACGAGATGAACAGGATACTTATGCTGTTAACTCCTATACCAGAAGTAAAGCAGCATGAGAAGCTGGAAAATTTGCAAGTGAAGTTGTTCCTGTCACAATTACAGTAAAAGGTAAACCAGATGTAGTGGTGAAAGAAGATGAAGAATATAAACATGTTGACTGCAGAGTTCCAAAGCTGAAGATGGGTTTCCAAAAAGAGAATGGTACAGTAACAGCTCCCAATGCCAGCACACTGAATGAAGGAGCAGCTGCTATGGTTCTGATGACTGCAGATGCAACAAGAGGCTCAATGTTAAACCACTGGCAAGAATAGCAGCATTTGCTGATGCTGCTGTAGAACCTATTGATTTTCCAGTTGCACCTGCATATGCTGCACCTAAGATGCAGGTGCATCTTAAAAGATGCAGGATTGAAAAAAAAGTATTACAATGTGGGAAATAAATGAAGCCTTTAGTGTAGTCATACTAGCAAACATTAAAATGCTAGAGATTGATCCCCCAAAAGTGAATATCAATGGAGGAGCTGTTTCTATCGGACATACAGTTGGGATGTGTGGAGCCAGGATTGTCGTCCATTGGCTCATGCCTTGAAGCAAGGAGAATGTGGTCTTGCCAGTATTTGCAGCGGAGGAGGAGGTGCTTCTGCCATGCTGATCCAAAAGCTGTAGACAACTTCTGTTGTCTAAGGCAACAACCCTATGTAGCCAGAAAGGCCTGCTGTAATCAGGGTGACTGATTACCCTGGGTCAGCTTGTATGAAAATAATCTGTTTCACTTTTTATTATTTTCAACTCTTTTTAAAAAATAAGATAAAAAGATCAAATCCCAAAACCTGTTGAGATTACAAAATAATTTTTTCTTCTACTTTACAGTTTTTGTAATCTTGAACACATTTTTGTTATAAAGCTATACTTTTAAAATACCATTGTGCAATATTAGTGACTTATAAGTAGCTAGAAGCTTCCATTTTAGAGAATAAATCTTAATTTACATTTTTAAAAAAACCATAGGGAACATAGATAAGTACTTAGTATTTAGAGACACTTAAATTTTTAGCATAATGGTAAAACTTTAGGGTCAGAACAGTAATGACATTAAGGCCCTTTGTTTTGATGAGAGCTAACCTTATCCAGTTTGTGGCAACCAGCACTCTCCTTTCTAGAGCGGGAAAACATTTTTCCCTCTCTTCAATTCAGGACCTAGTGAATACATGAGTGTATTTAGTAGAGAGCCAGTGATCCTCAGGATCTCAGTATTTACAATGAGGGAAGCCTCCTCTCTGACCTTGGGGAGGTTACTAGTTAATTATGCTGACTGTAGTCTCTTGGGCATGTTGAAGAAAAGGTGTATTTTTCTAATGGAAAAGTTCTTTTCTGGCAGAGGAAAAATTATGGCCAGTCTTTCTGTCTTGTAGACTTGCAAATTGACTGCACGTGAACCCTTCTTGTGTTCCTTGATTGCTAACACACTGTTGAGTCTGGCTAGCTAATATTTTATTCTGGATCTTCACAACTATAAATGTAAGTGAAATGAACCTATTATTTTCTTTTCTGGTACGATCTGTATCTAGTTTTGGCATAAAAGCAGTTCAGTCATGAAATGAGTTTGGCAGTTTTCCCTCTTTTATGGAAGTGTTCATTTAAGGTACGGATTATCTCTTCCATTAAGATCTTATAAGCCCACCAATAAAATATCGATGGTAGGCCTCACGAGGCTTCACTCTTCTTTCTACTTTATACAACTTCCTGGATTGATTTATTTTTAATTTTACTAAGTACTATTTTTTTAAGCCCCATTTTCTACTGCAGTGCCTTCTAGGAACGTTTCTTCTCTTGATCCCCTAGCTTACTGCTTTCTTCTTCAACTATCAGTTTGATCATTTATTCCCATTATATTGACTTTCTTGATTTGATATTATTCACTTATTTGACAAATATTTATTGAATGTCAGACACTGTTCTGGACACTCACTAATCTGTATAGACCTTTATAAGGACTCCAATAGATCTTTTTCCCTCAGTGACAGTAGTGACATTTTGTCCCTTGGTTGAGCCCCTGCTTTATATTAGAACAGATATGTTTCTTTGTAGTACTTCTGTCTTTAATTTTATTTTTATTCCATACTAAAAATACTTCTCTTTTTCCCTAATACAGTAATACCTATTTCAGGGTAGAAGTGCTCATTTTCTTTCATTTACTCGGAGTTTAGAAATAGCATATACATCATGAAGCAACAAAGCTTTGGGATTCTGATAGTTTTAATTTTGTAAAATAATTTTCCTTTTGTTTTTTTTCCTAACTTGAGAGTTTTGATAACTACTTATTCACACATATCCATTCATTCGTTTAGTGATTCTTAATTTGTTTATCTAGCATGTTCTGTGTACCAGGCCACGTGCTGGCTGTTAGGGCTATAAAGATGCTGGAAGCGTGTTCTCTTCCCTTATAGAACCTGGAATCTGCTGTGAGGGAAAAACATATAAGTTTAACCAAAATATTCAGATATGATGCCATCATAAGGAAATTGAATAAGTTAAAAGGAAAGGAAGATTTCAAGTCAATAAAATTAACCAGGAGTTTAGGTAAGGGAAAGGCCTTGCCCTGTCTATACTTGCCAGGGAATGGTGTGCATATGAGCTGGGTCTTGAATATGAAGAAGGAAGGGTATTGACACATGGGAAGAGTAAGTTATTGTCATTGTTTTTGCTTTCTCTCTATGGTATTTTTTTCCAGATTATGGTTAGATTTTGAATAATGTTTGGGCACTGCTAACCTTACTAGAAATAAAAAGACAAATGGAGTTAGAAGCCCTCCCATTCATAGCAATGCTGACCATCATCATGGCTCTCTAGGTTACTTTTTATCAAAATATGTCCCTTCCCCACCCACTTTATACAAAACAAAAGAGTAATACGTGAAATCTGATTTATTTACTTTTAATATTGTCTATAACAGGTGCTATTAAGATTATAAACCCTTTTATGATGTGTCCTTTGTTAAAGAAAACCAATAGGAAAAGAAAACCAATAGGAACCCTCCTACACTGTTGGTGGGAATGTAAATTGGTGCAGCCACTATGGAGAACAGTATGGAGATTCCTTAAAAAACTAAAAATACAGCTACCATATGATCCTGCAGTCCCACTCCTGGGCATATATCTGGAGAAAACCATAATTTGAAAAGGTACATGCAGCCTAGTGTTCATTGCAGAACTATTTACAATAGGCAAGAAGACATGGAAGCAACCTAAATATCCATCAACAGATGAATGGATAAAAAAGTTGTGGGATGTATATATACCATGGAATATTACTCAGCCATAAAAGAGAATGAAATAATGCCATTTGCAGCAACATGGATGGACCTAGAGATTATCATAGTAAGTGAAGTAAGTGAGACAGAGACAGACAAATATCATTTGATATCACCTGTTTGTGGAATCTAAAAAAAATGATACAAATGACAATTTGGGATCCACCCAAAAAAAATTAGTTTCAGAAGGATACTGTCTGGTTTCCAGAGATTTTTTAATGTGAGAAAATCAGAAGAAAAGAAAAAAATAGAGTAACTCTCTGAATGTATGCTTAATCCAAGGTTAAAATCAGAGGATCTGTAACAATGGACGATCATTCAGCCCTTTAGAGAAATGCCTCTTATTTTTATAAGAATTGGGCAGCAGGCTGATGGCACCCTTGCTCAAAGGCCCTGGAATGGAGCTATGTTAGGCCAATGATTACACAGTGAGAGAATCCTCATTGGTCCAACTATCTCTAACATGTGCCTACATAGAAAGCCATCCCCTGTCCCCCACCAGACCCTGAGAGGTGAGCTAAGCCAGTGCTTGTGCACTGGGCAAGAGTTTCCTCAGAAAATAATACTTAACCTATGAGCAAATTTTTAAAATTTGTTTTGAGGAGTATAATTAATCTTTCCACAACATGAGAAATCAACTATACTTCAATAAAATAAATTTTAAAAATAATCTCTCAAATGCTGAAGGAAATGATAATTGTTTACAAAGTTTATTTAGTTCTAAAGGAGCAACAGGGAACAGAACACTTTGGGTATAAGGTGTTTAACTTGTCAGACTTTTTTTCAGAATGAAAGACAGTGTGGCAAAGGAGAGTGATCTGGACTTTGCTGTTTGAGGAAATAAGCATTTGGAGTTACTGGAGTGCTGAGATGTACAGGATCTTAACATTAAAATGTAACAAGAAATTGGTAAAGATCGAAAACATAATAATACCTAGTGTTAATGAGAACGGCTATCTGAGTCTAACTTGGTAGAATCTTACAGGAAGGTAAGTTGGCAATATATTCATACTGTTTGTCTCAGCAGTTCCACTTCAATGAATTTATCCTAATGAAACAACATTAACTAAACACTAAGAATTAGGTAGAAGCAGGGCTTATATTCAACCACTGGTAGTATAGGATCACCAATCACCATGACCATCTATTAAATCAGAAGAGTTGCTGCTTGTAAACATCCACTTTTCTTATACCAATGCCTATGAGCCAAATGTCAGCCTCTATTAGAGGGTGTTCACTGCAGGATTGTTTATAATAGTAATCAGTTAGAAACCACTTAAATGTACAGTAGGAAATTGGTTAGATTTGCTTTGATATGTCCATATGGTAGAATGCAACAAAGTCAGGTTTTGTTTTGTTTTTTTGTTTTTGGTTGTTTTTTTGGTTTTTGCGGTACACAGGCCTCTCACTGTTGTGGCCTCTCCCGTTGCGGAGCACAGGCTCCGGATGCACAGGCTCAGCGGCCATGGCTCACGGGCCCAGCCGCTCCACGGCATGTGGGATCCTCCCGTACCGGGGCACGAACCCGTGTCCCCTGCATCGGCAGGCGGACTCTCAACCACTGTGCCACCAGGGAAGCCCCAAAGTCAGGTTTTTAAGGAAAAAAATCACATCATAAACTCATTTAATACAGAGTTAAGGAAATTAAAAAAGTATAAAATACTACATACTATAGACTCAAATATGCAATACAATCCAACTTTTATTTAAGACATTAAAAATTGAGAATATAGACCACAAAATTAATAGTGGTTATACTCTGGGTAAGAGGATACTAGCTGTTTTTACTTTTTATGTTTTATAAATTTTACAATGAATTTGTATTAATTTTATAAAAGACAAATATATTTAGCCATATTATGAAAAGATACTTTTCATATTTTGTGTTTTTCTCTAAGTAATCAGACTTTGTTTGCAGACAAGTCTGTTGCTCCCAACTAGTGGATAGTAATTCATATTATAAGTGTGCATTGACCACATTTCAGGTATCCATTTCCCTAATGATAAAACCTAGATTTCCTCCAACTTCCCCAACCATAAACACCACCATAAGAAGCACCCCAGTACGTACCACCCTAAAGGCATGAGTGGAGGGCCATCACATATAGCCCTTGAAGTGGATTTGCTGGGTCAAAGAGAATTCACATTCTTAATGTCACTAAGGACCTCCAGATGATTATTTTTAGAATGACCTTACAAGTTTATACTTTCGTCAAAACTGCAAGAGTTCCCATATACCCCATCTTCTCCAACACTTAGTAGCAGACATCTTTTTTATTTTTGCCATTCTGATGGGTGTAACATGGTGTCTATAGTTTTAAAATATATCTCCCTGATTACAAGTAAGTTTGAGAACCTCTTCATATTCTCGTTAGCTGTTGAGGCTTCCCTCTCTATTTATTGCCTGTTCATATACTTTGCCCAATTTTCTGCTGAGTATCATTATCTTTTTCTCAGTGATTTGCTTGAGCCCCTTAAATATTGAGTGTTTCACTGTTTTGATCATAATCAACAGGAAGAAGTATATGTTATATCACAACCAACACACATTATATATAATATATAATACATTAATATATTAATATATAAGATGTATAGTTATAATCTTATAAGTATGCATATATACTTTTGTACATACATACATATATACATATATGAGTATATGTGTTATATATCAATATATTATTAGAATATATATTGATTATATCAGTAATATATAATTATGTAAGTGTCTATTAAGTCTATATAATTAAATATATGGTTAATTATTAATATGTATTAATGTACTATATATGTAAATATATATATTCCCAACAAATACACACTATTGTATATATGTATGTATTGCATATATTTTTAATTTTACATTTTCATTTACATGGTATAAACAAAATGCTGATGAGTATTTTCTCCTAATACTTGTTATGCACTCTGATATTTTCTATTCTTTCCTACTTTACTTTTTAAAATTATGCTTGCAATTCTCTAAGTTGAATTTATCACTCAGTAATGGTCTACAAATCATAATGTAAAATCAATTGTCCTTGATATAATCCCTGGTCAATTATAGATTTGCAAACATCTCCTGGTTTGTCATGTCTCTGTTAATTTTGCCAAATGGGTACGTTGTTTATCAGAAATTTTTAATTTTGATGCAGTCAAATTTATTCATTATTTGAGTCTTGGTTAGGAAATTTCCCCCCACTTCTAGTTCACATGGATATTCTCCTACATTTTCTTAAATTAGATTTATAAATTGACCTTTTGAATTTAGGACTGCAGTCTGAGACCCACCCTTTTTATTTAATATAAGTTAAAGATTCAACTTTATTTTCTTTACTTTTCTCCATGGAGTGAGCTAATTTGCCCACTACCATCGAATAAAAAAAATTTTTTTGCCATTCCTTTGTGCTACCTTATTTATCATATATCAAATTTACACATAACAGAGATTGATTTCTGTTTCTTGGTCCATTTGATTTTGTCCTACTACTCTATTGTCTGTTCACTTTTAGTGTGATTTATATGAAAGACAGAAGTCAGTCAAGTAAGGAGATAGGTTGTTTTCAGGCAATAGGGGGAGCATCGAAGATCCAAAGATCTGAATGTCTCCGCAGGGTGATTCTGCCTTAGACTTTTATGGGGAGGAGTAAACAAGTTGCAGAAGGGATGATTTATACTTGGGGTTGTTTTTCCAGCAGAAGTCTCAGTCAATTGTGTGAAGAGGAAATGGTTTTCTCTGTGGTTAGCTAGTTTCAGGGGACAAACAATTTTAATCTTAGCAAATCAGTCATGAGACAGAGAATGGGAAATTGGAGGGTCAGTATCTGGCCTCATCAGCAGATTCAGGCAAAAGGGGAAAGGTCTGTATTTGGCCTTGTCAGTGCCCCCTCTTGCTCCATACAAACATCATCTGTCTTAGAACAATCTCAGTAATTTCCATGGGTTTTGGTCAAAGCTAAGTGAAATTGTCCACGGAGTCAGTAGTTTCTTGTTGGCACTCCCCTTGGAGCACTAGCTTAATCATCTGTTGAGCTCTGATGGTGGTCTGAAGCTGAGAAAGTGTTCTGGAGAAAAAGCACTTAATTGGGATACTTATAAAAGAAAGCAGAAAATCGATCATTAGAGGCTATGATAACGAGTAAAACCAAGACCCAAGGCCAGCGAGAACCAGTCTAGTGGATTCCAGGAAATTGGTGTGGAGATCCTTCAAGGATGGGGTTAGGATTGTGGAGGCAATGCAGTGAATTTTTTGGTTAGCATCTCACATGTTCTTGCTTATGATGTAGAGGTCAGAGAGGTTTGGGGGAGCAAACATGAAACAATTTGGGACCCTGCATTTCTGTAGATAAATGAGGAATAGAGAAGGAAATGGTAAGGAGGCCAGAAATGGAAAGGAATAGGGGAGACATGGCTCAGGAAGTTCTGAAACTAATGGACAATAGAAAAATTAAAGAATGATGAGAAGGATACAGAGGAGGAACATGGAGAGCACTGGATAGGGAAATCCCAGGCAATTGTGTTCCAGCATTTTGGGTGGAAGCCAACCCCATTGTGGTGCCATCTGCTTGTTCCAAAATTCATGAGAAAGCAGTTTGTCTCATGTCATCATCTGCTTCTGGGAGCTCTCAAGGAGCCTCAGTTTAAGGTCTGCTGCTAGGGTGAATTTTCCTAACTTCAAAATGAGACTTGTATTGTTAAAATATTAAAACATGAAAGTTGTATTCCTTATAGTTTTGCAGCAGTACAACTGGTTAGGAAGACAGTATAAGGTTCCTTCCGCCTGGGTTCAAGATTGGTCTTTTGATGGTATTTTTTTCCAGAAGACCAGGTCTTCAACATGAAGATCATGTAAGCTCTGAGGTGGGAGGTCTGGGGGAAAGGTACACTTGAACTATCAGTCATAAATATGAGTGTATTGAATGAGACCTTGGCAGTATTTAAGAGTACCAGTCTGGATCATATTTGAACCTCCTATGGTCTAACGAGAGTAAGGAATCTTCATGGGCCTGCCAGTAATTATTTCATAAAGGGATAATCAATGTTGAGAGGAAAGTGAGAAAGTATTATCAGGGTTAATGGCAAGACTTCGGGTCAAGTTAGGTTGAGTTCCTCAGCATTTGAATAACTTGAGTGTTCCATTGGCTCATTCTTTTTTCTTTTGTGGATTAAGGATGGTTAAGGACACTGCCGTTTTTGTGGGAGTGGAAGTACTTAGCAATGTGGTGAGTTCCTCTGTCGCTAGAGAGGAAAAGAGGGATTCCCCAGGTGGGAAAAATTCTAGCAACAATTTAGCTCAAGCTGTGGCAGTAGCCTATTTGCAGGGCAAAGCTTCCAAGCATTATTTTTAGAATGCAGACTATGGTTAGAACATATTTTTACCCATGAGACCATGGGAGTTTGACAAAATCCATTTGCTGATGGAGAAAGGGGCCTGAGGGAGCTGGCTGGCATCCTTGCCCCACCTTTACCTTTTTAACAGGATTGTGTTTCTGGCAGATGGGACAAATTGAGATTACCTGTTCAGTATGAGAGCTGAAGCATCCCCGCCAATATTTGCAGAGGAGACTTAAGATTTCCTCTATCATGATAGGTAACTTATGGAAGCTCTGGTCCAATTTGGTAACACTCACAAATAGAAGGAAAGCACCTGAGCCACTGGAGCTAGAATGAGGTTAAAGTGCCCAAAAGGCCAATGGCTACCACTGAAATAAGACCAGAATCAGAGGATTAATTAACACCTAAGATTTATTTAACCAATAAGGAATAGATAATGTAATTCCAATGTTATTTGAACATTTACACACTATAGGAAAAAGGTGGAAAATCTCAGATCTTTTTATAAAGCTTACATAACTTTAGTAACAGAAATGAGCAAATGCACTTTTGAAAGTTGATACAAAATTTCAAATAAAATATTAGTAAAGAGAATCCAGTAGTATAACAAATAGTACAACAAGATCACGCCGTATCTTCCAGGAATGCAGGGATAATTCAGTATCAGTAAGCTAATCAATATATTTCATTACAGATGCATCAACAAGTTAAAAAGAGAAAAATTAAATAATCATATCATTTCATCCTTAAAAACCATTGAATAAAATTTGGCAGCTCTCCCTTTTAAAAAATAGGAATGAATTGTTATGAAAAATCTATAGTAAACAATGTCTTTAAATGGAAAAACACTAAAGCCACAAGATGAAAATCAGAAACAACAAACATTTGTGGAACAAAGGTACTCAAAGTCCCTCCATGGACCCCCTTCTAGAATGTAAACACCATGTGTCCAGGGACTTCTGTTTTATTCCCCAGAGTACTCTCAGACCCTAGGACACTGCCTGATTCTCAGCAAACATTCATCAGGAACAAAACAGGACTACATGCTACTACCATAATACTCAATGTTGTTTTGGAAGTTACAGCAAGAAGAGTAGGGTGAAGAAATGAAGTAACTGGTTTAACACTGGAAAAGCAGAGATAAAAGCCAGCTATTTGCTGATGATATTATACCAAGGAAGCCTAAAAGATTCTAATAAGAAAATGCATTAGTATTAATAAATTTCATAAGGTGGCCTATAAGTACTAAAGTCAATAACCTTTCTCTATTTTAATAATAATTTCCTAGGAAAAGAATTAGGGGAATTTTTCCATTCATAATAGCAGCAACATCTGTCAAGTACTTGGAAATAAATTTAACAAGACTGGGATCTACATGAAGGAAACTAAAACCTCTTTGAGAGCCATCAAATAAGGTTTGAACAAATGGAAAGAGGCATCATGTCCTTGACTGGGAAAACGTAATTTTAAAATGTCGAGGATTGGTTCAAGATGGCAGAGTAGAAGGACGTACGCTCATTCCCTCTTACGAGAGCACTGGAATCACAACTAACTGCTGAACAGTCATCGAAAGGAAGACACTGGAACTCACCAAAAAAGATACCCCACATCCAAAGACAAAGGAGAAGCTGCAATGAGACAGTAGGAGGGGCGCAATCACAATAAAATCAAATCCCATACCTGTTGGGTGGGTGACTCACAAACTGGAGAACAATTATACCACAGACGTCCACCCACTGGAGTGAAGGTTCTGAGCCCCACATCAGGCTTCCCAACCTGGGGGTCTGACAATGGGAGGAGAAATTCCCAGAGAATCAGACTTTGAAGACTAGTGGAATTTGATTGCTATTTGACAGGACTGGGAGAAACAGAGACTCCACTCTTAAAGGGCACACACAAAGTAGTGTGTGCATCAGGACCCAGGGGGAAGGAGCAGTGACCCCATAGGAGACTGAACCAGACCTACCTGCTAGTGTTAGAGGGTCTCCTGCAGAGTCGTGGGGGTGGGGGGCGGCTGTGGCTCACCATGGGGACAGAGACACTGGCAGCAGAAGTTCTGGGAAGTACTCCTTAGCTTGAGCCCCCTGGAGTCCACCATTAGCCCCACCAAAGAGCCTGTAGGCTCCAGTGCTGGGTCACCTCAGGCCAAACAAAAAATAGAGAGGGAACTCAGCCCCACCCATTGGCAGACAAGCGGATTAAAGTTCTACTGAGCTCTGCCCACCAGAGCAACACCCAGCTCTACCCACCACCAGTCCCTCCCATCAGGAAGCTTGCACAAGCCT
Organism: Grampus griseus; assembly: GCF_964374135.1. Taxonomy (NCBI): domain Eukaryota; kingdom Metazoa; phylum Chordata; class Mammalia; order Artiodactyla; family Delphinidae; genus Grampus; species Grampus griseus. The sequence continues at coordinate 12,655,024 of NC_139018.1, forward strand.
CTTAGATAGCCTCATCCAACAAGGGCAGACAGCAGAAGCAAGAAGAACTACAATCCTGCAGCCTGTGGAACAAAAACCACATTCACAGACAGATAGACAAAATGAAAAGGCAAAGAACTATGTACCACATGAAGGAACAAGATAAAACCCCAGAAAAACAACTGAATGAAGTGGAGATAGGCAGCCTTCCAGAAAAAGAATTCAGAATAATGATAGTGAAGATGATCCAGGACCTCGGAAAAAGAATGGAGACAAAGATCAAGAAGATGCAAGAAATGTTTCACAAAGACCTAGAAGAATTACAGAACAAACAGAGATGAGCTATATAATAACTGAAATGGAAAATATACGAGAAGGAATCAATAGCAGAATAACTGAGGCAGAAGAACGGATAAGTGACCTGGAAGACAGAAGGGTGGAATTCACTGCCATGGAACAGAATAAAGAAAAAAGAATGAAAAGAAATGAAGACAGCCTAAGAGACCTCTGGGACAACATTAAACACAACAACATTCACATTATAGGGGTCCCAGAAGGAGAAGAGAGAGAGAAAGGACCCGAGAAAATATTTGAAGAGATTATAGTTGAAAACTTCCCTAACATGAGAAAGGAAATAGCCACCCAAGTCCAGGAAGCACAGAGTCCCAGGCAGGATAAATCCAAGGAGAAACACACCGAGATACATAGTAATCAAATCGACAAAAATTAAAGACAAAGAAAAATTATTAAAAGCAACAAAGGAAAAATGACAACATACAAGGGAACTCCCATAAGGTTAACAGCTGATTGCTCAGCAGAAATTCTACAAGCCAGAAGGGAGTGGCATGATGTATTTAAAGTGATGAAAGGGAAGAAGCTTCAACCAAGATTACCTGGCAGGGATCTCATTCAGATTCGATGGAAAAATCAAAAGCTTTACAGACAAGCAAAAGCTAAGAGAACTCAGCACCAGCAAACCAGCTCTACAACAAATGCTACAAGCTTCTCTAACTGGGAGACACAAGAGAAGAAAAGGACCTACAAAAACAAATCCAAAACAATTAAGAAAATGGTAATAGGAACATATCGATAATTACCCTAAACATGAATGGATTAAATACTCTAGTCAAAAGACACAGGCTCACTGAATGGATACAAAAAGAGGCCCATCTATATGCTGTCTACAAGAGACCCACTTCAGACCTAGAGACACATACAGACTGAAAGTGAGGGGATGGAAAAAGATATTCCATGCAAATGGAAATCAAAAGAAAGCTGGAGTAGCAATACTCATATCAGATAAAATAGACTTTAAAATAAATAATGTTACAAGAGACAAGGAAGGATACTACATAATGATCAAGGGATCAATCCAAGAAGAAGATATAACAATTATAAATATATATGCACCCAACATAGGAGCACCTCAATATATAAGGCAACTGCTAACAGCTCTAAAAGAGGAAATCGACAGTAACACAATAATAGTGGGGGACTTTAACATCTCACTTACACCAAATGGATAGATTATCCAGACAGAAAATAAGGAAACACAAGCTTTAAATAACACAATAGACCAGATAGACTTAATTGATATTTATAGGATATTCCATCCCAAAACAGCAGATTACACCTTCTTCTCAAATGCACATGAAACATTCTCCAGGATAGATCACACTGTGGGTCACAAATCAAGCCTTGATAAATTTAAGAAAATTGAAATAATATCAAGCATCTTTTTCGACCACAGCACTATGAGATTAGAAATAAATTACAGGGGGAAAAACGTAAAAAACACAAACACATGGAGGCTAAACAATACATTACTAAATAGCCAAGAGATCACTGAAGAAATCAAACAGAAAATCAAAAAATACCTCGAGACAAATGACAACAAAAACACAATGATCCAAAACCTATGGGATGCAGCAAAAGAAGTTCTAAGAGGGAAGTTTATAGCAATACAATCCTACCTCAAGAAACAAGAAAAATCCCAAATAAACAATCTAACCTTACACCTAAAGGAACTAGAGAAGAAGAACAAACAAAACACAAAGTTAGCAGAAGGAAAGAAATCATAAAGATCAGAGCAGAAATAAATGAAATAGAAACAAAGAAAACAATAGCAAGGATCAATAAACCTAAAAGCTGGTTCTTTGAGAAGATAAGCAAAATTGATAAACCATTAGCCAGACCTATCAAGTAAAAGAGGGAGAGGGCCCAAATAAGTAAAATTAGAAATGAAAAAGGAGAAGTTACAATGGACACCAAAGAAATACAAAGCATCCTAAGAGACTACTACAAGCAACTCTATGCCAATAAAATGGACAACCTGGAAGAAATGGACAAATTCTTAGAAAGGTATAACCTTCCAAGACTGAACCAGGAAGAAATAGAAAATATGAACAGACCAATCATAAGTAATGAAATTGAAACTGTGATTAAAAATCTTCCAACAAACAAAAGTCCAGGACCAGATGGCTTCACAGGTGAATCCTATCAAACATTTAGAGAGGAGCTAACACCCATCCTTCTCAAACTCTTCCAAAAAATTGCAGAGGAAGGAACACTCCTAAACTTATTCTACGAGTCCACCATCACCATGTTACCAAAACCAGACAAAGATACTACAAGAAAAGAAAATTACAGACCAATATCACTGAACAATATAGATGCCAAAATCGTCAACAAAATACTAGCAAACAGAATCCAACAACACATTGAAAGGATCACACACCATGATCAAGTGGGGTTTATCACAGGGATGCAAGGATTCTTAAGTGTATGCAAATCAATCAGTGTGATACACCATATTAACAAATTGAAGAATGAAAACCATATAATCTCAATAGATGCTGAAAAAGCTTTTGACAAAATTCAACACATATTTATGATAAAAACTCTCCAGAAAGTGGGCATAGAGGGAACCTACCTCAAAATAATAAACCCATATATGACAAACCCACAGCAAACATCATTCTAAGTGGTGAAAAAGTGAAACCATTTCCTCTAACATCAGTAACAAGACAAGGATGTCCACTCTTGCCACTATTATTCAACATAGTTTTGGAAGTCCTATGCACAGTAATCAGAGAAGAAAAAGAAATGAAAGGAATACAAATTGGAAAAGAAGAAGTAAAACTGTCACTGTTTGCAGATGACATGATACTATACATAGAGAATCCTAAAGATGCCACCAGAAAACTATTAGAGCTAATCAATGAATTTGGTAAAGTTGCAGGATACAAAATTGATGCACAGAAATCTCTTGCATTCCTCTACACTAACAACAAAATATCAGAAAGAGATATTAAGGAAACAGTCCCATTCACCATTGCAACAAAAAGAAGAAAATACCTAGGAATAAACCTACCTATGGAGGTAAAAGACCTGTACTCAGAAAACTATAAGACACTGATGAAAGAAATCAAAGATGACACAAACAGATGGAGAGATATACCATATTCTTAGATTGGAAGAATCAATATTGTGAAAATGACTATACTACCCAAAGCAATGTATAGATTCAATGCAATCCCTATCAAATTACCAATGGCATTTTTTACAGAACTAGAAAAAAAGTTTTAAAATTTGTATGGAGACACAAAAGATTCCTAATAGCCAAAGCAATCTTGAGGGAAAAAAATGGAGCTGGAGGAATCAGACTCCCTGACTTCAGACTATACTACAAAACTACAGTAATCAAGAAAATATGGTACTGGCAAAAAAAAAAAAGAAAGAAATATAAATCGATGGAACAGGATAGAAAGCCCAGAGATAAACCCACACACCTATTGTCAACTAATCTGTGACAAAGGAAGCAAGGATATACAATGGAGAAAAGACAGTCTCTTCAATAAATTGTGCTGGGAAAAGTGGACAGCTACTTTTGAAAGAATGAAATTAGAACACTCCCTCACACCATACACAAAAATAAACTCAAAATGGATTAAAGACCTAAATATAAGACCGGACACTATAAAACTCTTAGAGGAAAACATAGGAAGAACAGTTTTTGACATAAATCACAGCAAGATCTTTTTTGACCCACCTCCTAGAGTAATGGAAGTAAAAACAAAAATAAATAAATGGGACCTAATGAAACTTAAAGGTTTTTGCACAGCAAAGGAAACTATAAACACAATGAAAAGACAGCCCTCAGAATGCAAGAAAATATTTGCAAAAGAACCAACGGACAAAGGATTAATATCCAAAATATATAAACAGCTCATGCAGATTAATATTAAAAAAACAAAGAACCCAATCCAAAATTGGGCAGAAGACCTAAATAGACATTTCTCCAAAGAAGACATACAAATGGGCAAGAAGCACATGAAAAGCTGCTCAATGTCACTAATTATTAGAGAAATGCAAATCAAAACCACAATGAGGTATCACCTCACACTGGTCAGAATGGCCATCATCAGAAAATCTACAAACAATAAATGCTGGAGATGGTGTGGAGAAAAGGGAACCCTCTTGCACTGTTGGTGGGAATGTAAATTGATACAGCCACTATGGAGAACAGTATGGAGGTTCCTTAAAAAACTAAAAATAGAATTACCTTATGACCCAGCAATCCCACTACTGGGCATATACCCAGAGAAAACCATAATTGAAAAGGATACATGCACCCCAATGTTTACTGCAGCACTATTTACAATAGCCAGGTCATGGAAGCAACATAAATGCCCATCAATAGATGAATGGATAAAGAAGATGTGGTACATATATACAATGGAATATTACTCAGCCATAAAAAGGAACGAAATTGGGTCATTTGTAGAGATGTGTCTGGACCTAGAGAGTGTACATATATACAATGGAATATTACTCAGCCATAAAAAGGAACGAAATTGGGTCATTTGTAGAGATGTGGCTGGATCTAGAGAGTGTCATACAGAGTGAAGTAAGTCAGAAAGAGAAAAACAAATATTGCATATTAACGTATATATGTGGAATCTAGAAAAATGGTATGGATGACCCAGCTTGCAAGGCAGAAATAGAGACACAGATGTAGAGAACAAACATATGGACACCTAGGGTGGAAAGTGGGGGTGGGGTGGGGATGAACTGGGAGATTGGGATTGACATATATATATATATATATATATATATATATATATATATATATATATATATACTAATATGTATAAAATAGATAGCTACTAAGAACCTGCTGTATGAAAATAAAATAAAGTATTTTTTAAAAAGAAAAGAAAAAAAGAAAAAAAAGAAGAAATTCTGCCAATGGATAGCAGTTTCAGACTGTGCAGGAGAGCCCCAGCCTGCCCTTCCTGATGGCCTGCCCTATGTATTAGTGCCCTTATAAGAAGAGACATGGCCTTTATGTGGGAGAGAGAGAGAAAGAGTACTTACTTTCTCTTTCTTAGGAAAAGTGCTCTCACCAGAACCTGACCCTGCTGGCACTCTGCTCTGGACTTCCCAGCCTCCAGAACTGTGAATAATTAAAATTTGTTGTTTAAGAAAAAAAAAAAAAAGGGAAATTTGAACATTTTGACTATATGAAAGTTAAAATCATGTTTAGGAAAAATACCATAATCAAAGTCTAATAATTTGGAAAAGTATTTTTAAATCAGAAAACAAATTTAAGATTTCTGATATATTAGGAACTCTTATATTTCAACAAGAAGGGATTAGACAGAACAGTGGAAAATCAGGTTGTCCTCAGATAAGCAAATCCAAATGAAAACAAACAAAATCTCAGTGGTAGTCAAGGAAATACAAACTAAAATGATAAAGAGATAGATTACTCTCTTACTAGCATTCTGGCAAAAATAAAAAAGACATATAACATCTATTCCTTATAGGGATGTGTGTTAAGAGTACTCTCATATGCTGCTGATAGAAATGTCAGCTGTTAGAGACCTTTTGGAAAATAATCTGACAACAGCCAGCAGTCCCTTTCCTGATGACCTAGCTGACAGAAATAAAGGAATATATGTCCTATGAACTTTATTGCAGCATTATTTGTTCTAGCAAAGTGAATGTTTATCAAGAAGGAAATAGATACACCCCCCCAAAACTATGGAATATGACACAGCTATTGTAAAGATTGAAAGATTGGGTTAGAGACACATTAGTTGACTTGGATGAATTTCCATAAGATATTGTTGAGTAAGAAAAGCAAGATGGAGATAAGAATGTTTAATATTCTAGTTTTGATTTGTTTAAGATTCTAGTTTTGTAAAACATGTGTTTATGTGCATGTGGGCTTTTTAATATGATTAAATAAGCATAAGGAAAAGATGGAATGATGTCAATTAAGTTATCAACATAAATTACCCTGGGGGAGGGATGAAAATAGAGGAGTATGTAATAGAGGAGAGGAAGGAGGATGAAAAGGGGAAGGAACCAAAACGCTAAAGGAAAAATTGCATTAAAAGGTACAGGAGCTTCCCTGGTGGCGCAGTGGTTGGGAGTCCCCCTGCCGGTGCAGGGGACACGGGTTCGTGCCCCGGTCCGGGGGGATCCTGCATGCCGCGGAGCGGCTGGGCCCGTGGGCCATGGCTGCTGGGCCTGCGCGTCCGGAGCCTGTGCTCTGCAGCGGGAGAGGCCACAGCAGTGAGAGGCCCACGTACCAAAAAAAAAAAAAAAAGGTACATATGTATTTTTGTAAAATTATGTGTGTGCTTGTAAGTTTACATACAGCCAATCCTCATTATTTGCAGATTCTCTATTTTCTAATTTGCCTACTTACTAAAATTTATTTGTAACCACAAACCACTATTTAGAACACTTTCAGGTCATTCAGACACACAAATGCTAAGACTGGGGAAAATGTTTGTCACCGAATGTGCACCTTCCCAGCTAGGGCAGAACAAGGTGACCCTCTGCCTTCTGTGCCAGCTCTCAAAATGTCAACAAATGTCCTTTTCACAATCTATTTAGTGCCATGGTTTTCACATTTTTGTGCTTTTTGTGGGTGATTTTGCTGTTTAAAATGGCCCTAAGCAGAAGTGCTGTCTAGTGTTCCTAAGTGCAAGGCTGTGATTACCTTACAGAGAAAATATGTGTTAGGTAAGCTTCCTACAGGCATGAGTGACAGCCTTTTTTTAAATTAAAAAATTGTTTTTATTTTGGCTGTGCCGGGTCTTAGTTGCAGTGCACGGGATCTTTGTTGTGGCATGCGGACTTCTTAGTTGCGGCGTGCAGGATCTAGTTCCCTAACCAGGGATTGAAACTGGGCCCACTGCTTTGGGAGTGTGGAGTCTTAACCACTGCACCACCAGGGAAGTCCCCTGAGTGACAGTGTTGTTGGCTGTGAGATCAGTGTTAGTGAGTCAACACTATATATTAAATAAAGTGTCTTTAAACAGAAACACACAACAAGCAAGGTCATATATTGATCAGTCGACAAAAATGTTGTGACCAGAGGCTCACAGAAACCCATCCCTGTGTTCCCCCTAGAAGGAGTGGTTCAATATTCACTAATTCAGAGTTCGTGGCAACTTTATAGAACTTAACTACCACACATAACAAGAACCAACTGTATTTAGCACACATTTTTAAAAAGATGAGGTGAAACTAACACAACGTTGTAAATCAACTATACTGCAATTAAAAACATAAGATGAGGTGAGGGAGAAATTATCTTGCTGAAATACTAGAGCATTATTAATAGCTACATTTATCGATTCACAGTCATTTTATTAAATCTTCTGATTAGTTCTAATAGTTTGCTAATTTATTTGGATTTTATACCCTACAATGATGTCACATTTTAGCTTCATCATTTCCAACAGCTGCTTCTTGGTATTTTTTTCATGCCTTCATATATTACCAATACTTTTTAAAAATAGGGGAAAATGGTGAAAATGAGCCTCCTTGTAATATTTCTGAATTGAAAAATAATACCTGGAGCACAGGTCACAAACTCTAGTGCCCTGTAAGGCCAGGCATGTCATTTAACCCCGTTAAGTGTTCTGGAAGCGCCCCCTTGTGGAGGCTGCTCTATAGTATTGCGATTTTCAGTGCTTGCAACTACGGTAATTCAAAATTTTTGAATACAGTGTGTGGGACAGATATAGTAGTAGGGCTACCAGTTTATGGCCTCTGCTCTATAATTTTGCCACTGAGTATAATGTTGACTTTTTAAAAACATAGCTTTTCATTATCTTGCCAGAGTAACGTTAATAGTTGTTCTTCGTCACAGCAGTGGCTGCCGACGTGTTGTATGTACCATTTATTCAAGTGTTAGTTGGAAATCTGAATGTGCTTGAAATAAAAATCAAAAATTATCGGGATGATACACACAGCTACACAGTGGAAATAACAGCTTCTAGTAAATACCAAACAGGCAACATGCCTGCGTGGTTCACAGTTCAGTATGTTAAATATATATATATATATAATTAATCACTTTAGAAGGAAAAAATAGCCTTGGTAAAGTTTTTATTAGTTTGGTTTAATTCTTAGTTTCAGTTAAATTTTCCAATGTCTTTAGCAAAAGAAAGACAGATAGATATATAGATGATAGATAATAGATAAATTAACTAATGAAAGAATTAAGGAACTTCAAAAGTGATATAAATCACATAACCTAGGGAAATCTTTCTTCTTTTTAAGTCTGTTGAATGTTTGGGACTTAATTTTCTTGCAGTTATACTAAACACACACACACACACAAACTTTCAAAAACTGTTCCGCTGGCTCATCTATATAAAATGTAGTTATCTGTCTCCTCGGCAGCAAGGCACTTACTGATCTGCTAAGAACAGTCAGAAATGTAAGGACCTGCAGAAGCCAGGCATCAATAAGGAAGCAGGAAAAGTAAAACCTGATGGGCACGGTACACATAGTAGCTGACTGGAGCTGGGATGTCCTCTCCAAAGCCAGTTTCTACTGTGTATCACCAACCCATTTTTGTCCTGTGGGAATGTAAGCAATGTGGTCAGATTTCCCAATCCCTCAAGAGAAGTCAGAAATCAAGATTTTTATGTAAGTTTTCCCAATTTTTAAACTCTTCAGGCAAACTTAATAGGTCAGTGAACTGGATTTGACCCTCAGATTAGCAGTTTGCAACCTCTAATCAGAAGACAAAAAGTTTCTCCTGGTAAGGGACCTAAGAGGTTAAGCATGCAGAAATCAGAAGCATGTTGATTACTAGAACGTTAACTGATACTAGTGGTCCAACGCTATGAAATCTCTTTTCCTTTAGAACCATAAAGATAGTCCCAATTTCAAATGTCTTCTAAAAATGCAGCTCTCTGCCAAGCAGTCTCACATGTAGTTTATCAAATGAGCCAATATTCATTTAGTGCTTGTTATATTATTTAATGTTTTAAAATTTAAGAAGTCAATGCCATTATGAATTTTCAAAAAGCTGACTCCCTAATTCCAAAAGAGAACGCTGAACTTCCTGGGTCAGAAAGGGGCGGAGGGGTGACTTCTCTAATGAGAACCATCTCCACCTTCTGGCTCAGATGGGAAATGCAACAGAAAACACTACGGAGCCACTTTGGTGCCAAAGCACTCAAGGACTGAAGGCTTTTTGAAATGACTATAAAATTGGAATTTTAGTATGTATACTTTTTGACAAACTATATACATAAAATGTTCTTAGGTTCATATGTAGGGGACTTATTGTATGTGTATCCTTAGAACTCTATCCCTACTGTGGAAAAGAGGAAACTCTATAATTCATGTCCCACATGGTTCTAATGTTAGTTTGGTAAACACCCAAAAGAAGCAAGAAGAAAACATAAAGGATGGATGCTTGCAGTCTGTAATACGGGAGGGTACTCAATGTATTCTGAATACGTATCCAGTTCTCCCTAGAGCAATCACTGCTAACATTTCAGAGTTAATATGCCCAGTTTCCATGCAGCCTTAGATATTTTTGTATGGAAGACAAACACATATGTAACCACTTTCTTTTTTAGGTAACTGGATGTGAGAGGAGGATATGACTGTCATGATTTAAGTAAGAGACACTAAGGGAAGGTGGAAGAATGAAAAAAGTATAAAGAATAAGTTGGACACTCCAAATTTGGCCTGGAGCAATATTCAAATTTATTTCTTAGCAACTATTATTCATCTTAACAAGATTCTATCACAACAATAGCTATATTTAATTTTGTTTTGCATCATAGCACCTGTAGTGGGCTCAGTGGTGGCCCTTAAAAAGATAATCCATGTCCTAGTCCCTGGAACCTGTGAATGTGACCTTATGTGGGGAAAAACAAAAGCCTTTGCGGATGTAATTAAGTTAAGGATTTAGGGATGGGGAGATTATCCTAGATTACGTGAATGAGCCCTAATGCCATCACAAGTGTTTTTATAAGAGAAAGGCAGAGGGAGATTTGATAGACACACAGAAGACTCAGAAGAGGAGGAAGCCATGTGACCATGAGGGAGATTGGAGTGAGGCGGCCACAAGCCAGGGACACCTGCAGCCACTAGAAGCTAGAAAAGGCAAAGTCTGATTCCAGACTTCTGGACTCCAGAACTGTAAGAGATGAGTTTCTGTGGTTCTAAGCCACACAGTTTATGGTAATTTGTTCTTAGCAGCTCTAGGAAACTAATACATTACCTTAGTTACACTACTTTCTGATGTGTTTCTAGAACTTCAACTGCTTTTAAATTTCCTAGTCTTCCATTGTTGCTTATATTTATTTGTTCTACTAATAGAAACTTAAAAGAGCACTCAAGAGAGGACTATTATGTTTTGGACCCAAAGATGTTTTAATCTATGAGGAGAAATCATAATGCTTCCTGATCTTATCAAATGAAGTTTTAATTATGGATTTTTTTTCTTCAGATCCCATTCTTTAACTTTAGAACTTTGTAGCTATTAAGAACTTTATATAACTGACAAAAGAAGATACCATATGTCGTCCTGTCATGGAAGGCTAATTTATATGGTGAAAACAACAAAAAGTGTGGGTAAAACATTTTTAAAAATCTTAATAGCATGAAAAAATGATAATACAGTAAGAAATTATGAGGCCAAAAATGAAGAGAAACCATTTACCCAGAATAGAAGGACAGAATCAAGCCCAGGACATTAGCAGGGAGTCTAATAAGACAGGATGAACCAGAAGTACAACAGCTCTCACAGAATTATGGCCAGTTTTCAAATCACCTGTCTTGACAAGGCTTAAACTTGCTTTAAAGTGATTCTGAATTAGTAGTAACCCAGGAATCTGGCAGAGGCAAGTGCAACTCTTCTCTGAAGTAAAGCACCTCAATTCTTGGCCTTAACATATTTCTACAAATAATTTTTCAAATACAATGTCCAAACTGTAGCCAAAGAATAACAAGAACCCTCCCCCCCCCACATCAGACTCCATAAGCAAAAGGAAGGAGAAATAACAAACCAAACCAAACCCACAGCATCTGCAGGCATTGGATTTAACAGGTACATACTATAAAACAGCTGTGCAAAATAAGTTTAAATAAATGAGAAACAAGTGTGACGATATAGCTAGGAAAAGAAAGGGTTAGTTAACTGGATCATAGGTTGTTATAACTAAGCAATCCAGTTAGAAAGAAAATAATGTCAGACTAGATTAGGAAGAAAAAAAGATAGAAAATACAGAAGATATGGTAGACTTAGAAGAAGCAGTATGAAAATCTAAAATACAATCAGATGGAGTCCCCCAAGGGGAGGATAAGAGGGCAGAGGGCAATACTTGAAGAAAGGATGGTTGATGTTGTCAAGCAAATGATGAAAAACAGGAGTTCTGACTCAAGAAGCTCAACACATCCCAAACAATACAAATAAAAGTGAAATAAATAGCGAAACTAAAGAAAAGCAAAAAATAAAGTGTTAAGAATTGGCCAGAGAAAATGAAATATATTATCCTCAAAAAGGCAACCATTAGTAGCAATCAAAAATTATCTGATTTCTTCATCAGAACAACAGAAGGCAGAAGACAATGGAAAAATATCTTTAATATAGTTAAAAGAAAATAACCATCAACCTAGAATTCTACAGCAACCAAAAATATCTATCAGGGATCAGGAAAAAAAATTTTTTTCGGACAAAAACTAAGAGAGTTTGCCAAGAGCACAGTCTCACTATAGGAAATTATAAAAAGGTGCCTTTTAGGCAAAAAGAAAATGATCCCAGATGGAAAGTCCGAGTTGGGAGAAAAAATAAAGGGTAAAAAGCTAACACGTAGATGGGTAACTCCAAATGTATTAAATAATAAAAAGAATGTCTTATAGGGTTGTGAATAGATATACTATGCAAACGTTAACAGTAAGAAGGCTGGTATACTGTATTAATATCAGATGAAATTGACCTTAAGGCAAGAATCAATACTAAATTAATGACAGTCACTTTACAGTAATAGAAGGTCAATTGACCAGGAAGCTATAGCCAGTTAAAATGTGTAAGCCCTTAATAAGATGACCTCAAAAAAAGTGAAAGCTGAGAAATAGAGGAATCCACCAGCATAATGGGAGATTTTTAAGTCTCAGTAATTAAAAGAACAGCAGACAAAAATCTGTAAGAATATATGATTTGAATGGCAAAATGAGAAAAGTTGACCTAATGGTCATATATAAAATACTGACCATAACTACTACCATATTACAAATACTTCTAAAGCACATACAGATAAGTTATGAAAATTGACCATATACTGGCTATAAAGCATTCTCAGCAAATTTAAAAGGATTGTAATTAATCAGACTCTGTTCCCTCACCACACTGCAGTTAAATTAGAAATCAATTACAAAACAACAATATAAAAGTAAATCCTTGTGTGGGAGTCAAAAAAGAAATCACAGGGCTTCCCTGGTGGTGCAGTGGTTGAGAGTCCACCTGCCGATGCAGGGGACACGGGTTCGTGCCCCGGTCCGGGAAGATCCCACATGCTGCGGAGCGGCTGGGCCTGTGAGCCATGGCTGCTGAGCCTGCGCGTCTAGAGCCTGTGCTCCGTAATGGGAGAGGCCACGGCAGTGAGAGGCCCGCATACAGCAAAAAAAAAAAAAAATCATAGTGATCTTATAAGATGTTTTTTTTTTTTTTTTTTTGCGGTATGCGGGCCTCTCACTGTTGTGGCCTCTCCCGTTGCGGAGCGCAGGCTCCGGACGCGCAGGCTCAATGGCCATGGCTCACGGGACAGCCGCTCCGCGACATGTGGGATCTTCCCAGACCGGGGCACGAACCCGTGTCCCCTGCATCGGCAGGCGGACTCTCAACCACTGCGCCACCAGGGAAGCCCATAAGATGTTTTTAACACAGTGATAATGAAAATACTTCATATCAAACCTGGTTGGGGATGCAGCTAAAGCAGTATTTAGAGGAAAACATTTCATCTTAAAAGTGTATACTGGCCTTTGAAAAGGACAAAGTCTACAAATAAATGAGATAAGCATTCATCTCTTGAAGTTAGAGAGAGAACAACAATGTAAACTCAAATAAAATAGAAGGCATGAAAAAACTAAAAAATAAACAGAAATAAATAAGCCAGGAAGTAAGCACGCAGTAAACAGAAAAAACAAACAACAAACAAAAAAAACACCACACAGGAAAAATTCTGCTCTCTTGGAGGATGCAAACTTAGGTGGTAAAACTATAAACATAAGCCAGAAAGTTAGTACCATAAAAAGTCAAAACAGAGGTTACTTTTAGGGGAAGGAGTAATTTTGAATGGGATGAGGTGGGCAGAGGGCTTCTGAGATGCTGGCCAACTATATAGGGTGGTTACACAGTTGTTTGCTTCATAATAATACTATTATTAAAATTTTTATTTTGAGAACACTACGGATTTACATGTAGTTATTATAAATAATACAGAGGGATCCCAAGTACTTTTTACCCAGTTTCCTCTAAGGAAACAACTTGTAAAACTATATATAGTGCAATACCACAGTCGGGATATTGACATGGATACAGTTAAGATACAGAACATTTCCATCGCCACAAGGATGCCTCCTGTTGCTCTTTATAACCACACCCACTTACTTCCAGCTCCACACATGCCCACCTCCTCAACCCCTGGCAACCACTAACCTGTTTTCCATTTCAATCATTTTATCATTTCAAGAATGTTGTGTGAATGGAACCATAGGGTATGCATCCTTTGGCTTTTTTCACTCAGCATAATTCTCTGGATATTTATCCAGGCTGTTGTGTGTATCCGTAGTCCATTCCTCTTCATTGTTGCACAGTATTCCATGGTATACCATGGAAGTTTCTAATTTTTCTAGGAAGTTTCTAATTTTGAAGTCCAATTTATAGATTTTTCTCCTATGTCTTTTTTTTTCTCTCTTTTTTTTTTTCTCTCCTATGTCTTTTGCTAGAAGTTTTATAGTTTTACATCTTACATTTAAGTCCCTGATCCATTTTGAGTTAATTTTTTAATAAGGTATGACTTGGTTTTTAGACAGATTTGAGGGTTTTTTTAAAAACTATAGTTTGTTTAACCATTCACCCATAAAATTTCATCAGGGTTGTTTGAAGTTTTTAACTATTACAAAGAAACTTCTATAAATATTTGTGTAGAGGTTTTGTGTGAACACAGGTTTTCAATTCTGTGGGATAAATGCCCAGGAGTGCAATTGCTGGGTCATATTTCATTTTAGTATTTTAAGAAAATGGCAAACTATTTTCACTAGTAATATATGAGTGATCCTATTTCTCTGCATCCTCACTAGCATTTGGTGTTGTCACTATTTTTTTTTTTTTTTTTTTTGCGGTACGCGGGCCTCTCACTGTTGTGGCCTCTCCCGTTGCGGAGCAACAGGCTCCTGACGCGCAGGCTCAGCGGCCATGGCTCACGGGCCCAGCCGCTCCGCGGCATGTGGGATCTTCCCGGACCGGGGCACGAACCCGTGTCCCCTGCATCGGCAGGTGGACTCTCAACCACTGCGCCACCAGGGAAGCCCGTCACTATTTTTTAATCTTAGTCACTGTTAGGTGCACATGATATCTCATTGTGGGTTTAATTTGCATTTCCCTAATGGCTAATGGTGTTGAACATCTTTTCGTGTATTTGCCAGCTGTATATCCTCTTTGGTGAATGTCTGTTCATATCTTTGGTCATTTTCTAAGTGGATTGTGTGTGTGTTGTACTGTTGAGTTTTGAGCATTCTTTGTATATTCTAGAAAAAAAATCTTCTGTCAGATAACGTGGTATGCAAATAAATCCTCCCAGTCTGTTGCTTATCTTTTCATTGTTAACAGGATCTGTCAGAGAGGAAGTTCTAATTTTGATAAAGTCTGATTTGTCCATTTTTCCTCTTATAAGCTGTGATTTCGGAGTTGAGTCCAATAATTCTTTCCCTTCTCCTAGGTCCCAAATAATTTCTCCTACGTTTTTTTGCTAAAAGCTGCATAGTTTTACATTTTAAAGTACAGGATCCATTTTGAGTTAGCTTTTAATAAGGTGTGAAACTTGGAGAGAGGCTCTTTTCTCCCCTCATGGATGTTCTAAATCTTCAGCGCTATTTGTTGAAGTGGTTTTCTTGCTTTTTGTATAACATCAGTTGAGCTCATTTGTGTGCATCTGTTTCTGGGTTTTCTGTTCTGTTTCATTGATCTTTATGTTTATTTCTGCATCAATATCACACATCTTGATTACTATGGCTACAGGTAGTAGGCTGAATGGTGGCTCCTCAAAATATGGCCACATCCTAATCCCCAGAACCCATGAATATCACTTTATATGGCAAAAGGGTGAATATTATCTTATATGCCCAAAGTTGTGATTAAGTTAAGGCTCTTGAGAGGAAGTTTCCAGTGAACCCCTAGTTTCTTGGGTTGAAGACTTCTTTTTGAGGAGATTTTAATTACAAGTTCATAGGGCTTAATAATCATAGAGCTATTCCAATGATCTGTTTCATATTGGGTGACTTTCTACTTTTTCACTTGTACCAGTATGTTTGTAATTGCTAGTTCAGGCATTTTTATGATGGTTACTCTATAATCTTTCTCAGATAATTCTAACATCTCTATCACCTTGGTATTAGCATCTGTTGAATGTACTTTTTCATTCAATTTGAGCTCTACCTGGTTCTTGGGATGACAATGACTTTTCCATTTAATTTGGGACATTTTGGTTAACATGTTATAGGACTCTGGATATTCTTTAGGCCTTCCTTTTGGCTGCTTTTTTCTGACTCCACTCCAGGAGAAGGAAGGAGTGGTGCCTTGTTACTACCAGGTGGAGGTAAAAGTCCAGGTTCCCACTTGGCCTCCTGTGACATCCAAGCTGGGGTACTCCTCATTACTGCTGGGTGGAGATGGGAGTTCCAGCCTCCCTACAGGCCTCCACTTATACCTTCCTTCCTGGGAGTGATAGGAGTACCTGAAATCTATTCCTTCCCCTCTATACTCACCAGAACTGCTTTAATTCTATAATTTGCCATTTCTTGTCTGGTCTGGGACAGTTACATTATAAATAGGAACCCCCCCCCCTTGGAATTCTTTCATAAATCCCTGTACCCTTCAGAATAAAATCCAAAACAGAGGCCTTCAGGATTTGGGTCCAACTGAGTTTTCCGGCACCATCTCAGTCCACTATATATCTCTGTACTCCATCCGCAACAAGCCATTTTTTCCTGGGATGTGGGGCCTGACAGAACTGAGGCCACGAGGCAATAAGAAAACAAGAGAAAAAATAACACATTCACTTTTTCCTCGCATCTCCTCCCCCTCAACAGTCTCTTGCCATTCCTCCTGCGGACTGAATCCAACCAGAAGCAAGAAGCCAGAGGGCAAGAGAGCCTGGTAAAAAACTCCATGGAGATCGGCCCCACAGGCCACAGAGCAGGGAAGGGAAGGGTAAAGAACGGACGTGGCTGGGAGGAGCAGCCAGATGGAGAGTAACCAGCACACTGAACTTCAAGTCAATCTAAGTTTTAGAGCAGCTATGAGCCAAAAGTCTCAAATTGCCAAAGGCCATTCTTATCCCTCAAGATAATAAAAGTTTCTAACAGAGTTCATCAGTGTGTAAATACCAGCATCCCAGGTCTCAATTCA
Source organism: Grampus griseus (assembly GCF_964374135.1). NCBI lineage: Eukaryota > Metazoa > Chordata > Mammalia > Artiodactyla > Delphinidae > Grampus > Grampus griseus. Next base: position 12,671,963 of record NC_139018.1, read on the forward strand.
AATGTAAGGGCGTTACGCAAAATTCCCCTTTCATTGTATGGGTAGCATCATTATTTTGCTCTCTGTGCTTTCAAAATTCTTCATATCTCAAAAAAGAATTAAATAATTATACCCATAATCATAATCTGGTTAATATAATACAGTTGGTTAAATACATACCCAACTATTCTCACTGACCAAAACATCTTCTCATGCCGCTTACAATAGCCATTTCCTAGGATGTAGAATGTTTTTTTTTATTTTCAGGGAAAACATTATTCTTCAGCAGAATCATTTAAATCCACCCAATGGACTTTTAAACAAATAGATAATCTTGTCATTATATGTGGTTAAATGCTGCACAATACCTGCTAGAATCATAAGTAGAACAGCTTGTACTATATATTTTGGATACTAAGTGAATATTAAAAATGAATTTTTAAAATGAACTTTAACATTTTAAGAGTGAAGATTAAGCACTTACACTGTCAATAAACTTGAGAGCAATATTTCTTAGACTAATCACAATTGAATAACAGGGGATTCCACCAAATAGACATTTAGTAAATAACTTCACGGGTAATTTCAGATGCCCATTTCTTTTCCTTTAGAGGCAACCACATAAAATTCTTTTAGCTGTGTGAATATTTACCCCCTGTATTTCTAAAAAACCTGCTTTTATTGCCACTTTTGTGTTTTTTTGACTGCACCCGCAGCTTGTGGGATCTTAGTTCCCTGACCAGGGATTGAACCCAAGCCCTCAGTAGGGAAAGTGCCGAGTCCTAACCATGGGACCACCAGGGAATTCCCTATTTCCACTTTTTAAAAAGTTATAATCTATTAACTTTCCACCAGTGGAAAAGGGGGTTTAGCTTTCTCATGAGCCCCACCATGACCACCATACATTAACACTCACTCTTCCCACCCCCCACTATAGTTTTATCAAAATTTAGTCAGATCATTATTCACTGTTTACATTACTTGAACAATGTAAACCACTTTCACAACTAAGCCATGTTTCTTTTCCTTCTCTGAAAATCTTTTTGTTTTTCTTGCTTTTAGTTTTCTCATTTGTTAAGATTTTTAAAAACTTAATTTATTTTTTATTTTTGGCTGCATTGGGTCTTTGCTGCCTGCACACGGGCTTTCTCTAGTGGCGTGCGGGGGCTACTCTTCATTGTGGTGCACGGGCTTCTCATTGTGGTGGCTTCTTTTGTTGCGGAGCACGGGCTGTAGGTGTGCAGGCTTCAGTAGTTGTAGCACATGGGCTCAGTAGTTGTGGCTCGTGGGCTCTAGAGCACAGGCTCAGTAGCTGTGGCACACCGGCTTAGTTGCTCCACTGCCTGTAGGATCTTTCTGGACCAGGGCTTGAACCCATGTCCTGCATTGGCAGGCTGATTCTTAACTACTGCACCACCAGGGAAGCCCCTGCTTTTAGTTTTCGATGCACGTTTCACTATTTTATCCCCATAACCTCCCTTTGCTGGATCTTCTGTTTCCTGGCTCCCATATATTCCGCTTTATTAGTTTAATACCTCTTTTTGGTGGGGCACATCTTCCAGTAGCTTCCAGAGAAAAAATATATGGGTGGCCAATTTTCTGAGATCTTGCATGTCTGCAAGTGTCTTTATTTACTTTCCACTTGATTGGCTAGGTATAGTATTCTATATTAGAAACCATTTTTCCTCCAAATTTTGAAAGCATTGCTCTATTGTTCCCTAGTTTGCTGTATTGCTGTTGAGAAGTCGAATGCCATTATTTTTCCTGATTCTTTTGCGTGGGAAGATTTAAATATCTTTCTGCTGTCCCGATGGTTCTGATATTTTGTAATGATGTGCTTTGGTTTTGCTCTATATGCATGTTATGGGTCAGACACCGTGGTGGGCCTTTCAGTCTGGACACTCATGTCTGTCAATTCTGGGAAATCTTTTTGAATCAATAATCTTAGTAATTATTTTCCTTCCATTTTCTCTGTTCTCTCTGTAACTCCTAATATTCACACTTTGTTCTTTCTGGAAGCTCCTCCGATTTTCTTATCATTTCTTCCTATACATGTTCTTTTGATCTACTTTCAGGAGATAGTCATAACTTTTCTTTCCCACTCATCTATTGAATTTTTGTTATTATACTTTGTTCTCTGAATGTTCCTTTTTAAAAGCACCCCATTTTTGTTTCATAGGTTCCACATCCTCTATCTCTGAGGATATTAATAGGTTTTTAGAAATTTCCTGTTCTAAGAATAGTTCCTGTTTCCTCCAAGTTGCTTTTCCCTGCTTGCTTGTTGCTTCAGCATCCGTATGCCATGTTATGAGCTTTTCTCTTATGGGCCTAAGATCTCTACTCATATTTAAGAGTAAGAAACTAAAAAGCTGTTTGGAAATTATGCGAATGGGTTGGGTTTGTCAACTGTGGATGCATTGTGGAATGACCTAGCTAGACCATTTTGTTGAAAATCCCAGTGATTTAGCATCTTTAAAATTTTTCCCTTTATGATCAGATTGTGCAGAGAAGTCTGCCACCTCTTGCCTAGAAAGGGGGAAAGTCTTCTCAGGGGTCTCATGATTCAATATGAAAACTTCCACTTATTAACTATGTTTTCAGATTAGTCCCCCCTCCCCCCCGCATACTCTCATACTCATCTCTCTCTTATTCCAGGCACTACTGTGGTGACCAGTGCTGCTTGGGCACTCATCACATTCCCACAGATGCAACTTAACAGCCTCACCATAGCCCTGTATCATATGCTTCTCACCTCCCTCCCCGGGCCTCTCTGATGCTGTAACGTGGGGATGTCATGATGACCTGCGCTATGCTCATGTAGGCAAAACCCAGAAGTGTAGGGGAATTAACACTCCATGGGGTAAAGTTTTGACTGAGGGACATGGGAGCTAATGAATAAATGCTTTCCATCTCTCCTCTCAGGCTCATGGCCCTGTAGGATCAAGCAATCATCCACGCACAGCAGTGGCCATGTTGGCTAACACCTCCCCATACTGGCTTCTCCTCCTTTTCTGCCTTGTACCCCTCTTCATTGCTTTTCTCCGTGAGATCACACTTCCCAACAAAATACTCATTCCCAAGTCTTTGTCTCAGACTCTGCTTTCTGAGATACCTTAGCTAAGACACCTCAGCTTCAACTATCCTTCAACTCTCCCCTTTCCCACACTGATCTTGCTAGCCCGGGCTCTCAGTTTTAATCAGCCTGAGAAAGTAACACTGACTCTTAACTGCCATTCAGAGAAAACACAGTGTTCTCGTTTAGTCATTGATCACAGGAAAGTCCTATTCTCATTCTTTATCATATTTACTCCCTTCATTTTTTTCCTTTGATCCAACTTCAAATAGAAATATAATAATAATACCTGTATAAATAAAAGTTAAGTTTAACTAAACAGAAATTTTGAGACCACCTAAGGGGGGAAAAAGATACCACAGAATTTCAGTATAGTATAAAATATCTATACAGTCCCTATAAGGTTGGTTTAATCAGATCTGATACATATTTCCCAAATCAAATCTCGGAACCAGAGTCAGACGTTTGAGATATAGACTGTGCTCAAAAATCCATTTCATACAGTGACTGTATCTACTTAAGTAAAGAGTTCTTCCATAAGAGATAAGAAGCATATCAGAAGAAAGTTTTCTAAAAATGCAAAACTATTTCAATCCCATCTATTCTATCCTTGGAAAATATACTACTACCCCCATCTCTTTGAGCTTAGAATCAATTACCCAAGCAAATACATGTCCTAGTTACTATTGCTATGTAGCAAATTACCTCAAAACTTAGTTGTGCTTCCAGAGAGAAAAAAATACAAAGCATTAGGAATCAAAATGGCTCCAGACTTTGCAACAGTTGCACCAGAAACAAGAAGACAATGGTGAAACACTCAAAATTCTGAAAGAAAATTACCTCCAACTTGGAATTCGATACTGAACTAAACCTTCAAGTAATATTGAGTCAGATATGCAAAAGTTTCAAAAAAGATTCCCTTCCAATGAACTTTTTTCAGGAAGCTACTGAAGAATGTGGTCTACCAAAACCAGAGGGTAAAACAAGAAAGAGAGGGCATGGATACAGGAGGACTAGAGCTAGACCATAGTCTACTTACGAGCAGAAAATGACTGTGCTCATGTCAGGCATCAGTACCTGGCCCCTGCTCAACCCCACCAGATGCCCCCCAAATGGAAATCTTTCATTTCCCGGAATCGTTCACAGCCTTGCTCCCTGAATTCCCCAAAAGGGCCCTTCTGAATTTTCAGGAAACCTGAATCCATTTAATGCCCGCAGACTATGATGACCTTAGTCTGCTCGGGCTGCTGTAACAAAATGCTATAGACTGGGTGGCTTCAACAACAAACATTTATTGCTCACAGTTCAGGAGGCTGAGAAGTCCAAGATCAAGGTGCCAACAGATCCCTGTCTGGTGAGAGCCTACTTCCTGGTTTGCAGATGTCTGGTTGTGTCCTCACATGACAGAGAACAGAGAGAGGAAGCAAGCTCTCTCTTGTGTCTTCTTATAATGGCACTAATCCCACCATGAAAGCCTCACTTTAACTACCTAATTACCTCCCAAAGGCCCCATCTCCAAATACTGTCACACTGTGGAGGTCAGGGCTTCAACATATGAATTTGGGGGGAACACATTTAGTCCACAGCAACGACTGAGTCTAACAGTGGCACTTTTGTCCTCTTTCTTTGCACAGCTAAATTTGTGCTTCTTACTCAGTTTTCAAATCTGAACAGCATATTGCTTAAAATCCGTACATTGGAGGTAAAACTAAAAAGAAAAGCAAAGGAACAAGTCATCCTCCTGAGGGAAGATGGAGGGGGAGGGTGACAGAGTATTTCTGAGATCATTTTAGATGGTGGTACAGTTTTTCATTTTATTATTACTCAATAAACTGTATATTATGTTTATATACTTTTCTGTATGTATGATTATCTCATAATTTAAGTAATATAGAATTTAGACTCATCCGATAAAGCTCTTATCTCTTGTACCTCGGATGTCATGAAATTTAGTGACAGAAAGAACAAAACGTGGCAAAATGCAGTCCAAATCTGGAACCTGGCTCTTAGCCACATTAATGAGCGTTGGTAGTACAAATAAACCAGAACAGAAAGAGTTGACCACACTGCATCTAGATAAAGGGGCAAATGATTGCTTTATATTCCTTTAATTTAAATTGATTTCATATTTTATAAATGACACAAATACCTATCAAATTTTCTCCTGCAATCCTTTTCCTATGTTCTTATTGTCATATGACATAGAAACCTTGATAATCCAAACTCATCTCCACCTCAGTATTCAGTTAGTGTCTAACTCCTATTGATTGTACATCTAAAATAGCCCTTGTAACTACCCTTCTCTTTCCATTACTCTGCCCTGGTGCTGATGTAGACCCTCCTGAGAAACTCTGATTGTTATTATATAATCTGCAAGCAGGCCTCCCAGACTCCAGTTTTTACCTTCTTCAATCTATCTTCAACAGTGTCACCAGAATTCAGCTTCTCAACTGTAGAATTTTTTATTGTGGTAAAATATATGTATCATAAAATTTTACTATTTTAATCATTTTTAAGCATACAGTTCAGTGGCATTGAGTACATTAATTGTTGTGCAACCATCACCACCATCCATCTCCAGAAATTCTTCATCATCACAAACTGAAACTCTGTACCCAATAAACAATAACTCCCCATTCCCACCTTCCCCAGCCCCTAGTAACCACTACTCTACTTTCCATCTCTATGAATTTGACTATTCTGGGTACCTCATACAAGTGGAATCATACAATATTTGTCCTTTTGTGTTTGGTTTCTTTCACCTAGTATGATGTCCTCAAGGTTCATCTATGTTGTAGCACATGACAAAATTTCTTTCCTTTTTAAGGCTGAATAATAGTCCATTGTATGTGTACACCACATTTTGTTTATCCATTTATCTGTCAATAGACTTTTGGGTTGTTTCTACCTTTCGGCTATTGTGAAAAATGCTGCAACAAACAAGGATGTATAAATAGTTGTTCAAGTCCCTGCTTTCAATTCTCTTGGGTATATACCTAAAGTAGAATTGCTGGATCATATGGTAAATTCTTTGTTTAATTTTTTGAAGGACATGCCATTCTGTTTTCCATAGCAGCTTCACCGTTTCATAGTTCCACCAGCAATGCACAAAAGAGTTCCAATTTCTTCACATCCTGGCCAACAATAGCCCTCCTAACGTGTGTGAAGTGGTATCTGATTGTGTTTTTTTTTTAACATCTTTATTGGGGTATAATTGCTTTACAATGGTGTGTTAGTTTCTGCTTTATAACAAAGTGAATCAGTTATACATATACATATGTTCCCATATCTCTTCCCTCTTGCGTCTCCCTCCCTCCCACCCCTCCAGGTGGTCACAAAGCACCGAGCTGATCTCCCTGTGCTATGCAGCTGCTTCCCACTAGCTATCTACCTTACGTTTTGTAGTGTATATATGTCCATACCTCTCTCTCGCTTTGTCACAGCTCACCCTTCCCCCTCCCCATATCCTCAAGTCCGTTCTCCAGTAGGTCTGTGTCTTTATTCCTGTCTTACCCTTAGGTTCTTCATGACATTTTTTTCCTTAAATTCCATATATATGTGTTAGCATACGGTATTTGTCTTTCTCTTTCTGACTTACTTCACTCTGTATGACAGACTCTAGGTCTATCCACCTCATTACAAATAGCTCAATTTCATTTCTTTTTATGGCTGAGTAATATTCCATTGTATATATGTGCCACATCTTCTTTATCCATTCATGCGACGATGGGCACTTAGGTTGTTTCCATCTCCGGGCTATTGTAAATAGAGCTGCAATGATTTCCAGTTCCCTATTGATTAGTGATGTTAAGCATCTTTTCATGTGCTTATTGGCCATTTACATATCTTCCTTGGAGAAATATCTGTTCAAACCCTTGCCCATTTTTTTTTAATAGCATGTTTTTTGTTATTGTCATTGAGTTGTAGGAGTTCTTTACATATTTTGGACATTAATCCCTTATCAGATATGATTTGCAAATACTTTGTTTCATTCTATGGGTTGCCTTTTCACTCTCTTGGTAGTATCCTTTGCACAAAAGTTTTAAATTTTTATTAAGTCTGATGTATCTATTTTTTCTTTTGTTGTCTATGCTTTTGATGTCCAAGAAATCATTGTCAAATCCAATGTCATGTCCTAAGTTCTTTTCCAGGAGTTTCATAGTTTTAGCTCTTATGTTTAGTCTTTGATCTATTTTGAGGTAATTTTTGCATATGGTGTAAGGTAAGGGTCCAACTTCATTCTTTTTACATGTGGATATCTTTTTACATGTCCAACTTCATTCTTCTTCATTTGTTGAAAAGACTGTCTCCCACCCTGCCATCCCCCCACGCCCCCATTGAATGGTCTTTGCATCCTTGTTGAAAATCACTCGATCATATGTGCAAGAGGTTATTTCTGGGCTCTCTATTCTATTCCGTTGGTCTGGATGTCTGTCCTATGCCAGTACTACACTGTTTTCATTACTGTAGCTTTGTAGTTAGTTTTGAAATAAGGAAGTGTGAGTCCTCCTACTTTATTCTTTCTTAAGACTGTTTTGGCTATTCAGGGTCCCTTCAGCTTCCCTATGAATTTTAGGATGGATATTTCAATTTCTGCAACAACAAAAAAGGCATTAGAATTTTGATAGGGCTTGCATTGGACCTGTAGATTGCTCTGGGTAGTATTGTCATATTAACAATATTAAGTCTTCCAACCAATGAACATGAGATATCTTTCCATTTATTTATGTATTTTAAAATTTCTTTCAGTAATATTTTGTAGTTTTCAGTGTACAAGTCTTTCTCCTCCTTGGCTAAGTTTATTCCTATTTTATTCTTTTCGATGCTACTGTAAATGTACTTGTTTTTTCAAAGTGTAGATTTTTATCCTGTCACTTTTCTGCCCCAGAAACTTTTCATGTCTCTCCATTCATCTTCAGAATGGCATCCAAACAAATATCCAAATGACATTTCAGGCTTTCACAATCTTGGCCCAAACTCCCTTTTCTGCCTAATTTCCTACTTTCCCTCCGTTTGGGCTCCCCAGCCATGCTGATCTGCTTACAGTTTCCTGAATTTCCATACATGTTCATATCTCCTTGCTGTAAATATTTTTTCTCTTAATCCTGCAGCCTCAGATGCTATTTTCCCCATTCTTTTGACATCAAACTCTTCAAATCTCATCCCAATGCTGCCTCTCCCACAAAACTCTTCTCTGACCCCTGCAATCATCAATGTTACCACAACTTCTGTGTTCATTCAGCATGACCTTTGCCTTAGTTTAACACTTATTTTCTTGTAGCTAATCTGTGCTCAATTACTAGGTGACCTTCCTAATTAGACAGTTTAGCATTCAGTTCAACAAATATCTACTGAACCTTAACCAAATTCCAGGCAATGTACTTGACATTGAGATACATAATAAGAGAAAGTCCTGCCTTCAAGGAGCTTCACAAGCTAGTAGAAGAATCAAGCATGTTAATAAACCAATAGTGCACAGGTGATAGTTTAAGTATTGAAAAGACACAGAGTGTTATAAAAGAGAGGATGGCTAAGGCTGTCTGGGATGGAAGCTGTCAGGGGAGGTCTAACAGAGTAGGTGATACCTATACAGGATTTAAAAGGAAACAAGATGGAAAGAACATTCTCGACAGAGGCACAAGGCTTAAGACACAAAACAAAAACTAATATTTAGGGAACTAGAAGCAGTCAACATCCCTGGAGTGGTGTTAAAATTCAAGGGGCAAGTAACAGATCATGAAGGGAGATGCTGTTTCATCCTTTGAACTTTTAGGCAAAATAGTAACCTGCTGAAGAGATTCCAGCATATCCCATATCAGCGGTCCCCAACCTTTTTGGCACCAAGGACCGGTTTTGTGGAAGACAAGTTTTCCACGGGCAGGGGTGGGGGAGGGGGGATGGTTCAGGCGGTAATGCCAGCGATGGGGAGCGATGGGGAGTAGCAGACGAAGTTTCGCTCACTCACCCGCCACTCACCTCCTGCTGTGCAGCCCGGTTCTATACCGGCCTGCGGCCCAGGGGTGGGGACCCCTGTTATATATCACTGTATATAGGGATATGTATATCAAACATGTAATTCTGGTAGCAGGGCATTCCCTGGATTGGAGTGAAGGGGGAAGCTTTGAAATTAAAAAGTACCCAGGACTTCCCTAGTGGCCCAGTAGTTAAGAATCCGTCTGCCAATGCAGGGGACGTGAGTTTGAGCCCTGGTCCGGGAAGATCCCACATGCTGCGGAGCAACTAAGCCTGTGCGCCACAACTACTGAGCCTGCACTCTAGAACCCGTGTGCTGCAACTACTGAAGCCCGCGCACCTAGAGCTCTTGCTCCACAAGAGAAGCCACCACAATGAGAAGCCCGCGTACCACAATGAAGAGTAGCCCCCACTCGCTGCAACTAGATAAAGCCTGCGTGCAGCAACGAAGACCCAACACAGCCAATAAATAGAAATATAAAATTTAAAAAATAAAACGTACCCAAATATTTAAGCTACCCACCTGTTCATTTTAATATATAGCATTAGTAAAATAATGACTTCTATTTATCCTGCTTATATTATTATTCACTGGGGCACACACATAAATGACTATTTCTAGGACTAGACTGATACATTTATTGACAATTGAACATGAATGAAGCTCTTGGTTGGTTAATAAAAATTAAGCAACATCACAGATTTTTGCTCCTTTAATACAGATCTATGTCAATGAAGTACCAATTGGGTTTCCAGCAGGAAAGCTTATCTTGCTACAACAGCTGTACTTCTGGGAGGGCTTGTCTTTATCAAATTTTTGATGGAAAGGAATAATAAACACATATGGAATTCATGTTAAAAGCTTTTCAAGAGAGAGGACAAACTACCTTCATCTTTCAAGATTTTTTAAATGATCCCCAAGCACGCTAATTGAATGACAGACTTAGGGAATTTTGTTTTCAATTTAACTTGTTCTTTGTTAATAAATTTAATAATTGTTTTGCTTGTTAACCCATGAAGAGTTGCTATTCAGTATTTTGTGAGGTAGTTTTTATATTTAAAGAAATGAATTGTGGGTGGTAGTGAGTTCTCAGCTGGTCAAAGTCTGTTGTTGCTACAGGGTTTATCTAAAATTACCTTCATTTTCTGATTTGTTCATGATTACATTATGTTGAGGGTAGGATACGAGAAACTAATTTTTTTTCAGAAGTATTATATAGCAAATTAAATATTTATCTAACTTATGAAAATAGTTTAGAACAAAATGGATGACTGATGGAACATTTTTCTGCTGAGTGTTTTTTCTGATTATTTTCAGCTGTTTATATTACATGGTGCTAGTAATAAAATGCTCATGAATGTCATGAAAATGCTTATGTATGCTCATATGAGCATCTGCATTTATGGGGAGAATTTTTTTAAAAATTTATTGAAGTATAGTTGATTTATATATTGTATTAATTTCTACTGTACAGCAAAGTGATTCAGTTATATATAATTTTTTGTATTCCTTTCCATTATGGTTTAGTACAGGATATTGAATATAGTTCCCTTGTGTTATACAGTAGGACCTTGTTCTTTATCCATTCTATACATAATAGTTTGCACCTGCTAATCCCAGACTCCCAGTCCATCCCTCTCCCACCCCCCCTTGGTGAACACAAGTCTGTTCTCTATATCTGAGTTGGTTTCTGTTTCATAGGTAAGTTCATTTGTGTCATATTTTAGATTACACATATAAATATCATATGGTATTTGTCTTTCTCTTTCTGACTTACTTCGTTTAGTATGATAATCTCTAGGTCCATCCAAGTTGCTGCAAATGACATTATTTCATTCTTTTTTATGGCTGAGTAGTATTCCACTATATATATATATATATATATATATATATATATATATATACACACATATATATATATATACACACACATACACATACACACACACCCCCCACATCTTCTTATTGCCTTTATGGGGAGAATTTAATAATTTCTATTATTCTTACCATCATTGCTCCACACTTATGGAATTTGAAAGCTAGAAGTATCCTTAAAGATCTTCTCATCGGAATTAGAAAACTGAGGCCCAAGGAGGTTAAGTGTCTTATCCTAGGCCACCAGTTTATTGGCTGAACCACAATTAGGGTTCAACAATTCCAGCATTGGTGCTGTGCCCTTCCCCCCACACAGACACCATTATCTTCATGGCCTAACATGGGGGTCATCTATAGGGATGGAGCATTCTGGAGTTGGGCAGTGCATAATCCAGCATCCTTGTCCGTTCTCTCCAGGGTTTTTAGTTTAAAGGAGGTAACACTATAAAACTAATGACTGTGACATGGATAAAGGTAAGTAACATAGAGTAGGTATAAATATTGTGCAATGAATAGACTCCACTGCGTATTTTATAAATTTATGTTATGTATGTAGGTGAAGGTACAGGGTTCAGGGGAAAAGCTTTACATTTAGAGCACAGGAGGAGTCAGTATCTTATTTAATCCATACAACAACCTTAGAAGCTATTATTATTCCTATTTTACAGGTGAAGCAAAGGAGGTAGAGAGGTTTAGAAACTTGCAAATATCACATTGCTACTAACAGGCAGGACCTGGACTCACAATCCAACACCCACATCCTTGACCACTATAATGTATCTCAACCTTTTGTGATTTGCAACCTCCCATTAGGAATTTTCTTAAATTGTATCACCATTTGCACATGGCATATGATTAAGTGATTATAAATTAAGGTATTTATTTATTACTGTGATGGTTAGTTTTGCTGTCAATTTGGCTAGGCTATGGTACCCAGTTATTCAGTCAAACACTCATCTAGGTGTTGCTGTGAGGGTACTTTTTAGAGTGATTAACATCTACAATTAGTTGACTTTAAGTAAAAGAGATTATCCTCAGTAATCTGGGTGAGCCTCATCCAAATCAGTGGAAAGGCCTTAACACCAAAACTGAGGGTTCCCTGAGGAAGAAATTCTGTGGTTTGCACTTGTCAGCTCCTGCCCAAGAGCTTCCAGCCTGCTGCTGACCTGCCCTACATACCTCCAGACTTGCCTAACCAGATCCCACCACCATATAAGCAAATTCCTCGAAATCTCTTTCTCCCTGTAGATGTATCCTACTGGTTGTTTCTCTGGTAGAACCCTAATACAACTCAACTGTTACTTAAGATTATATTAAAAAGTTCATTTAAACATAATTATTATTAGTTGTATATATAATTTAAATTTTTTGCCATTTAATAAACCCTGCTGTTTAATTTACCTTAAAAAGATATTATAAAATAAAGTATGTTTTTTTCCCCCCACAAATTACTTCATGTTTGGTTTGGGGATCGAATAAGTAATAACATGTGAATACATTTAAAGATGTCTGTGTCAAAAGTAGACATAATTGCTGTCATGCCCATATGCTTGAAATTATTGCATCTTACTTTTTAGAAAAAAACAATTACTCTGTTTTTATAATTTTCCAGTTTTTTTTGTAAATGATGAACGCCTCAGGCTGTTCTTTGTAAGCACTTCTTTGTATTTGACGTGGTAGGGGAGGAAGGTTCCAACTTCTGTCTGAATAGATGGGTATAATTCAAAATACTGTACATTGCAGGTTTGGCAAGATTTCTGATAATATTAAGCACGTGAACCTGCCAAAATGGTAGCCAGTAGCCACATGTGGGTAATGATGCCAAAAACTCAGTCTCTGTGCACTGGTGCCGAATCAAATTTCAGAGACAGAGTTTTGAGTGAAGTAGAAAAGGATAGCTTTGTTGTTTTTGCCAGGCAAAAGGGGACACAGTAGGCTCCTCCCCTCGAAAACTGTGTGTCCCAACCCGGGAGGATTTGGTGAGGAGTTTTATAGCAATGGTTCAAAGATGGGGTTGCTGATAAGATTAGGGTGTGTGCAGGAACTGCACTCCTTTCATCTGGTCTCAGGTAATCTCTTGATGAACTTTTCTGGTTCCTTTAATCTGGCCTCAGGTGGTCTTCCGTGGAATGAAGAATCCTGACATCTTCCATTTGTTAGGGGTTTTAGATCTATAAAGAGCTTAAAGATATTGTTATGTGCATCCCTTGAAGAACCAGGATCCTGCCCCAAGGCTGCACTATTCTTTCTCGGCGGTTCTTCCCTTGTCTCTGCATCCCCTCCCTTCCCTGATTAGCAACTGTTTGAATCTGCCCTTTGGGACTCAGGGAAGATCATAGAACCTGGGGTCTGTTCCTTACAAACAAGGAACGGGGGACACAGAAAGGCTTCTGTGGCCAGGAGCCCCATAGGGTCCTGCTCGGTTTCAGTACTAAGGCCTGGAAATGTGGCTAGTGGGACTGAGGAACTGAATTTTAAACCTTACTTAATTTTAATTAAAGTTTAATTAAAGTTTATTTTTGGAAAAAAGGTAAGTATATTTCAAGTAACTTTAATATGTGAATCTACTTTTTCAAGTGTAAATTTAGTGAAACCTAAATACGCATCAGGTATTTCCAATGAAAATTCAGCATCCAAATAGAAATTTACACTATAGGTAAAATACACATCACAGTTTGAATTTAGTATGAAAAAAAAGTAATTCAAAATATCTCATTCATTTTATATTGAAGATATCGCATTAAACTGTCAACTGAAATAAAGAGGCAAAATGTAAAAGTTGTGAGTTAAGTTCTGTTCTGGGACCTTACTGAGGGCTATAGCCTAGGAGACAGCCTCTCGGATAGCTCTGAGGAACTGCTCCATAGAGGTCAGGGAGGAGCCAGGAATATATACGAACTTTTTTGCTGTGAAAAACATTTGTAGTCAAGCATGAAAAGGTTACTGCTAATCACAAAGAACAGACATCTCAATGATTTTAGTGCTTTTCTACGTTTGGGAAGATGTTAGAATCTCGGGGTCACTGAAATTTTTCCTTAGCTATGTTTCTTATTTTTCCAGGGGTCAGTTTATCCAAAGTACAGAATGCTTCCTGTTTTTCTCCTTCCTGAATTCCCCTCAGGGTGCACTGTCCGTGAGCCACTGCAGTGGCTAATGGCTGGAATCTTGTAGAAGTGGAATGGCAGGCAACATTTTTTTCTAAACACAACAAAATACATTATAAAAACAAATTTCAGCAATTTCTTCAAACATTTTAAAGAAGCGGCTACCATAAATGTAAAATTACATACGCGGCTCACATTTTGTTTCCAGTGGCCAGCAATGACCTAGACGGCGTGGCAAAGAGTAAAAGCCCCCCAAATGGTGGCTATCATTTGTGTGATAGGAATGGGAACGACATTCCTCTGTGAAGATTAACAGTGCTTAACAGTGAACGTTGAGAATTTATACAGTACCCCGTTGGTTTTTGTAAGCCCCTCAAGTTCTTTTTGCAACATGAAGAGCTAGAAAATCACAATTCTGGAGAAAAAAGAGGTAGCAGCTATTTTAAGGAGAGGTTTTAGATTCGTCACTTCAGGCTTGGTACCACGCTCAGAAATAGAAAACTGTGCCAAGTTTCCAGACTCCCATCTCGGTGCGTGCCCTATGGCAGCTCCCAGGACCTGCGGCCAAACCTGCGGTCTTTCCCGAAAACTTCTCAATTTCTTCCCAAAGGAGAAAGGCCTGAGTCTGCGAGGCTCCGGCGCCACCGACCTCCGCGCTCCGGGTGCCCAGTCCAGCCCCAAAGGCGGCTCGAACAGCACACTCGCGGAGGCGGGCGCGCCGCAGGAAAGCCCCAGGCCGATGCCGCCCGACGCCTGCAGGGAGCGGCGGCTGGACAGCGAGCCACCCGGGTAGGCGGCGGGCGGACCCAGAGCCGGAGACGCCAAGCGCCCGGCGCGCAGAGACCAGCTCAGGGATCAGCAGCCGGAGGCGGGCTCCACTCCCCTTTCGAATCCCGAACGGAGCTGATGACGAACACAGGGAGCGACGGACGTACACACGCCCCGCGCTCGCACGACAGTACCGTGCAGGGAGCGGGAGGGAGCCTCGGTCCGTCACCGGCGCGACCAGCGTTTCGCGTCCTCCACTCCCTGCGCTCCCGCCACTTCGGCAACCCGACACCCGCCTACCGCCTCCGTCCGAGGCCTCCGCCGCTGCGAGGCTCGCGGCTTCCCTCCTGTCTCTTTAAATGGTGGGGCCAATGGGCCGCCCCTGCAGCTGCTACCGGGGTGGCCCCGCGCGCCGCTATTGAGGGGCGAACCAAGATGGCGGCGGCTTTGGCTCTGTGAGGAAGACGGAAGAGGCGACGGAAGAGGCGGCGGCGGCAGCGGAAGAGGCGGCGGCGGCGGCAGCGGCGGAGGGAAAAGGACTCCCAGTAGCCAAGAGCGCTCGTGCGCCAGGGGGCTCTCGGAGTCTCCCGCGTAGTGGTGGCAGCTGCAGCAGGACCAGGCGCCGGTCGGCTTCGGACATTTGAAGCAGGGGAGCGGAGCGCAGTCCCCGGCTGCGGTGGCAGGGCCAGGTATAAGGAAGGAAAACATGGCGGCGGCGGCCTGAGGAGGCGGCGGCGGCGCGGGAAGCAGCTTCACGGAGATCATGGCGGAGGCGGGAGCAGGGCAGTGAACGGCGCCGCGAGTTCCTAGCGCGGCGGGGCGGGAGGCTGCGAAGCGCTGCGTGGCCCCCTCGGGGCGGCCGGCCTCGCCGGGCCTGGACAATAGCGCCGAGGAGCCGGAGGCGAGGAAAGGCGGGGGCCAGAGCTCAGGCCCGGCGGCGGGCCATGAGGGCGGCAGCGCGGCCCCGGGGCGGCCAGCGGCGGCAGTGAGGCCGGGGAGCCCTCCGCTCGTGGGCGTCCTCTCGCCTCGGCTCCCGCCTTCCCCGGACCCCCTTCCCGGGCGACTCCGGCGGGGCCTTTGCCCCGGCCCCCGGGCGGCACGATGACCGACACCCGGCGGCGGGTGAAGGTTTACACACTCAACGAGGACCGGCAGTGGGACGACCGGGGCACCGGGCATGTGTCGTCCGGCTACGTGGAGCGGCTGAAGGGCATGTCCCTGCTTGTCAGGGCCGAGAGTGACGGTGAGTGAACCCCTCGCGGCGGGACCCTCGCCTCGCCCGCGCCCCTGGGCCACCTGCCCGGTCCTGTGGGGCTAGCGGTCCTCTGCCTGAGAAGACGGAGGGAACGGAGGCGGCGGCTTGGGCCGCGGCGGCCGCCGCCTCGGGGGAGGACGGGCCCCCGGCCCCCCTGTCCTCCCGGAGCTGCCCGGAGAGCGCTCCAAGTGTTTCTTTCTCTGAGTGCCCCGTCGCACTTGTGCGGGCACGGGCGGAGCCAGGCGCGTCTGAGCGGTGCCGCCGGGGCGTGTGCAGAGGTCGGGGGCCTGGGAGCGGGAGCCCGGACCGTGCAGTTACTTTGCACAAGAGTGACCTTGAGAAAGCTACTGATCAAACCGATCTTCTGCCTTAGTTCAAGCGTCTGTAAAGCAGCCATGAAACTTTTCTCGGAGCTGAGAAAGTTCTTAGCTGTTTAACTTTTTGGAGCATAAACATTTTGTTGTGCTTTTCTTCTTCTTTTTTTTTTGTTTTTTAAC
Source organism: Grampus griseus (assembly GCF_964374135.1). Taxonomy (NCBI): domain Eukaryota; kingdom Metazoa; phylum Chordata; class Mammalia; order Artiodactyla; family Delphinidae; genus Grampus; species Grampus griseus. Next base: position 12,688,488 of record NC_139018.1, read on the forward strand.
GTATCATTGCTGCATCTTTCCGATCCTGTTGTAGGTTGGCAACCCTGGTTCTGGATCTGGCAACTCTGCACTCGGCAGAGGAAGTGCTTCTTTGCCGTGGGAAGAGAGATTTGTGTTCCCGCAGCGTTAGTTGTCTTTTTCATTAGAAGTGCAGAACTTTGTGTGTAGTTTCACTGGGTAAACGCCCTGCAAGTTTGGAATCATTTTATCCGAGCATTTTATCCGTTGCTTAAATGTATATTCATAATTTGGTTCAGCTAACAGGTGGGGAGAAGTTGGCAGAAACCTTTAAAACCTTTCGAATCTGCCCTAGGGATGCATGTGTTTCACATATTTTGAAACAGCCCTTCAAGTTCAAAGACCACGTTGATTGAAGATAAGTGTTTCACATTTTTAAAGACTTAACGCAGTTTAGGGATTGCCACTTCCTCCGGTGGCGTACTATGAATTTCCCTTAAAATGTTCACATCAAGTAAAACTTTTTTCAAAATAGTTCCTTCTGAATTTGAAAATCTGCCTTGTAACGATAGCCTATAATTTTATGGTAGCTAACTGAGTTTATTACGATTGTAGGTCTGTATCTAAATTACTACAAACTCATTTCAAGGACCTTTAATTGGACTTCCTACCCAGAACTCCAATTCCACGGAAAACAAATAAGACTCACCATTCTGTAATTGAAGACTGTAGGGACATTGCTTTTCAATTTGAATTGAAAGAAAAATGGTAACTTGGAGTATATTGCCCACAGATTACTTTATAAGCCTCCCCAAAATAACTTAAAACTGGAGAAAAATTATTTTTCCTTGGAGGCATTTAAAGGGTTTTGAACACATTGGGTAAATTTTTCTGAGGCCTATATTATTTGTCTCTTAAAATACAAGTTTGAATGTGAAGTGTTAGTGTACTTTTCTGTATGACTATCATATAGTAACCAACTATTCTAACTTCTATGTTTTTGCTTGTTTGGAAAACTTTTTACATAGTGACTTGGAAAGTATAGGCTTTATAGGTTCGGTTAATCGTGTAGATGTGAGATGAATTCTTTGAAACCTCATAATAATTTGAAATAAGACATACCTTCACATCACGTGTTTAATTGGACTCATTATACAAAGTCCTTTGTTTAAAGTATTTTTAAGCATTAAGTCTTAACGTCATATTGTCATAGGGAATCATACTCTTCTAACACAATAATATAGGAATCCGGGTTTTTCCCATTTTTATCTAATAGGGAAAGCTGAAATAAACTGACTGTCCCCTTGTTAAATTTATAAGTTGTTAGGAAAACTAAATCCAAAGAGTAGGCTTAGAAAATTCCAGGATACTTGTGAAATACTTTGTAAATAATCTTTAATTTGACGATTTATGGGGGTTTTTTTCCTAACAGGAAAACTCCAAATAGGAATAATAGTCAAAATTTATTGAGTGTCTACTGTGTGCCGGAGATTCTTCACTTGTATCCTCTGGTGTCCTCTTGGTGTAGGTACTGTTATTAGCCATATTTATAGATCAGGAAACTGAGGCTCAAAGAAGCTAAATAACTTAAAATCACATAGCTAGGTTAAAAAGCAAGGAAGATCAGTGTTCGAACTGAGGTGGGGGAGAGGTGTCAGGGATTGAATAAGACTTCTAGACTATGACTTGAAACTAGTATTATGAATTACTTAATTAACATCATTAACTGTTAATAGTGTGTTTTAAACCCCCATATTATTGTCTACTTGTATTTGCTGCTTTATACTTAGATTCAAGGTTCATTTCAAAGAAAATGAAAACAATTTTTAGCCTAAAGATATTTAAAATTATAGTTTATCTCCAAGCCACATGTGGGAGTTTTGTATTGGCTGCTAGCTTGGATTATCCATTATTGTGTGCTTCCCTCATTTTCCACTACAGGATAATTGAGAATTTTCTTTTTATTGCGATGAGCAAAATGGAAAGTTGTTTCTGGTTTTCCATAAAATGAGTCATTTATCTTGTTAGAGGAGCATATACACTTATCTAAAAATCAGGAACGAAATTTCTGAATGGAAGTATTTGTGTCTTCCCTGTTACAGGGCATAGCTGTCTGGGTAAGTATGCCCTTCCCCTCTGGAGCTGAGTGCTTGGCAAATCTGTAGCTCTCCTAGCCGTGGAGGAGAGATGTCCCACTAAGTTACTGAGCCCATTTTCTGGATTGCATGCTTATTCAGTAGGTTCCTACTGGCAGATATGTTGTAGGAACATATCTTTTTTTAAAAACGAAGGTAGATTACCTCGTTACCTCATAGCCATGTACCTGCAAAGTTCCATCCTCCAATAAAGATTACTTAGTATTGTTTTTTTTCTTCTCCCAGTTTATGCTGTCCCTGTTAGGTTGGTGAAGTGAGGGTAATGATGTCATCCTTTACTTACTCTCTCACTTTATGTTCAAATCATTGTACTTGTTTTCTCCGTTATTATTTTTACCACCTCCACCTGCCAATTTTAGAATTGATAAAGTAAAGAAATTGGAATTTCTCCACACACTGAAGGATGTCTTTGAACATAAAATCACGTCTATACTCTTTATTCTGGATTACTTTGCCAATCATCAAGAATAGTGTTCTTGGGGCTTCCCTGGTGGCGTAGTGGTTGAGAGTCCACCTGCTGATGCAGGGGACATGGGTTCGTGCCCCGGAGCGGCTGGGCCTGTGAGCCATGGCCGCTGAGCCTGCGCGTCCAGAGCCTGTGCTCCGCAACGGGAGAGGCCACAACAGTGAGAGGCCCGCGTACCGCCAAAAAAAAAAGAATAGTGTTCTTATATTTGGTTTTCACTTTAAGTTTTATGAAGTATATTTTACGTTTCATAATGATTTTAATTCTGACTTGTCTAGTCAAAGTTAAAAAGATTTCATTTTCATTGTTATTTGAGGCATGAAGAAATGAGACATGAGGAAATGTTTTGTTTAAGGTAGTGCTGCTAGCTAATGGTAAAAACTGGAATCCTGTGCTTCTTCCTCTTGGTAGAACTTGGTTGTAGGTAGATCTGCCTCTACTCCTACTATAAATAGAAAAGGAGGTCAACAGTTTGGGTAGGAGAGTCTGTTTTGTTTTGTTTTGGCTGCGGTGGTGAGAAATAAACAGATAGCATCAGCATTTTTTATGTTATTCTTATAAATCAGTAAGTAGTATATAATCTTGCATATAGTAAGCACTCCAAATTTAGCTACCAAGAAGAACCCAGTGTCAGTACTGGGAGAAATATTTCACTTTGAAAAGTTGATATAAATGTGCTTTTTTTCTCCTGTGTAGACCTACTTTGTGGAAAATTAATAGGCTTAGGATAACCAAACCCTTATTTTCATCTGTTGCATGTGATAGCTTTTGAAAGTTTGAGGGCCATTGGCTACACTGGGTATACCTGATGGGGTTGGAGTGTAGTGAAGGCTTGACACAGGGGTGGGACCTTTTAACATAATGCTACCAAGTTTTTTTTTTCCCCAAGCCTTCATTTTAGGTTTTAAATGCCATGTGTAATCTGTGGTCCACAAAATTGGGAGGGAGGGACCTGGAACACAGACCTGCTATAGGTTTGAAACATACACTAGTCTCTTATCATCATGAGATTTTGGACTTCCATTAATTCATTTTGATGGTGTTTTCTTTCTCCTAAGGAAGCATAGTACCTAAGCTCTTGCCCTTAGCTTTGACCGTTGATAATCTCAATATACTGGAAAAGCCAGTATATTGCCAGTAAGATTGAACTGTTTACTTAAGAGCAGCAGACCTGGAAGCTCTTCATTCTGAAATCCTTAAGTATTTATCCAAATCTGAACTGAGGTCAGGATCTAAGTTTCTTAACTGCAAACCAGATACTCCCGTATTACCCGAATCTGATTGATTGGTTGGTATTGAAAATAAAGCCATAAAATTATAGAAACTATAGTATTATCATTTCTCCAGTGAAGGGAATTGATATCTTCTGAACAAGTGAATTTTCCAGCTAAATTAAACTGTGTAAACAAGGTTAAAAAATCTCAACAATTTTCATGGAATATTTCCTAAATACTATATATTAGAAGGTTTTTCTTAGGCAGTCTAATGAGCCTGTGTTGGTTAGCCTTTTATTTGTAATGTGTTTCTGGATCATTGTTATCAGTACTAATTTTTCTACTATTCAAGATTATAGTGATGCCAGGGAAATGATATTCTGATCATGCTGTTAAAGAAAAGTATTGAGTGCTGGTTATGTGGTAGGTTCTGGGGTAGGCGCTTTAATATAAAATTTCAGTTAATATTCAAAAGCAACCCTAAGAGGTATTATTTTTTTCTAACCATAAGTCTTGGTGCATTGATTCTTTGATTGGATAGTTCTGGGGTCTTTTTTTCCTGTACCCAGCCAGAAATCTAGACTTTTTTTTTTTTCCAATGTAAAATCTTTCCATTATAAAAGATTTGCATGAATTTAGTGTATGAGTATGTTTGTTAGAACTAGGAATCAAACAAGCTGTCTGCTGGCTGGATCTATACTACAGGCACTAGTTTTAAGTTCTCCGATTTCAACTCTTCAGATGAGACTTCATTCTGCATGTACTAACTACCCTCCCCCATCCCTGGAGGTGTTTGTTTTGTTTTGATAGGGGTGTATTGGGGGTTTGCAGCAGGATACTAGAAAAGTTCAAGAGGAACCAAGATGTGAAGTAGTAGGGAGGGAACGTTTTTAATGACCTAATTGTTTATACCCATAATTGTACTGTTTGTTTTATTGTCACTTTTTCTTGCTATCAGTCTATGACAGCTTTACCTGTAGTTGTCTTGGTGATGTTATGAGTGGCATTTCCCCTTCTTTACCATTGTCCCCCCATTTCCTGAGTGTACAGATCTCCTTGTTATCAGTATATTTGGGGCCTCTGTTTGTGTCAGGATATACAGATCTATCTCATCTAAAACTAGCGTAGTATTCCACTGTATATATTGAATTCACACAGTACAGTGTTGGTGGCATAGAGTAACATTTCTCAGATTTTTTCCCTCAGGATACCTTTATAGTACTAAAATTGAGGATCCCTAATAGCTTTTGTTTATGTTTAAATAAAAAATATCTTTTGATATTTAGCATATTAGAAATTAAAACAAGACTTTAAAAATCTTTTCTAAAGCAAGAATTCAGTGACAAGAATGTCACTGTTTTACAGTTTTACAAATCTCTTTATAATGTCTGGTTCAATTTTTTTTTAAGTGTTCTTTTCTGCTTCTGCATTCAATCTGTTGCACTATCAGTGTAGACACTGTGAGAAAAATAAGAATGAAAATGGCAAATAATCTCTTAGTAATATTATGAAAATAGTTTTGATTTTTCTAGGCCTCTTGAGATCCCCACACTCTCCAGCTGGCTCATACATTGTTTCTAGTTTTTTTTTGCCTTTACAAACACTGCTAATGACATCTGTATTCATATACTTGGCACCTGTATGAGAGTGTAGGATAATTTCCTAGGATTGTTGGACCAAAGAGTAGTATGTGTTTAGAAGCTTTGTAGATAAAGGCAAATGACCCTCCAAAAGGGTTGTGCTGATGTTCAGTTTGGGTAATAGTAAATGAGAATTAAGGACCCTCTTTATTTTTTGAAGAAGTATATGTGCAAATATGGCCTTGCACGCCTGTCAGAATCTTGGGGATGGACTCTGACAAGCATTTGCTGTGCAGGAGTATTTAGTTCACCTGAGCGTGGCTGATTTTGCTAGTGGTCTGAATGATAGATTCTGCAGTGACAAACTTAATTACATGTATTGATGCATTCCCCTTAGCTACATCAATCTCTCGATTTTTGTGTTTCCATATTTCCTTCCCAGTCATTCAGGTGGGAAGTGGGAAGACCTTTCTCAAGTCTTGATGTTGGGGTTTGCTATGTAGGCTTGTCTTTCTCTTGTCTGTGTGAGTGTCTTTCTCAGATGTGTGAGGAGATGGTGTCATGGTGGGGGGTGGGGGTGAGAATGAATTCCTCTTGGAGGTTAAAGGCATCTATTTCATTGGATAGGATGAATGTGTTCCTCAAATAAATTGGGGTGGGGGGCTGTTTTACGTATGTGTTTCAGTTACTAAGATATACTGGGTCTACCCATTATCAAAAGCATTGTGTTCCCCTTAATGAGAACTTTACCTCCCTTGATGTCATTTAAGGTCTCCTATTAAGGAACATTTTCCTCATTTCTCCCCTTGTTATCTCTGCTACCATGATAAATGCCTCACACCTATAGTTGAACTCTACATCCCCTTCCATACCCACTTATTACTGGGATGGAACTACTGTTCCCAGTACTGTAGCTGTAGCAATTGATAACAAATAAACTTGTTGGGGGGAAGGATTGTGTAAATGCATATTAACACTCAGCTGGATCTTTTTCAGTTGATTGGATAAGTGCTTATAATTTTATTCAGTAGAAACTATGAGATGGGAGTGGGGAACCTAATAGATGGACTAGGAATAAAACTAGAAATGTGTCTTTTCATTATTATCTTACTTAGCCCCCCAGTTAAAAGGCTGTTTCCCATATTCCAGCCTCTACAGCCTACTGACATCTTGGGGAACATGGTATTTGGGGACCAGAGCTGGACTTCCTAAAGTTATATCTTAGACTAAAACCATTGGATATGGCTGAAATGGTTTCAGGAGAGATGCTTCCCCCTGACATCTTGAATGGCCCAGGAAAAAGAAAAACTTACCAGAAGCTTCTAGTATGTGCTTATTCTTGTTTTCACCAGCATTTCGGAAGGGAACACTTCATACTTTGAATTTGTGATTGATTTTTCCTTTTTAGTCATCCTAACACTGTAACACTACCGAGTTTTGAAACAAATGCAAAAAAAAAAAAAGGCAAAAAAACTTGTACTCAAAAAATAATAGTTGGTGTTGGTGTTTTGTTTTAGCAGTTGCCAAGTCAGGTGTGTGGGGTTTTTTGTTTTATTTTTAAATTATTTATTTTTGGCTGTGTTGGGTCTTCGTTGGAGTGTGCGTGCTTCTTATTGCCATGGCTTCTCTTGTTGCAGAGCACGGGCTCTAGAGCGCAGGCTCAGTAGTTGTGGCGCACGGGCTTAGTTGCTCTGCAGCATGTGGGATCTTCCCGGGCCAGGAATTGAACCTGTATCACCTGCATTGGCAGGCAGATTCTTAACCACTGCACCACCAGGGAAGTCCCAGGTGTGTGTTTCTTGAAATCACAACTTGAAGTGATAGCTCCAGCCCCTATGCTGTGTGTCATTTTACCCCTTCTCTTAAACTTAAAAAAAAAAAAAAAAAAAACTTTTAAAGTATAATACATCAAAAAGGTACACAAATCTTAAGTATTCAGCTTCATGAATTTTTCACAAAATAACCAGCACAAAGACGAAGAAACAACATAACCAGCACTCCGGAAACCTGCTTCACGTCTCTCTTCAGTCACTATCTCTCCCCTTCCCCTCAACAACCTAACTTCTAACACCATAGATTAATTTTTGCCACTTTTTGAACTTCATGTAAATGGACTTATGGTATATACTTTTGTCTGAGGCTTCTTTCATTTATGTTTGTAAGGTTCATATACATTTTTGCATTTACATATATTTGGTTCATGCATTAACATTGCTGTATGATATTCCATTGTATGAATATTTACACTTTAGCTTTTTTTTAACAGAATTCACATGCCATCTCATTCAAAGTGTATATAGTTCCGTATTGTCTAGTATATTCACAGCGTTATGCAACCATCACCACAATGAGAGACCATTTTGTCCTCTAAAAGAAATCGTGTACCCATTAGCAATCACTACCCATTTGTTCCCCCTTCCTCGCAGTCCTAAACAGCCACTAATCTACAAATCCTCTAAATTTGCAAATTCTGGACCATTCATATAAATGCAGTCCTAAAACATGTGGTTCTTTGTAACTGGCTTCTTTAACTTACGTTTTCAAGGTTCAGTTACAGCATGGATCAGAACTTCATATCTTTGTATAGCCGAATAGTCTTTCGTTTTATTTACCCATTCATCAGTTTTTGGACATTTGGATTGTTTCCACTTTTTTGCTGTGTGTACACAAATTTGTGTGGGCAAATGTTTTTGTTTCTCTTGTATGTACCTAGGAGTGGAATTGCCCGTAACTCTCTTTTTGAGGAACTGCCAAATTTTTCCAAAGTGGATGCCTTTTTATATACCTACAAGAAAAATGTATGAGGGTTCCAATTTCTCCACATGGTTGCCAGCTCACGTCATTGTGTGTCTTCGATTATAGGCTTCCTAGCTGGTGTAAAATGGTTATCTTTTTGTGGTTTTGGTTCGCATTTCCCTAATGACTAAAGGTGGTGAGCTTCTTTTCATGTTTATTTTCCATTTGTATATCTTCTTTGGAGAAATATCTACTCGGATCCATTGCCCATTTTTAAATTGGGTTATCTTTTTATTATTGAGTTGTAAGAGTTCTGGATGCAAGTCCCTTATCAGATATATGATTTCCAAATAATTTTGCACATTCTGTGGGTTCTTTTCACATTCTTAATGGTATTGTTTGTAGCATTTTTTATTTTTGTTTTTAATTTTGATTATGTCCAGTTACCATCATTTATCAATGATGTCTGATTTTTTTCCTTTGTGCTTTTGTGCAGTTTGACTTTTAAGGTGGCATTACTTACTTAGTTTGGTTCTATGACATTAGATCTCTTGCATCTTCTGAAATATGTTATAAAGTAATCCATTTGTTTCACTCTATTATTTATGTAGTTTTCTGCGGATTGATTGTTTTTTGAGGACATGATATATTTCAAAGTAGGGTTTTTGGAATGTATTTTCTCATAGAAACATGTTTTGAATATGATTATATGCCATGACTCATCTTTTAAAAGTTTGATCCATAATGTACTTGACATACTTTGTGATTTCATTGGGAAATAATAGGGTGCAATTTTTGTTCTAGTAATTAAACAACAAACAGTGAAAGAATATTTACAGAGATAGTTGGAAATTTTAATACTTTTAAGGGACTCTAGACATTGAGTTCGTTTGCTTGCTGCTTTTTCTTCTTATAAATATATCACTAGACAGCTCTTAGTAATTACCGAAATAAAAATTCGTTGATTGTGCATAAAGAAAATTAAGGGGCACTGGAAAATTTATTTTGATTATTGTGGCAAAAGTTGGAAAAATGGGAAGAAGAGTAATCAGGCTTCCTCCAGAATGTGAGAATATTTGTCTGAACCTCAGTGAGCCAAAAATAGTAAAAAGAAAAGAGCTTAAAGAAATGGGGTGTTGGGAGTACAGGTGGAGAAAATAGGGAGACTGTTTAGTTACCTTAAGTACAGAAAGGGTAAGAGACAGATTTTGGGTTAAGCAGTTCACCTGTGCTATACACTGGAAAGATTCAAGTAAAGTGGGAAGCTTTCTTGTGCACAAGGTGTTTGCAAATTAAGTCACTGCAGCTTGGCAAATGCTGGTATTTTACTATATATATTCAATATCACTGAGCATCATTACCAGCCCATGGTAGTGAATGATCAGTAAATTACTAACACGGGGCAGTATCATAAACTTAGTAAACAAATTTTAACATAAAGGCAAAACTAGTCAAATTTGGAAATGTTAAGAGTGCCCTTTTCTCAAGTGTCTAGCCACTATTTGGAATGGATAAAGCAACTGTTTAATGTAATATGAGAAGAGTTGAAAGCTTTGGATGAGAGACAGCTGCAGAGGAAATGCTTTTTCTCAAGTATTTTGGGTCAGAACTTGGCTTTAAACTGGAATTGGTTGAGGAGGGGAGAGGTATACATTTAGTCTTAAAATTTGCTTTTTGTGGAGACATACAGATGGCCAACAGGCACATGAAAAGATGCTCAACATTGCTAATTATTAGAGAAATGCAAATAAAAACTACAATGAGGTACCACCTCACAGCAGTCAGAATGGCCATGATTAAAAAGTCTACAAATAACAAATGCTGGAGAGGATGTGGAGAAAAGGGAACCCTCCTGCACTGTTGGTGGGAATGTAAATTGATACAGCCACTATGGAAGACAGTATGGAGGTTCCTTAAAAAACTAAAAACAGAGTTGCCATATGATCCTGCAATCCCACTCCTGGGCATATAGCTGCAGAAAACTAATTTGAAAGGATACATGCCCCCCAGTGTGCATAGCAGCACTGTTTACAATAGCCAAGACATGGAAACAACCTGTCCATCGACCGGTGAATGTATAAAGATGTGGTACCTGTGTACAATGGAATACTACTCAGCTGTAAAAAAAAGAGTGAAACAATGCCATTTGCAGCAACATGGATTGACCTAGAGATTATCATACTAAGTGAAGTAAGTCCGACAGAGAAAGACAAATACCATATGATATCACTTATATGTGGAATCTAAAATATGACACAAATGAACTTATCTATGAAACAAACAGACTAACAGATATAGAGAACAGACTTGTGGTTGCCAAGGGGGAGATGGGGTAGGGGAGGGAATGCGGGAATGGATTGGGAGTTTGGGGTTAGCAGGTACAAACTATTACATACAGAATGGATAAACAACAAGGTCCTACTGTATAGCACAGGGAACTATATTCAGTATCCTGTGATTAAACCATAATGGAAAAGAATATGAAAAATGTGTGTGTGTGTGTGTGTATATATATATATATATATGTATAACTGAATCACTTGGTTGTACAGTAGAAATTTAACACAACATTGTAAATCAACTATACTTAAATAAAATTTTTTATTATTATTTTGCTCTTTGTCACAAAGCAGTAGTTATTTTCTAATACCTTGAGTCTTACGATACTGCCGGGGAAAAACAGAAATGTGCAAATTAGCTTATTCTGAGAAGTAAATTGATAATTTGAAGGTGGAGAAGTGTGATTTCTGTATTAAACAGAAATATAAGACTTTCTGAAGGTGAATCATAATGTGGGGATGTACTTGGGCAATGGATCATATCCTTGATGTTTTCAGACTTTTACCAGTGAATTCTTATTTTCAGTCTTGAGAGAGACCAGATTTTATTTATAATGCTTATTTGCATGTTTTAAGTTATTTCTCTAATAATACTGTATATTAGAGATTTAATCCCAGATCATCTGGCTTCACACTGTGCTGTTTCACTACCTTCTGCTGCCCAGGAGTTGTTAGATTTCTCTTACCATCTAGTGCTCGCTCTTTAGATGATCGTGTCTGTTTTGTTAAAAGTAAACATGTATAAAGCAAGCATTTCTTAGGTTACAGGCTATTATATTTAAATTTGTATTGTTTTAAAATAATGTTTCCTCAACTGAAGTTGTATGTGCATCAGTCCTTCAAAAAAGGAAATGTGTGTGTATGTAAGGGAATATAATTTTGCTGCTTTACAGTTACATAATGGAATGTGTTTGTTTTTTCTTTTTCCTCTTTCCTAGGTTCTCTACTTTTAGAGTCCAAAATAAATCCTAATACTGCATACCAGAAACAACAGGTAAAATTTTGAAGATGTTCTTTATCTTGCATATTATCCTCTCGATTTGGTGATTAAATGAAAATTTGCCATCTGATTCCTTACAATGAAAATTTTGGAGTAGATTATAAGATGCTTTGCCAGTCTAATTCTAAAATCCAGTTCTACCAATCTCTGTATATATAAAGCAGTCATTTTAAATTAAAGAAAAACTTGCTTCAAGTTAAGCTAAGTTCTAGATATTTGACTAACTGAGCCTTATTCTCAAAAGTTAAAACCTAAAACGACACAGTTTCCTTGTTTCTACCTAAAGAGAATTTAAAAAGTGACCACTGATGGAATAATCAGCTACTAACACAACTAAATGGTAGAAACTCCTTCCTTCACTGTTGTAAATGCTAGTGCAGGAGGAACATTCATATCTCTATACAGCAACTCAGTATAAATACGAATCTGATTTCTTATATAGCCTGACTGGGACCTTATAATGATGTAAGTTTTTTAAGAACTTTCAATTTGAGTACACTCTCTTTCTTGTACCCTTCTGATGCAAGAGATATCTGAAAGTAAATCTCTCACTTAATACTTGCAAGCACTGTCATCAAAATTGGTATTTATTTCAGAATATACCCATGTAGATAATACTGAGTGCTTTACAAAGCCAATGAAATCAGTATCAGTTCCCTCACTGCCCTGAAGATGCAGATATAAAATAACTTAAAATACACTACCAACACATTTATATTACTTTATAAATATATAAATATATAACTTTATAAATTATAAAGTGCTTTGCTTCATCATTGACTATTAAAATACTACTAGAGGCAAGTTAGTTTTATTTTGCACATAAGATGATGCCTAAAGATTGTGGCTTGCTTGAGGTCACACAGATAGTACCTAGGAAATCGGATATTTACTCCTAAATTTATATAACGGTGATTTATTTGTCCAACAGGTATTGGTACAATATGAAATATTTTCTTGATGGTTCAGTGGTCTGTTAAATACACTTTGTTGCATTTGGTGTTCTTAAGAAAACCCTCAGGTTAGATTGCAATGGCTGGAGACTAGAGTATTTGGTTTTGATATTCTATACATAAATTAACGTTTTGAGTTTTCAGTCAGCTGAAGAGTAAAAGCACATCCTAAGAAAAAGAAAAGATCAAGTCTCTTTTGAGGATGAATGAACAAATCTATATGTCTTAACCTATAGGCTGTTGGATGATAAGCAAGCAGGATGATTTGGTGAAAATTAGGCTCTTCAAGGAAAACAGAAGAGTAATTCCTAAAAATTTTCAAACTTATGAATTTGTCAAATGGATAACTAAGAGCGTATTTCTATCTGTGCCCTGATTTAAGCCTCCAAATGATTCTGAATATACATTGTAACAGAGTTGTTGCTTACAATTGTCTTAAACTTACCTTATGTGATAGTGGTTTTAGACTTCTTCCAATAGATCTTACCTTATTACTGGTTTTCAAAACAGTATGATCCCATTTATTTAAAGACGAAACTGAGGCCAACTGACTAATTTCTGACATGTTGATCTTACAATGTTAATGTAAATTATTTTGAGCTGGAACAGCTACTCAGTCACTGGAACAGATTGCTTGCCTGGGATCTATGATCTCTTGAAGTTCTTGAAGATAATAAAAAGGGGTCTTTGAGCTCTTTTTTAGAATTCTGAGTAAGATTTGCGGATTTATCCTCTTAGTAATGCTGCACAGCCTAATCAGAGGATTGTTTATTTACTTCTGGCTGGCATCACTTTAGTTCAGTAAGAGACTATTGGTCTCATGATTGACAGTTAAATAATTGAACAGAGTAAATATGCAATTTAGCAGACAAATTTTTAAACATGGGATCCATTTGTGTACAATAAGTGGTGTCCTTACGAGGTACTGAAAAGTATTAGAAATTACATAGATCTTTTAAGATACCTTAAAATATAGTCATGTTTCCTCCTCAATACAGGAGCTTTTATCATTTCAGTAGATGCTCAGCCAGCCTTGGCTTGGCTCCTTTCAGTTACTTATTAGATTAAATTATTTTTCTTTATATTGTGTTCACATCTAATTTCTACTCCTAATTCGTCTCTTTGGACCAGTTTGAAAAAGGCTACATGGTAGCTGTTACATTAGGCTTCGTTTTCAAATGTAACTCTCCCTAGTGCCATTCACAAATTCTTAATGTGATTCATAGATCCCTCTGGAAGGCTCTTTTTTGAAATGGTTAATTGCTGTGAAACAGTGTATGTGTTTATTTATAGTCAGTAATTTCAAAAAGATACCTTAGACCCTATAAATATACCATGCATATTGTAGAATACAGACTATTTGTACTACAGGAAATATAAAGTGGTCTCGGTATTATAATTGTAGTGTCTTGCTGAGATTACATCTTAGTAAAAACTGTTGAACTGTTTATTAAACTATCATTAAAAAAACAAAAATTGGTATGAAATGAATAAAAGGGTGGTAGGTGGTAGGAGCATCTTGCTTCTTGAACTTTGGTGAAAGTTAAAAAACCTCTGTCCAGGTAAATGCTCACGTTACAAATTTAGCCAATAATTTCAAGGGCGTCATGGGCCTCAAGTGCCCCAGGTAAAGAACACCTGATACTGAAAGTTAGAGAGGAGGAGGAGCAGCTATGTTTATTAATCACATCCTCCTGACATGCCCTTGCTACTGAATACTCAGGACTTCCTCTTTGAGCGTTTTGACTAGAGCATAAAATGTAACTTAATGTGCAAGCAAAGGATTGATATAATGTTTAGTTTGTATCTTTTGATATATTTAGATTATGTGCTCAATTTGTAGTGCTTTTCATATATTGGTTCAACTTCTCCTTAAGGAGAATGTTTTCATTTTATAGATTGGATAAAGTGAAGTGCAAAAAGGCATTGGAAATTACAGACATCAGTGTTACAAAAAGTAAAAATGAGTACCGTTCTCAATTCCCTATTGCTTTGTTCATTTGCCTTATACTTTGAAGTAGTTTGTGATAATATATGTTAATCATTCAGACTTCTTTTCTCTCAAGGACACTTTGATTGTGTGGTCTGAAGCAGAAAATTATGACTTGGCCCTTAGCTTTCAAGAAAAAGCTGGATGTGATGAAATTTGGGAGAAAATATGTCAGGTAATTTTAAAAATCAGAAAATCAACATGCTTTCTTTTTAAGCATTTTGTTTTTTGCTGTGCTTTATGCTAATGCCCCAAATTTTAAATAGAGACACATTTCATATAGATCTTCTAAATTCACTGCTGTCTGTGAAAAAGCTTGATTTATAGGAAAGTACAGTTTATTGACATTAATCTACCCAGCCCAGACCTTTTCTGAACTCCAGAGTTTTATATCCAGCTGCTTTTGAGAGCTCCTCCATGAGTGCTAACTAGCATCTCAAATTTAATAGTCTAAGACTGAACGTAATCTCACCGAGATTTGTTCATTCTCCTAGCTATCTCTCTCATCTCAGTAAATGCCACCCAGTTGCTGAAGCCAGAAACGTGTTTATCCTTCCTTCATCTTCTATATCCATTCAGTCCCTCAATTGTAAGTCTTAAATGCATTCACTTATCTTCATTTTCATTGCTGTTAGTTTACTAAGCCACCATCATTGCTTGCCTGGTTCATTGCTTTCATTCCCAAATCTGTACCACAGCTGGAGTGATCTTTTTAAAAATGCAAGTCTGATCGTGTTACCCCTTGTTCAGTAACTTCTTATGGCTCTTGACTGTCTCTTCAGTGTCATCATGCATGTTCTCAATTGATTCTGGAATTCCTTAATGGTTCTAGTACCTCAGTCTAGTGATAAAATCTCCACAGTCTTTTGAGAATGGTCATTTTTTATGCGCTCTGATGGCTAAAGCCACTGGTTCTTGTTATGGACTTATTTAGACCATTACATCCTAAGGATGCTTTCTCTATCTTCATGTTTATTTTATCTGGAGAATAAATAACTTTCAGGAGATTCTTTAATTCATTGGTTCTCAAGGTGTGGTCCTCAGACCAGCAGGATGAGCATGACCTGGGATCTGTTAGAAATGCAAATTCTGAGACCCCCATCCCAGATCTGCTGAATCAGAAACTATGAGTAGGTACCAGTAATTCTATTTTAACAAGCCCTCTAAGTCAGATTTTCTCTGTAAAGGGCAAGATGGTAAATATTTTAGGGTTTGTGGACCATACAGTTTAACAGCTATTCTGTTCTGCTGTTGTACTGTGAAAGTAGCTATAGATAACACATAAATAAATGGACATCGTTCTCTTCCAGTAAAATTTTATTTACAAAAACAAGTGGTGGTCCAGGTTTGGCTCGTTTGTCAACGCCTGCTTCAGGTGATTCTGATGCAGCCTGAAGTTTAAGAGCCACTGACTTAGGAGAAGCCACAGTGCTCTTGAGGCACAGTTTCTCCTTAACTTGCAGGATTTATTTCTGCTATATAATTCTACTTAGCTGTGTTTTTCATAAATTAACCTGCCTGTTAAGCTGTCCCTTTCCTTCTCTTAACATGTGAAAAGCTAACATGTTTTTATGCTTTCTTCATGTTTTCTTTGCTTTCCGTCTCATACAGTTGTTTTTACAGCATGTTCCTCTAGATTTTTGTCATGTGGAGTTCTTCCATAGAAAGAGAAGAGATTAATGAGCTCAGGGTGGTGCTGAAAGCACCCGTTATTAAGAAAAATCTTGTTCTCTTTCACCTTTCTAAGATGAACAGTCCCACCTTGGACACAATCTTTTATTGGGTCAATATTTAACTCAGACCTGGACTCAATCTGTTAACCGTCATGCCTGGCTCTCCTTTAAAATTGTTGGGGCTTTATTATGCTTCTCCTTAGTCTGTAACACCATAAATTTTTCCGTCATTTTCTCTTGGGGCACAAGTAGTAGTACTTGTATACTTTGCTCTACAATAACTTTCCTGGGAATCACTGCCTACTTTGTTGTTCCTTTCTGATCTTCCCCTCCCAACTTTTACATAGTTTATGTTCAAGATGTCATTTCTCAATGACTCTTATGATCCTGGCTGTACTTCTCAATTAATTTCTGGATCCTGGCTTATTTTAGGGAATTTACTGTATTTTGTTCTCTGAGATCTTATGTTTCTCTATTTCTTGAACTCATCATTTTTTTATCTAGAAACAACTAAAAAATCTCCACATTATCTAGTACTCTCCTTGATAGCAGTTATGTCTGGGTGCATCTCTTTTTCCTTTTTATATCTTTATGATCTTCACATTCTCCTTTGCTTCATATCTGTCCAGATTGACTTCTGAGATTTATCCTTTCTCATAAGGAAAGCTCTCTCTTCTAGCTTAGTCTACTTTCCTTTTTAAATTTTCATTCTTCTATTGCTTCTCTTCTGAAAGTAAGACTGAAACATGTTTGTCAGATTATTACAGTTTCACCATGTTTCCCTGAGAAGATCAAATTCCTAAACACAGGTCTTTTTGATTACCTGTTCAGCCTTCGTATTTGCAAATTAACTCCAGAAGATGGCATTTTTCATTATAATAAGGGCTCTCATCCCTTATCATTGGTTTTGTAAACAAACCCCTACCATTTTTCTATAGGTAGAGCCATAGCTTGAATACTAGGAGTCTAAAGCTGTGATGAGATCTTACGTAATTTAAAAAAATCCAGGGCCAACTTGAGACCATGCCAGGTAAAAGCTGTGAATGTGCCTAGCCTCCTTTTAGTGGTGCTGCCCACTGGGTTAAGGTCAAGACGGTATTGCCTTGCAGCATTTTTCTAGACTTAGTCCAGGACTTCTTCCCTTCTAGTATCCATCAACATCTCTTAACCATGCTAAGCAATTTAAGTTTGTTGGTCATTTCATATAAGGCCTAAGTTTTCCATCCCTTTGCCATTCATCTTGGCCTTTTGGGCTGGTTTAGTGGCAGTGTCTCAAATTACAGGGCCAAGATAGCAAAACTCATTTCATTCCAAAATACGTCTTTGACCTTTTGTAAAAATTTTCTTTTACCTTAAAATGTATTTAATTGTGAAGACGTATAAGTTATCTTTTTATAATTAGAGCCTCTACACTGACATACAGTTGGGGTTTATGACAAACTTTAGAGCTTCTAGGGGATCATGAGAGGTATAGGTTTGGGTGTGTAGAAAGGAGAACTTCCATGGTTTGGTTACTTAACTTTAAGCAGGTATTCCTAGGGGATAGCTCTGCTACACATAGGTTGCAGTTACTTTTTATGTGGTTTTATTTTTGTGTGGGTGCACTTGTTTCCCACTCAGTTTTTCTTAATCATCATTTTGGGCTACCAACCAGCGTTTTCATACCAAATCAGTGACCTACTTTGGTCCAAAGCCAATTTGTAAATGCTCTTGGCCCTTGGTTTCTAAATTAACTGATATTAAATATTTTTCTTATTGCTTACAATTATATATTTTTTCTATGGTCACAGTATTTGTTTGAATTTTACTTAAACTTTGAAGAGTTTTGTGGCTCTACCAGAGCACAGTGCTAGGAGTGTCTCTGAGATTTGCCCTGGTCTGCTGGAAAAGAGGCCATGGATATAAAACGTGAGTGGATGTTTTACCACTCTATATGTTATGCGTCTGCAGGGCACTGTAAGTCACAGTCACAGTTAGTTTAGTGGATCTTTAGAATGTTTCCGTTGCTGGCAAACCTTGTACTTACAAGAAAGCTTATTCCATTTCTGAACTTTGAACTTCCTTCCTTAAAATCGAAAGTGTATGTTATTTGTAGAAATGTGTAGAAATGTGTTCAGGAAAGTAGGCAATTGTGTCGAGCTTTGTTTTTTTTTAACATCTTTATTGGAATATAAATTGCTTTACAATGGTGTGTTAGTTTCTGCTGTATCACAAAGTGAATCAGCTATACATATATCCCCATATCCCCTCCCTCTTGCATCTCGCTCCCACCCTACCTATCCCACCCCTCTAGGTGGTCACAAAGCACCGGTGTCAAGTTTGAAGACTTAAAGTTTGTCTAGTCTTAAACTTGAAAATTACCATTAATAGTTTTCTTATAACATCTCTTGTATCTAAGAATACCATTTAGATTTGCTTTGATTATACTTTGTCAGCTATCATAAATCTTGTTTACTAGGTTCAAGGAAAGGACCCATCAGTGGACATCACTCAGGACCTTGTAGATGAGTCTGAAGAGGAGCGTTTTGATGATATGTCATCGCCAGGTTTAGAATTGCCATCTTGTGAATTAAGTCGCCTTGAGGAAATTGCAGAACTTGTGGCATCATCTTTACCTTCCCCCCTGCGTCGTGAAAAACTTGCACTAGCACTGGAAAATGAGGGTTACATTAAAAAGCTCTTAGAGCTTTTTCATGTGTGTGAGGATTTGGAAAATATTGAAGGACTGCACCACTTGTATGAAATTATCAAAGGCATCTTCCTCTTGAATCGAACTGCTCTTTTTGAAGTTATGTTCTCTGAGGAATGTATAATGGACGTCATTGGATGCTTAGAATATGATCCTGCTTTATCACAACCACGAAAACATAGGGAATTTCTAACAAAAACAGCCAAGTTTAAAGAAGTGATTCCCATATCAGATCCTGAGCTGAAACAAAAAATTCATCAGACATACCGAGTTCAGTATATACAAGACATGGTTCTACCTACCCCTTCAGTCTTTGAAGAAAATATGTTATCAACACTTCACTCTTTTATCTTTTTCAATAAGGTAGAAATTGTTGGTATGTTACAGGTGAGTTAGATCATTCTTTTTTTTCCTACTTAAAAAGATACTGATTGCCTTCAGCAGAAATAATTTTCTGTTCCTTTTAGGCACACAAATTGAATTTTTAATTTTTGTCTAAAGGTATGTATTTTGGTGATATTACAAGAGATTATAATATATAATACTGTGGGACCAGAAGGTTGTGTTGGATTAGGGGTGATAAATGTAATTTAAAAAAAAAAATCTAGCTTGAAGAAATAGGAAAAGGATCTTAATGAAACACTTGAATGTGGAATTTTAGGGATATTAATCTATCAGTTATGCATAAAACAGAATAGATTGGAAGAGGAAAGAAAAATAAAAGAGAAGCCAAGAAATATGTCATTAAATATAGAATACAAATTCTATAGCATTTATACAACTCCCAGGTAATTATTTATTAGAGGTACAGCAGATGTTGGCAAGTTATAGCTGCATGTCTCCCTACCAAGAGGCATGCTTTTGTAATGGATGAGAGTGTGGGGAGGTTAGGCTAGAGTATGAGTTTCAGCTCTGCCTGTCACTTAATAGCTATGTGGCTTGGGCAACTTTCTTAATCTCTTAAAGCTTCAGCTTCCTGATCTTAAGGTTGGTGATATTAGTACCTACCCTATAAGGTCATCTGAAGATTAGATCAGATGCATGCCTATAAAGCACTGAACATGATACAAGACTCCTGAGTATTATTTTAAAGTATCTATTAATAATTGCCTATTAAACTCCAGATTTTCTTTTTAGAGTATGCCCAGTCTCTCGGGTGTGGTGTGTTAGGGTGCTTGCATCAGAACTGTCTAGGATGCATCCTGGATTCTGCACATAGCACACAATCCAAATGTCTGAGCTGGCCGGTAATCTGCATTTGTAACACCCCCAAAGTCAGAGAATCTCTCAGTAATTTATCCCATGGTGCATGAATTAGTCTAGTCCAGTTGAAATATGTTTGCATAGTGCAAAGATTTGTGAGTTGCACACTTCCTGTGTGTTTTGTTTCTTCATGCTCAAGATGTTGTAACAATAACAGCTGTGTGATATGATTTGAAAGCTATTGTAAGACCTTACCTCAGATCTACAAATAAAATAATTATTTGAAACCTGGATTTGAATTTAAGAAAGAGGCAAATAAATGTCAGTTAGAGCTGCTTGGTAGCACATGTTATGAGTAAAACAGTAAATTTAATTTTTGTCTATTCCTTTTTAGAAAATTGCTGTATTTTCAGTGACCCTGGTTTTATCACCTTTATATATATATATATTTATATATATATATATATATATATGAATTTAGATAGAAAAGTCAATTTTACCAAAACTGCTTTCCTGAAGCTAGTGATAAGTCCAGTTCACGTTGATTAATTTGACATGTTTTCCATTCATTTAAGACAGACAAATAACATAGGCAGTACAGTCTGGTAAGTACAACAGTATTCCTTGACATAGTGTATTGTGATTGATAATGGAAGAAGAAGGGTGTTCTGGTACCAATTTTCATTTGTTCTTTGCTAAGGAACTAGTTTTTGCTAGCTACCTAATAGATCCTCTGTTCTGGTCTAGTTCTGATTTCTGGTCTCCTTGGATAGTCCTAAGCACTGCTGGTCCCTTTCTTCAGCTCCACATGGTTCTCATTTTGTTATATAGGGATTTGTCACTTCTTTGTTTTCTTGGTCTTCAGACCTGTAAAATGCCAGTTTTACTCATTAAGTATGAATAATTTCAAGTTGTTAAGTCTTTGTTTCCCTACAATACGCTCTGTAAAATGCAGGCTGCCAGTGCTGTAGGTCTTTCTGTTTCTCTTGATGCTGAGCATTTATATTGAAAGTGCTGCTATGAAGGAAGGTGAGTTTTACACATTTTTTGACAAGGAGTAATTAAAGCAGGTTCTTACCTTGTACACAGTCATAACCCTTACTGTTGACTGATTCTTTGTAATACTGTTGAACCTTCTTAATTCTCTGTACTTCACAGAAGTTCAGAGAATCTTTTTTAATCATTTGATTTCCATTTGGTGGGATGTATCATGTCTGAGATGGATCTTGATATTGGATGCCATTTGAGGTGTGGCCTATTTGTACACTGCAGAAAAAGTAAAGGTGGAATAGCCAAACTAATTTGGTGTCACAGAAAATGTTTCTTGAGCACCTGTAGCAGTGAATAAGGGGTTTATAAACTAGTGGGAGATACACACATACATACATACGTACACATACGTATACATGTATATATATATATATATACACACACACATACATATATACATTTAGACTTAGGCATGTCTGTAGGGCATGTAGTGTTGAATTTATTTCTACTAGCTGAGGTAGTATGGAATTAAAACAAAATCTTAACTAAAAATAGTGACAAAAAATTGAACAGGCAGTCAGGAAGGCTCTACCACCTACCTGCTAACTGTGATTGGGCATTGGGTAAATTTCTTAATCTGTCTCAATTATAAAATAAGGAGGTAAGATAAGATAACATATGAGGTTATTTCCAAGTTCTATACTCTAACTTTTACATGCCCAGATGAGTATCCTATGAGAGATCTTTTGAATCATTTCTAAAATAATTTAATACAATTTAACATAGAATAATTTAATAATTATTGTTATATGTCTGTAGGTGGATAGCTTCAAATAATAGATGTTTCTTTAAAAGTTCTGAATTTAGCTTTTTACATAATTGAATCATTTCTGGTTTTAAAACATGAAGGAAGTTTTATCTTTATTTGAGTGGTTGTAGAACCTTAACTTCTAAAGTTAAGATTATGAAACCCTATGAAAATCATGGGTCTACAGACCATGTTTGTTTTTGTAAATAAAGTTTTATCTGAACAGAGCCATACTTGTTCATTGACATTGCCTGTGGCTGCTTCCTACTATAACAGCAGAATTGAGTAGCTGTGGTGGAGTCCGCAAAGCCTAAAGTGTTTATAATGTGGCCCTTAACTAGACTTAAGAAATAGAACCTTGCCGAAATATAAAGGATAATCTTTGTACAAATCCCCAATTTATCCTTTCATAGTTTTTTCCTTCTCTTTTAAAAAACAGCATTGCCAATACCATCTTCCCTTTTCCAGTTATTGCGATTTATATCTTCTGTATTAGCGTTTTGAAAATATATTACACTGTTACTATTAGCATAATTAATTTATCCTTTGATTTCACAGGAAGATGAAAAATTTCTGACAGATTTGTTTGCACAGCTAACAGATGAAGCAACAGATGAGGAAAAAAGACAGGAATTGGTAAGAAATTTGATATTATGGAGGGCATGAAGCTAAAACAACACACCTTTTATATTCACTTATCCTTTTTCCTAATTTCAGGTTAACTTTTTAAAAGAATTTTGTGCGTTCTCCCAAACGCTACAACCTCAAAACAGAGATGCTTTTTTCAAGACTTTGTCAAACATGGGTATATTACCAGCTTTAGAAGTCATCCTTGTAAGTTTGTTTCTCCTTATACTTAATTACCATCATATTTTTAATCCACAAAATAGTATATTTCTTATGTAGCATGCAACTGTTTGATTATAGCCAATATTTAATATCAGTTGTGTATTACATAAAGTTAAAAAGCTATAAAATTCTAGTATTAGTCCTTACAGAGAGTACTGAAAGGACACATACAGGAATTTTCCATATTTTTAATATCGATAATTTGTTAACTTTGCAGCCTATTAGTTGAAATGTTAAAGTAGAAAAAAAAACAGGAGTAAAAGAAAGTATAACTTTATCCATAGAAAAAGAATTTTACATAAGCAGAATTTCCTTGACCTCTTTTTTTTTATTCAAATGTTCTCTTATAATTTGTTAGGTTTTGGATTTATATAGCTTCAAGTTCCATATTTTTGTTATTATAGGAGAAATAAGTGCTTTTTATCTGCAGGGCATGGATGATACACAGGTGCGAAGTGCTGCTACTGATATATTCTCATACTTGGTTGAATATAATCCATCCATGGTACGAGAGTTTGTCATGCAGGAGGCACAACAGAATGATGATGTAAGTAAGAAGTTAACAGAGCAAAAAATAACCAACAAGGTAAATATTATTTGCACTAACAGTAAGTATTTATACATGGGAAGCTATAACTGTATTTATTATTCATTTCTTAAAGATTTAAATAGTTGATGTTTGAGAAGAGTGTAGCCATAATATCATGGCTTATTCTTCCCTAACTGGCTCCTGTCTCAGTTTATAAATTGTCTTACAGCAGTTGTTAATGCTCAACTTAAATTTCTTTAAAAATTTTTGAGATCGGGCTTCCCTGGTGGCGCAGTGGTTGAGAGTCCGCCTGCCAGTGCAGGGGACACGGGTTCGTGCCCCGGTCCGGGAAGATCCCACATGCTGCGGAGCGGCTGGGCCCGTGAGCCATGGCCGCTGAGCCTGCGCGTCCGGAGCCTGTGCTCTGCAACGGGAGAGGCCACACAGTGAGAGGCCCGTGTACTGCAAAAAGAAAGAAAAAAAAAAATTTGAGATTAAGTTTCTTAATTCAGAAGTTAATGTGCTATGTAGTGTTGTTTAAATCATTTAATCAATAAATTGTTCTTCTATATGTGGAATTATGAATAACTTCCCTAGGAAAACATTGGCTTTGCTAGGGATAGAGTCTCAAAATCATCAAGAATGATGAAGCACATTCCTTTGGAAAGTGTTTAGGGTGCTTTCTTTACTGCCTAACCATAGGGAACAAGCTGTTGTGTTGTGTACACACACACACACACACACACACACACTCACTCACTCACATTCACTCACTCACTCACTTACCCATCAATTTCAGAGTCGGTGAGAGAATGTATCCTGGTGATGTGAAAGGTTCTCCCAGAGTCTGTGGTACATGGCTTATGTGGAAGCCGTAAATGTTTGTGCTCTGTTTTCTTTTCAGATAATTAAACCAATCATCCTGATTTTTTATTTTCTCTTTCCCCCATAAAATCTTGGAAGTAACTTTTTACTTAAGAATAAACTAAGATATTCTGCCCTCAAACAGAGAGGGTAAAAAGACAATCTCTTAGAAAAAAATATATGTAGAATTCCAGCCTATCATATTTTTACAAAATGAGGAAATAGACTTTTTAAAGAGATCGTAATGTGTTGTGATGTCAAAATGAAGTGGAATGCCTAGTAACTTCTATATTTAACACTTGTTTACAAAATTGTAATGTCAGGGTAGGTGCAGGAAGTGCCAGTTTGAACTGTTGAATATTATGTCACATTTTGCTTTTATAAAATAGTCCTATCTTGAAAGCCTGTGTGTGTGTGTGTGTGTGTGTGTGTGTGTATAAAATAAAGGCTATTCTTGTTGGCGCTGTAACCCACTAGTTGAACATACATTGATGTACTTCATTCATATGCAGTCGTCTTCTTGATTCCCAGTCTTGATTCGTTATTTCCATGTATGTCTGCATTTTCTCTGTCTATCCTACCATTGCATATATAGGCAAGAGCAGGGATTTTTCTTACTGAATGCCTCTCAATTTTTCCTCTTCAGCCAGGAAAACCAGTCATAGTAGAGCATCAGGAAAACTAAGTCAATTTTGTATGTCATTTGGAATATCTATAATATATTTGTTCTCCTGTGTGCTCTCTAAATAACGTAATCTTGTTTCCCCCAATTTCAGACATTCAGGTACCAACTAATTTTTTCTTAAATTTATTTTAAATGGAAACTTTATATCATTTCCATAAATGGAGAATAGGTACAGTTATCATCTGCCATAAATAGAAGGAGTCTATAAAAATGCAGTGAAAGAACAATGTTATAAATTTTAGCTAAACATTCTTACTGTTAAAGCCCGTTAGCTTTCTTCAGAAGGGAGATTTTGTTATCCAGAGGTGTAAAAGATCTGTTAGCACCAAACTGAAACTTTGTTTTTATTTTCATTGGGATTTAAAGATAAATCCCCTTGATTAAAGATAAATTCTTTTTGGTACTATTTGTGTAATGTGCCAATACCATACTTTGGGAAAACTGCTCTGTATCCATTAAAGAAGTCAGTCAAGCATTTCATTTTGTTTGCAGTTAAGATAGCCATAGCTAGGTATAATGCTGTAGCATGTCTCATAGTATATGCTTTTTCCATTCCCTCCTATAATAAGTGATCCTTACTATGTGTATTTTTCTCACCAGGATATTTTGCTCATCAACCTCATTATAGAACATATGATTTGTGATACAGACCCTGAACTTGGAGGAGCAGTCCAGCTTATGGGCCTCCTTCGAACATTAGTTGACCCAGAAAACATGTTAGCTACTGCCAATGTAAGCTACGGGCATTTTTCTCTTTTTCATACTAGTATAATTTTTATTGCTGGTAGGAACCAATGCAGTTAAAGTTCATGGAAGTGTTTTCGATTCCTTAGAAAACAGAAAAGACTGAATTTCTGGGTTTCTTCTACAAGCACTGTATG
The DNA here is from genome assembly GCF_964374135.1 of Grampus griseus. Lineage (NCBI taxonomy): Eukaryota > Metazoa > Chordata > Mammalia > Artiodactyla > Delphinidae > Grampus > Grampus griseus. The sequence continues at coordinate 12,714,051 of NC_139018.1, forward strand.
CATGTCCTTACTGCTCCCTTACTGGCAAATACAACAGAAGACAAACCTAGCAAAGGTAAGGTAATACAGGTTGGTAGTTAAGTTCTTGGTTCTTGAATTCTGAAACTCAAAAAGTTGGTGTTAACCTAGAGGTTTACTAATATATTTTCAAAAGAGGTAATTTCAAGGTAAAATTTCTTTTAAAAGTGCTATAATCAGAGGTAGTAGAACTGTGAAAGAATATACTAGAGATAATTTTTTGCTTTCAGAATTTTATTTATTTTTTTTTTGCTTTCAGAATTTTAAAACAATATTTTTTGTTAAAGCAATATTTGTATTTAGTTTGCATTTACATGTATGAAACAAATAGAAGGAAGAAGCTATTAGAAGATTCATTTTAAGTTATTTGTACTCCAGGTGTGTAGATACAGAGCAGAGCTTGTGCTTAGTATTAAGCAGTTTTTCTTTGCATTGAGGATTATTCCAAAGTAGGATTATTTCTGCATTTTATTCCTTTAGCTTTGTGTGTGTGTGTTTGATTTAGAAAATAGTTTTAGGGTCTTCATTGGGAAATTCCTTATTGAAGCTTTGAGAATAAGTAAGTTATTTTGTCATATGAATTATCAATATAGTATATTTAACTTATGACACCACTTAGAATAAAATGTTAAATTTACCTTTTTTAATGACTCTAGAATCAAGTCTTGGAAATGTGATACTAATTTTTCTTGTCTACTTTATTCATAGTAGGTAAAGCTTGAGGCTTCTTTCCAAACCCACATGTTCAATTCATCAAACATTTATTGAGAACCCATTGTGTGGAAGGCACTGTGCTATATATATAATCTTTAGGGGTTAAATGGGAGAAATAAAAAGTGAGTAAAATAGTTTTGGAGGCTTACTGCCTGGTGAGGAAGATAAGCCAGTAATTATAATTCAGCGTGGACTCATTATGTCTAGTAAAAGGAGGCACAAAGTACATGAGTCAAAGGAGCAGAGAGAGTAGTTCCATCAAAGCCAGATGATGTGTGGTAGGAGGACCTCCTGTGATATCTGTATATCCGTTGAGGGACATAAGACATGGTAGAGCATTCTTGCCCTCTAGAATGAAACAGATCTAATAGATTTGTATCCCAGTTTGCCTTACTAATATTTCACACCTGGGTCTTGTGACACTAATTCTTCACAGAGTTATTTAAATTAAATGTGAAAAAATGGAAAGCACAGTTCTTGGCACATGGTAGGCATTCAATAAATGTTAGTTCCCTTTTCCTTAACTTTAACATATTTGGGTTAATAGAAGGGATTTTACTTGATTAGAATTCGGATTCTTAATTTGGGGAGGAAAAGAATATAAGCCATTAAATATAATTGTGTTTTGTTTTGTTTAGATGATTTTCAGACTGCCCAGTTGTTGGCACTTGTATTGGAATTGTTAACATTTTGTGTGGAGCACCATACCTACCACATAAAGAACTACATTATTAATAAGGACATTCTCCGGAGAGTGTTAGTTCTTATGGCCTCGAAGCATGCTTTCTTGGCATTATGTAAGTGTTGCTTCTGGTAGAATTACTTATTGTCTGTATATTATTATTGTTATTTCGGTGTTATTGCCTGAGAAGAAAAGATCACTGATTGCAGGAGACCGAGGTTCTAATACTAAACTACACTGATAATGTACTTTTGCCATATTTTGATCAGGTGATTTTCCTGACTCTTCTTTCTCAATATACAGTAAAGGGGTTAGAGTGTACCTACAAAATGTATTAAAGTATTATTAAAATGGCACCTTAAATCATTTTATTTGCCGTATTTATTTTTGACTTTATATAGCATGACAATCACAAATTGGACATTCTTGTGAGACCAGAGTCTCACACTGAGTCATGAAGAATACATTTGTAATTTGGAAAACATAGCTAATAGCACCGAGTTTCCAAAATACATTTTTCCTAAATTACAGAATGCCTAGCACAAATGCCTGCAGATGGTCTGTTCATTAATTCCACAAATATTTTTCCCCCAGCTTTACTGAGACATATTTGACATATGACATTGTGTTACCTCAGATACTTCAGAGAAGGGGTGACAGACCACAGCTGTGGCCAAATCCAGTCCATGGTCTGTTTTTGCACAACCTGGAAAGTGAAAAATAGTTTCTGTGTTTTTAAAGCATTGTTCAAAAAAAAAGCTACAGAGACCATATGTGGCCCACAAAGCCTAGAATATGTATTCTGTAGACCTTTATGGGAAAGGTTTGTCACCTCTCGTAGAGCAACAGATAGTCTTTTAACAAGGCTGTTCTTAGTTATACATGTTTTTCAAAAGTTGACTTTCACTGTATTCTGAAGACCCTAGTTTACAGAAGTAAAACATGTTTCTGAATTAGAAATAGGTTAACCCAGAATATTCTTGATCATGTAGCAGTCAGCCTTCTTTGGTAAGTTGGCACACCAGTTTTAAGAGTACCCTAGAGGCTCAATAAGAGATGTCTGTTGGTAACTAACTCTTTTTGGCCTTTTGGTTTTTATGGGTAGGTTTGGTTTTGTTGTTGCATAAAGGCATCATAATCATCCAGTAATTAGAAGCCTGAACATATACATCCATTTTTGCTGTCTTTTTTTACTTCATTTTAAATCATTTTGCTTGGGAATTCCCTGGCCGTCCTCAGTGAGTGGTTAGGACTCTGCACTTTCATTGCCGAGGGCCTGAGTTCATTACCTGGTTGGGGAACTGAGATTCCACAAGCTGTGCAGCGCAGCCAAAAAAAATGTTTTGCTTAATTGACTTTTAAAATATCCTTAAATTATGAAAACATTGTTTATAAGGATATTTCTGACATTGATTTATTCTGTCAACATTTTATCTTTAAAATGGTATTCAAAATAGAAAGTCTAATGAATTTTTCTTAGAAGGAAACCTATTAGGGTGACACTTGTTATAGTTGAATTAGTTTTTCAGTCTGGTGTACACACTGCAGTATGAACTGAGAATACATGTGGTCAGATGCTTTTCAGCCAAAAGGAATATTGCATATAAAGGGCTCTTAAACTCATATTCATTTTCCTTATAAACCTATCATAGCAAAAGTGAGAGTCCCAAAGCAAGTTGAGAGGAAGTTAATAATGAACACTTCTTTGATTTGTTCTTTCATGTCAACATAGAAGGTTTTGTTTGAGTGTAGGAAAGGGAGTTTGAGCAGATGGGACAGAACGGGAAAACTGAATAAATTTAAAAATTAGTTTTATTTAAATAAATTTAACACCTACTACCATGTTTTATTCTAAGATATGCATTTATCATCTCAAATCAAGGTGAGTCTTAAAATTAATGGCATGTCATTATGATTGGTAGCTTTTTTTCTTTGTTTTGTTTTCTTAGTAGTAGAAAGGAAGGTTTTTTGCGATCAGTGGCATCTTACATTTGATGAAGTATGATGCATACCTAGTATTAGGAAAAAGATGATTGACCTGAAGTCAGTTGTCAAGTGGCTCAGAGTTCATTAGGAAGAGATAGTCTGTAAATACCAAAACAACATCAAAAGCACTATATCGAGGTGTGTTTGGATGTATAGTGGAAATGATTTATTCTCCCTGAATGAGGCAGATCAGGAAAACCTTGCAAAAAGAAGTAAAGTAAGTTGTGTCTTGATCATGGGAGAGTGTGAAATTCTTGGTTGAATACACAATTAAGATGAACAAATGTGAAAGTGTGGTATGTTAGAGGTTTGGTATAGGTAGAACACATGAGTCTAGTGGGAGAGTGGCAGAAAAGGGAAAGGCCTTTTCTAAGAGTCCTTCATCTCATTTTGCTTACAGTATTGCAAAGAAAATTTCTCACAGTTCAGTGAGAACTATGAAGAGAATCATGACAAATTAATGAGTTTATATTGTAGGAAATTATCATGCTAGCAAAAATCTTAGTTATGTTTTATTATTTTAATATTTTTCAAACTAAGTTAGGTTATCATTAATTAAACCTCACTCTTTCTCAAATGATTCTCACTCAGTGTGGCTCTCTTCCCAGGATTGAGAATGAGTGGCTTCTGAAAGAAGATGTCAGTCATTAGGAATGCACTCTTTAGGACTGGCTATACAGTAGGAGTTTTAATCAAGGATTTCTAAAAGAACTAAGCATAAATTTGCAGAGATTTACTATCTATTCAGTCTTAGGAAAGAGTACATTAAAATATTAAGTATAGTTTTTTTTTTTAAGGGAGATTTTATAAGTAGATTTAGATGTCCACTTGTAAAGACAAAAGATTGGTTAAATGTACACAGTTTGGGGACTTTGAATTTTTTATACCTGCTGGTTCTTAATTATTATACTTGTATCATATTTAAAGACGACGTAGTCAAGTCTGTGAGTGAGAACAACAATCCTGTTTAGTCTTTATAGGTTAGATATGTATGTGTATAAACACACAGACACATACACAGTTTTATCATTCTTGGCCTTTACCAGATTCTTGGATCTTAAATTGTAGCTTTTTAGTTCCTATCTATATGTTCTCTGGCTGTTTTTTAAAATACGGAAATCTATAAGAAGAATGAAGTAGAGAAGAATTTTGTGGTAGATGCTTTTTTTCAGCTATCATTAGTTACATACGCAGCAAAAAGTTTCAGACTTACATAAAATGTCATGTTGTGTAAGGTAAAGATTTATTATTTGTTTTAGAGATGATTGAAACTAAGCGTAAGAGATTCCTGGCATGTTAATAAAGGTTAGAGATGTGAGTGGTAGCAGAGTGCACTTTTACATTGAAAATCCTACATTTGTGCTAACTTGACCTATCGCAAAAGCTTTCTCTAACCTCCTTCGAGCAACTTGACTTCATTAGAACTCACTGGTAAATTTTTGAAAGTAACTTTATTCAACAGCAAGAATAGTGGTTGGACATTTTTCATGCAAGTTTCTTTTTGGGGAGAGGTTTGGGTGGAAATGACACGATTCTTGATATAAATAAATGAGGGCAAATGAGGAGCAAAACAAAACAAAAGCCCATTAGAATTACCTTCTGTCTACCTTGGCAGTTTCTGAACAAAACTGCTCTTGAGGAGATGGCAGTGGTGCCAGCTGCATACTCTGGTCTTAGCGAGTTCTAGGAAGGGAGTTTTCTTTTCACTTACCCGGGAACTGCATGCAGACCACAGGGTTCAATTAGTGTGTGTTATGGTAGGACACAAGTCTTCACAAAGCCTGCAAAGTTGGAGTAACAATTTTTAAAATAACAGCACTTGCCTTAATTACTAAAAGCTTAAAATTTGGCCTATTAGCATGAGCTCTAAAGTATTGATTTTTATTCTAACAAGTGGAACTGCCTAATAAGTTCCTTTGTCAAGTAACATTAAAAAACAAACAAAACAACAACAACAACAAAAAACAAGCTCTCAAATCATTGTTTTGGGAAAATAAACCCTTATTAGGCTTTGACTTATCACAAAGAAAGATGATGCTTATTGTTTAAAATGTCTTATTTCACCATGCTTATGTATTTGAAAATACTCAGTAGTTTAAAAAATAAAATGCAATTACTCTTCTATAAACTATTTTGAACTCCCTGCCCACAGTGTCTCTTTAGTAAGAGACACTGTTAAATAAGTTGGATTGTTAAGGCAGTTTATAATCAACTGTACCTAATTGGGCATTCACTTGTGGACCTCTTTTCTGCCAACTAAAGAAAAATTGAGCTGCTTTACTCCTCTGCCTTCCTACCCAGAAACCGTGTCAGCATGGTTGCCTGGCTACCTGCTCATGAAGGACTTGATTAATAACAAATTGGCAATTTAACGAGCCACTTCCATGATCTCCAAAGAAACCAAAATACAAACACAATATTTAATCTTGCCAACCGAAGACGATGTGACTGCATGAAGTGAGTATGCTTTTTTGAACTGTTTACAATAACTGGGGCATTAACTTACTGATAATTCCATTTAGGTAAAGAGGGCTTTGTTGAAGTCTAGCTGTCTGAGTATATTTGGATCTTGACGAATGGTGACTTAAGTAACTCCCCATACCTCAAGATGTAAATATACCTTTTAATCTGTAAGTTAAAGCCTAATTAATTGTAAAAAGGAAAACTAGGGGAAAAAAATAAAAAGCATACTCGCTGCAGTAAGCATAGAGGACCACATTTTAAAAACATCCTCTAAACTGATTCCTAAACTCTGGGAAGGCAAATTTTGGGTCATGCAGATTTCTGTGGGTTTACGGCATTTCTACAGACACATCCAAAAACAAATCAATGTAAACACCATTAACCCTGATAAGAGTGTCCAAAAATAAGGAAGATCAAATTATAGAGTGGATTGCCCTAATAAAACAATGTTTTTTCTGTTGTTTTGAAGGTATATACAAAAGGATATATTTGGAGTTTTCTCATCTTAAGTAGTATGATAGGTTAATTCATTTATTAGCCCTAGCTTAGCTCTAATTTCAGATGTAAAGTACATTTTGGTAATCAGTAACTTATTTCCAGAATTCTTCTGGCTCTCTAAGACTTGTGTTCTATGGTGACATACACTGCTTTTAGAATACATTTTTCTGATAACCTTTTTGTAATCCTTATCTTTAGGTTCATACTTCTGGAAGCAGTAACTTATTACTGCATGAAGAACTATGTTTATTTAACAGGTTTTTTTGTAATTCTAAAATATGAAGATATGGTATGTAATTTGAACAACAATGCCTCTGTGTTTCAGGTGCTCTTCGTTTTAAGAGAAAGATTATTGGATTAAAAGATGAGTTTTACAACCGCTATATAATGAAAAGTTTTTTGTTTGAACCAGTAGTCAAAGCATTTCTCAACAATGGATCCCGCTACAATCTGATGAACTCTGCCATAATAGAAATGTTTGAATTTATTAGAGTGGTAGGTTCTATACTTTTTAGTTAGAATTTTGGTTTTGTTTGAGCAAATCAAATATGCATTGTTGGTATTTTGGCTTATTTGAGATTATTATATTTGGAGAGAATTTTTGAAAGAAAACCAGTGTTACCAAAAGCTTATGAGAGATTCAATTTGAACTAACAAAAACCAGAATAATCTCTCTCAGCAGCTAGTTTCAAACTATCTCAGGATAGTTTGAAAATTGATTTAACACTGTCACGGTAGTCATTTTAAGAAAGTAAAATTATAGTTGGCATAAGTATTCAGATGTGTTTTTTGTTTTTAACTTGGAGGTTTTTTGAATTTTCCTTGACATTCCTCCATATGTCTCTAAAGAGTAAATTTCATTCTTTAATGATACAGTAGGCTGGTAGTTCTCAAACATTGGTGTGTCTCAGAATTATCTGTGGCATGCTTTTTTAAAATTTCGGTAAAATAAACATAACAAAATTTGCCCTTTTAACCATTTTTTAAAGTGTACAGTTCACTGGCGTTAAGTGTATTCACATTGTTGTGCAATCATCACTGCCATCCATCTCTAGCACTTTTCTGTATATATGCCTAGGCACCACCCCAGACTTACTGAATGAGAATCATCTAGGGTAGGACCTGAGCATTTACTTTGGAAAGAGCCATGGATAATTCTGAGGTACACCAAAAGTCAGGGGCTATTGAAGTAGCCAGTATTTGTTATGCCCATTTGCATTTTTTTGTCCCTAAGATTGGATAATAATTTTAAGAAATTAAACCATTTTGGGCGGGTTTATGAGTTCACTACAATTAAGCCTCATATTTTGCTAATTTTTCCTATCATTTTTTATTATAATTCTTTTTTATAGGAAGATATAAAATCATTAACTGCTCATGTAATTGAAAATTACTGGAAAGCATTGGAAGATGTAGATTATGTACAAACATTTAAAGGATTGAAACTGAGATTTGAACAACAAAGAGAAAGGCAAGATAATCCCAAACTTGACAGGTAGATTACCACATATTTGAACCTATTCATTCAGTGACAAGTTTATGATGGTAGCTCTTTTTTGCTTGTTTATTATTTAGCTTGGCAGCAGAGGGGGAAATAAGCAGATGGAGGTTGTAGTTTTCTCTAATGGTCAATGTAAATGTTTTCCTGACGGTGTTAGGTGGGTATCAGTATGATTTGTAGACTTTTCTCAGGCATATATCAAGTTAGATAATGCAAAAGAAAAAAAGCAAAACACTGATATGGCAATAAGGCTACTTTTGTGTCCAAAGTAAAATCAGAGTATTATTGTATTTGCTTTGCTTTAAGGTTACAAATTATTTTAATGCAATTGTGTACATTTTTTTCTAAATACCTGAGTTCACATACTTGTGGTATATTTTAAAATCCATAAATTAAGACTTGTTAATTCGTAGTGTTAGCAAGTTTAATAACTGATCTGTAACAGTACAATTTTGATAATGGGAATTTTGATTCCACTACTTAACACTAGATATGGTGGAGTGTAGTTTTTTGTTATATGCTAGGTAAAATCTGTTTTTTTTTCCCCCACCTCTGTGTGTATAAATCTGTATTATTCCATTTATCTATTAAGACTGTAATTTGGGATAATATTTGAAGACAAAAGTCTTTATATGAGTCTATTAATTCTACTTTCTTCTCTTTACTCATAGTATGCGTTCCATTTTGAGGAATCATAGATATCGAAGAGACGCCAGAACACTAGAAGATGAAGAGGAGATGTGGTTCAACACAGATGAAGATGACATGGAAGATGGAGAAGCTGTCGTGTCTCCATCTGACAAAACTAAGAGTGATGATGACATTATGGATCCAATAAGTAAATTCATGGAGAGGAAGAAATGTATGTTGAAAAGATGGGCAAGGAAATATTGAAGGCTTTCTCACTCTAGGTTTATCCTTTTTTTCTTGACAGAATGATTAGTATCTACTTTGTGTCACAACAGATATTAAAATTAAAAGACTCTTGCTTTATAGAGTGTGAATTTAATAGCTCTGTTGTGAAGGTATAGACTAAATTTTCCTAATTTGTCTTGAGTGAGATATTTCAGAAGGGTAGGAACACTGACTATAATACTGAAGGTCTCCTTCCTTCTCAGTAGTAAAGTCCTGTGGATAAGGATGCTTAGTATTTTGCTAAGCTTTGTTCATAAACTGAATTTCAGTGTCGCTCTCTGGCAAAGGAGTAAGCTAGTTAATTGTGTTTTTAGTGCCACCTCACTTGGAGGTTTTTGAAAAGATGAGTATGGGTGACAATTATTGACAGTATTCTCATTTTTAGTAAAAGAAAGTGAGGAAAAGGAGGTGCTTCTGAAAACGAATCTTTCTGGTCGGCAGAGCCCAAGTTTCAAGCTTTCCCTCTCTAGTGGAACAAAGACTACCCTCTCCAGCCAGTCACCTGCAACAAATCTGCCTGGTTCTCCAGGCTCACCTGGATCCCCAGGATCTCCAGGCTCTCCTGGATCCATCCCTAAAAATACATCTCAGACGGCAGCTATTACTACCAAGGTATGTTTTTGACTCCCAGACCTACCTAATTTAAGCTTTCCCAACAATAAAATTGTTGTGACTAGTAGTCCCTTTGGTTACTGTCTTTTGGAACTGATTTTAACATTTGTGAACTAGGGAATAATTCTCCCACCAGCAGTTGAGAAATTTCTGAAAGTTTTTATGACCAATTCAGAAGTTTGAATATATTCTTATTTTGGTTGTTTGCATTTTAGCACCTTAAGTTCACATTTGTATGTGTCAAAACATTTACAGAAATTTTAAAGTTAAATTATTATTTACTTTTATCAGCTTTCCCAATTAATACCCAGATAAAGACTTCGTAGGAAGAATATAATCTAAATATCTGGACACTCCTAACTTAATTTTGTCAAGCAAGGTTTATAAAAAAGAATTAACTGTCTACTATCACTAACATTTCCTTTAGGAAGGATCACAATTTTACCACCAAAAATGTAGGAAAGACATAATCTCAGAAAAAACCAATTCTTTTGGCTGCCTTATGTTTCCCTGGACTAGCAGTTAACAGACTGGCATTTGGGATTCATTGATCTACATCAAGACTAAAGTGAGCTACAGTGGTTTCTGGTGAAGGAGCAGGGCTAAAAGGAAGAAGCCTGGATGAAATAATGAGGAAGGGACAGGGCAGAATCACTTTCCTAGCCTCCGATAGTCTGTCTACCCTCATTTCTAGTGGTCTGTTTATTTTCTGTGGTTTTAATTTTGATGCTGTTTAGACTCTGTTAAAGAAAACTTTTTTAATGCATAAAGTCTTAAAACTTAAGTTTTGAATTTTAAATTCAGTAATTAGTGTTTATCTACTGGGTGTTTTGCAAGGATCATAAACTGCTTAAAATTTTATCATGGAAAACTTGGGAAATATGTAATGAATTTCAGCTGCATACAATCTCACCTCCCAGAAATAACCAGTTAGTATATTGGGGTGGGGGTATATCCTTTACCAGACTTAAGACATATGTATTTGAAAATGTAGTGTTTTCTTAAAGTAATCCTTATTTCCGAACAGGGAGGCCTCGTGGGTCTGGTAGATTATCCTGATGATGATGAGGATGATGATGAGGACGAAGACAAGGAAGACACGCTCCCTTTGTCAAAGAAAGCAAAGTTTGAGTCATAATGGCAGCTGCCTGTGATCAGTACCTGTTGAGAAAACTGGTTCTCTACCCCTCCCCACTACAAATCTATAACAGAGCAGTGGCCTCTTGTGAATGACTGATACAGCTCAGCTCGCACACTTGACTTCTGCTCATCAAGTGCCAATTCAGTGGAGCAGGAGGAGGGGATAATTATACATTTAGGGGGAAGACTTACACCTTCGAGGTCTAAGCTTGGACCACACATTGCCCTTTTCTCAGGGAAGGAAATGGAAACGAAAAGCCAACAGGGCAGGGGTTTTGTAAGTGGAACTCTGGATTGACTGGTCAGTTGCTACAATCAGAATATGCTTTCTCGGACCATGTTTGAGACTCAGAAGAATAGGCTTTTCTGCCCTAATTCTTCACTAGTTAAGAATGCCAGCAGTTTCTTTGTATAAAGAGACCTGCCTTTAAAATCGTACATTCTGAACATTTTAGTCAAGCTACAGCAGGTTTGGAAAAACCTCTTCGGGGGAGGGGCGAATATGAGGTTTCCTCTTTTTTATCTGTTCCCTTTGCCCTTCAAACTGCAGATTTTTTTTTTAAGTGGGGATTTGTCCCTACTTGATTAAAGATTGAGTGGAATTCTAGATGTGGTCATTTGTGTCATAATTTTTTTTGTTTCATTTTGTTTTTGATTTTTTTTTTTCTCCTGAGTGTATCCTTAGTTGTTGAGTATATATATTTGGGACCATTAAAAACTTTTTTGATGTAATATAACCTAACGTTGTGCTGGTACCTGTTTTACCATGTGTAATTTTTGTTCTCCATCACAGTTCTTAATTTGTTTAGAGTTTTATGAAAGATGGAATAGTTTTTATTGACAAAAGCAAAGTAATCTTACAACTATGTGCATACAAAAAGCAATACTATTTTGTGACTAAATATTTTATATTAAAATTTACATCAGCAACTGTCTTGAGAATTCAGGGAAATAGAGTGGAATTTAAAATTTCAGCAGTTTTGTTAAACCTAGAAACATAAAATTAGTATTCCAAAGAGATTCTGAAATTTCATATCTTGGGAAAATGATGGTACATTAAATCAAAATTGAGGATGAATAATTTAAAAATAACGTATTTGACTTTTGAGTAATAAAAAAAGTGAAGAGTAAGAGACATTGTATTAGTTGTATTTTTTTTTCTTTTTTTTTAATTACTCCCTTTGGAATACCAGTTGGAGTTGTAAGCGGTGGTTCCTAAATAAATACCTGGCCAGAGGCCCATCAGATACCACTTCATTAAAACAGTATGTTTAAATAGGTTCTTTTTATTGTCTTAGGTGTGCTAAAATTCTTTTAAGGAAACGAACATAAATATCTCAATTCCACATACCCTCACTTTTTTAAAGTGAAGATTTTAGAACTTACTGAAGAATGTATTTGCAAATGTGAATAAAAATCCATATCTAGGAAAAGGATACTATTTTAAGTATCATACACTTTAACTGGATAATCTAGCAAGCACTGTGTGCTTCTACCTTAGCTCCTCTTTTGCTTAGCCCTCAGTACATTGCGATACCAAAAACAAGCTTATATGGAATAGTTGCATAGAAAACCAGAAAGCAACAACTTGCCACAGTCATGAAAAGTCTCATTGTTGGCTAATTTTTTTTTTAATGAAACTTTGGGTGCATTATTAACTGTAAGAGTTTAAGTGTATTTCACTACAGTATAGCGCTTCTTCTGGGCCACAAGTTCTGGCAATTAATCATTTTAATCAACTTACCTTGCAAATAAAGAGAACAGAAACTTAATAGGATGTAAGTTAATTATATTATGTCTTCCTTTATTACCTAGAAAGTCCCGTGTGAAATGTTTGTGCCTTAAACATACAGTTTAAACTGACCTTTCTGATTGACTGGTGGAACATGTATTTGTCTTGGTATTCTGGGGGTTCTTGGGTAGTGGGAAGAACCCTTGTTTTTATGAACTGTGGTCCAGTATATTAAAAAAAAAAAGATACTAACTATTGGCCTTCAACATTTAAGGGATGCCCTTTCATTGATGGACAGATGGGTTACTGAAGCGGAACTTCACACATGCTGCTACAATAGGAGAAAAGTCTAAACAGCCGCTTGTTTCATGGAGGAAGACTCTTAGCAATAAATTGCTAGAAACACAATACTTGAATTGACACAGTACCGTCTGACTCAAGTCCACACTTTCAAGTATAAACACTATTTTGATAACCGATGTGAATATAATAATGTAAATACGTATTTTAATGATACCTGTTGGTTCTTTTGCTCATTTTAAAATGAAAAATTTCACTTCTCAGAGTGATTACCTAGCAGTTTCTGAAAAAGAACTGTAATTGCTACAGAAAACACCCTGACATCCCATCTTGTCCAGAAATGCTATCCTGGCATTTTTTTGGTAGAATGAAGCCTGATGGGTTTTCTCTGCCTGATTGATTGTACTCAGATCCTGCCTGTCATTTTCTCTGGAACACCAATGTTGCTGCAAGTCAATTTTGTGAATTTGGAACTGAGGGGGAGACATGGAGCAGGGGGGAACATTCCTCTGTTTTTATTCTTTATTTAAGCAGTGGCGTTTGTAAAGCTTGCAAGATTAGAACAGCAAGGAGTTTACACTGGAAGATTTCTTTAAGTGGATAACTTTATGTTATCAACCTATTTCTAGTATTCACCATGAATAACTTTGTTTAAACAGCATGGTAAAATCCCTTTGGGGGAAAATTTAGGACCTTCGAAATTCTTCTATACAAGGAAACTTTTTCTGCCGTAACATCCATTTTGAGCAAGAGAATTATAGAAACATTTTTACGGGATGGATTATTGTCTACCGTTATAGTGGGACATTGACACGTGAGGAAATGGGGCAATCATCAGTATTTGTACTCAGTGCTAAATCAGTCTGATTTTCCTCTTTGGCCTTAATGCTTCTTCATCTTGGCTCTTTTGAAAGGAAACTGTAGAGAGGCTCTCTTCAAATAGATTAAACGTCCTAACTGTTGGAGTCAGATGTCTTGGTCCTTAAAATAACTCTAGTTGGAGACACAACTTTCCTTGACCTTTCTGCTCTCCTAGGTAAGTTCTTCCATGGACTCAAAGGGCATAGTGATTTCTTCAACATGATGCTAAATTGGCTTAATTTCCGTATGTTCCCACCATGGTGTAAGTCACATGCTACCTGCAAATTCAGTGGCCCCTTTCCATCTTTATATTACTTGACACTTAGGCAGCATTTGCTACTATCCATTGTCTTCTTGATACCTTATTCTCTTGGCTTCTCTCACATGTGCTTTAACATTACTGACCTTTCTACTGTTTGATAGTTCCCTACTTTACCTCTTAAATGCTGGGATTCACGAGGGTTCCATCTTGGGTACTCATCTTCCCAAATTCCAGCCAGCCACATAATGTCCCTGTTCCAATCGTCCTGTGCTCTAAAAGACTGCCTTAACCTGTCACGTGCCCCTCTGAATGCTCTTCTTGCCTTGCCTGCTGATGAACTCATTTATCATTCAGAAGTGCTCCCCTGATACTTGGGACCCCATCCTTGAAGGAAGGGGTTATATCTTTTTCAACTTTGTATCCTTAGTATCTAGCATGATACCCAGCCCACAGATGGATCTCCACATGTTTATTGGATGAATAAAGGAAAGACTGAGTAATGTGCATGCAGTATAGAGACTGGGAAAGTCTTTTAGCTGATGCCCTTACACAGTCAAGTTTGACTCATTCTTGACCATGAAATTACCTCTGTGGATATAAAGGGAGGACTCAAGACCTCTGTCCTGTCCTTCATACCTTTGAGCCTTAGGTTAACAACACAAGGGGGTATTTTTGGTTCATACAATTAGCATATCTTGAGTCATTTCAACAACCACTAAAATTCTACTTAAACAGACCAGCTTTCCTGGTCTGTTCATCCTGGGCTCCAGCATCTCTAACTCTTAACTCTCTTACTGGTCTGTTGGTCACAGTTCTTCACCTGTAAGTACAGACCCCTGCCTTTTATTGCTAGACTTAGCCATAGCTGTAGATTTCACAAACCACTTATCTATTAGTCTGATGTTTATTTTATTAAATCTCATGCTCTTAAACTTTTATATCTTGGTCTTTTTCCTGGGGTGTGAGTTCCTAGAAGGCAGGCCCAGATTTAGATGATTAGGTATATAGGTAGATTGGTTGGGTAGATAGATTTTCTATGTAGAATCAATGGATACTTCACAAGAATAATAAAAGGGATGCATTTTCTTCATTGCTGAAAGAACATTTTAGATAACGAGCCTGAAGAATGTGATCACTCAAACTGTAGTACTGCATTCTAGCATTAAATAACCTTGTACAGGAATGTGGTGCTGCTGTCTTGCAGAAAAGAAGCAGATTGATTAATTTTACTTTAATGCTGGTGTAATGCACAAAGCAAAACCTGAATTGCTACTTCAGGTTTTCTCCTTCTAAAGTACTACTCCGGAAGGAGATGAGGAAATGATGATATGTTTTATTAACAACTTCCTAGATGGTTCTCTGGCTCATAGGTGTCCCAACAAAACCAAGAGCGCAGAAGAAATTGTCTTTTAGAATTCTCGGGTAGCTTTCAAAAAGGCTCTGAATGTGATTTGAATTATTAGTGAAAACCTTTTGCCCAAAGCCCTGCCAATTCAAGCGCTTCTTGGACCTACACTGGAAGACTAGAATGGGGGTGGCGGTTGGGGATGGAATGAACAAGAGGTTGAATGAGCACTCAAGAAACTCACAGTATGTGCTCCACACATGTTGATTAATCAAATTGATACCAAGAACAAATTTCCTGGGAGAAAGTGGTGTAAAGCTACAGAGACAAGGTGTAATTGCAACAGCATAGTCAGAATGTCCTGAGTTTGAATTCTTACTCTGCTACTGAGACCTTAGACAAGTTCCTTAAGCCTTGGTTTCCCCATCTGTAACGGGAGTAACATTACAAGACAAGTGTGAGGACTGTAGAATGAACGTGTGTGTGTGTGTGTGTGTGTGTGTGTAGATAAAGCAACTATCCCAATGGTATATATTCAGTAGATGGTAGCTATTTAATATATTAATGTAGTCCAAATCTGGAGAGAGATGGGTATGATGATTTTGTCTTTAAAACTTAAAACTATCCATTTTCAGGAGTCAATTCAGTCTATACAGTGGGGGATTGATATCCAATATATTGGTTAAAAGTACATTCAGGACTGGCAACATGACGAGCTTGGCAAATCTGCCCCACACAAAATAATTTAAAAACTGGGTAAAATTGTCAAAACCAACCATTTCAGGACTCTGGACATTAGCCAAAGGTATATAACAAATTGAGAAGAGTTCATTCAAGAATCTTCTTTTTAAAAAGCGAGAGTCTGGCATTCGGCCTGGGGTTACTCCCATGCCCATCTTCCACTATTCCCTCAGCTCAACCAGCTAGGTAGTTCTACCAATGCAGGACAGCTGTGAAAACAAGCAGTTTCATTACTGGAAGTGGCTGACTTGATTCGAGTGGAGGAAAAAAAAATACATGCCCTCGGTTGTTCACAAATTGGTTGTTCACAGAAACAGTAGCCTGACCAAGAAAAATAGAAGATTCAAATTACTAATATCAGAAATGCAAGATATTTGGTTGGGACACTGTTACAGAAATGAAAAGGATTACAAAGGAATACTATGAATAACTATGCCAATAAATTAGATGAAATGGACAAATTCCTAGCAAGATATAAAATAATAAGAAATAGACAAAAATTTGAACAGACCAATTATTAGTAAGGAGGTTGAATCAGTAATCAAGAACCTCCCAACAAACAGAAGTCCAGGACCAGATGGGTTCACTAGTGACTTCTACCAAACATTTAAAAAAAATTAATCCCATTCCTTCTCAAACTTGTCCAAAGTTTAGAAGAGGAGGGCACACTTCTGAATTCATTTTATGAGGCTAGCATTACCCTGATACCAAAACCAGACATGGATGCCACAAGAAAATAAAATTATAGTCCATATCCCTGATAAACATAGATGCAAAAATCCTCAATAATATAATAAGCAAACTAAATCCAACAATACATTAAAAAGATTATATCCATGGTCAAATAGGATTTATTCCAGAGGTGCAAGGATGGTTCAACATCTGCAAATCAATGTGATAAGTCCCATTAATAAAATGAAGGATAAAAACCATATGATCATCTCAATAGATGAAGAAAAAGCATTTGACAAAATTCAACATCCATTTATGATAACTCTTAACAAAGTGAGTAAAGAGGGAACGTACCTCATCATAATAAAGGCCATATATGACAAGCCCACAGCTAACCTCATACTAATGGTATAATAAAAAGCTGAAAGCTTTTCTTCTAAGATCAGGAACAGGACAAGGATGCTCACTCTAACCATTTTTATTCAACATAGTATTGGGAGTCTTAGCCGTAACAATTAGGCAAGAAAAAGAAAAGGCATCCAAATTGGAAAGTAAAGTAAAACTGTCACTATTGGCAGATGATATTATATAGAGAAAACTAAAGAGTCCATCAGAAAATAATTAGAACTGATAAACGAATTGAGTAAAGCTGCAGCAACAAAATCAATATACAGAAATTGATGGTGTTTCTAAATACAAATACATTATCAGAATGAGAAATTTAAAAAACAATTCCATTTACAATTGCATCACAAAGAATAAAATATCTAGGAATAAATTTAACCAAGGAGGTAAAAGACCTATACATGGGAAACTTTAAGACACTGATGAAAGAAACTGAAGACACAAATGAATGGAAAGATATTCCATGTTCATGGATTGGAATAAATAATACTGTTAAAATGTCCATACTACCCAAAGCAATCTACAGATTCATTGTAATCCCTATCAAAATTCCAATGGCATGTCTCACAAATAGAAAAAACAATCCTAAAATTTGTATGGAACTACAAAGACCCTGAATAGCCAAAGCAATCTTGAGAAAGAAGAACAAAACTAAAGGCATCACATGTCCTGATTTCAAACTATATTACAAAGTTATAGTGATCATAACAGTATGGTATTGGCATAAAAACAGACACATAGATAAATGACATAGTACAGAGAGCCCAGAAGTAAATCCACACATATACAATTAATTTATGACAAAGGAGTCAATATATAATGAATGGGGAAAGAATAGTCTCTTCAATAAATGGTGTTGGGAAAACTACAGCCACCAGCAAAAGAATGAAACTAGACCACTATCTTACACCATACACAAAAATAAACTCAAAATGGATTAAAGAATTAAATATAAGATCTGAAACCACAGAACTCCTAGAAGAAAACAGATATTAAGCTCCTTGACATCAGTCTTGGCAAAGATCTTTTTGGATTAAGCAACAAAAGCAAAAATAAACAAGTGGGACTACATCAAACTAAAAAGCCTCTGCACAGCAAAGGGAACCATCAATAAAATGAAAAGGAAATAAAACAAAATGGGAGAAAATATTTCCAAATCATGTATCTGATAAAAGGTTAATCCAAAATATATTAGGAAGTCATACAACTCAATAGCAAAAACCAAATAATCCAATTAAAAAATGGGCAGAAGACTAAATAGACATCTTTCCGAAGAAGACATACAGATCACAACAGGCAGGTGAAAAGGCGGTCAGCATCACTAATCATCAGAGAAATGCAAATCACAACCACAGTGTGATTATCATGTTAGAATGGCTATTACCAAAAGCACAAGAGATAACTAGTGTTGGCGAGGATGTGGAGAAAAGGGAACGCTTGTGCACTGTTGGTGAGAATGTAAACTGGTGTGGCCACTATGGAAAACTGTATAAAGGTTCCTCAAAAAATTAAAAATAGAACTACCATATGATCCAGCAATTCCACTTCTGGGTATTTATCCAAAAAACCCCAAACACTAACTTGAAAAGATATATGCCCCTCTCCTCCATATTCACTGCAACATTATTTACAAATAACCAAGACATGGAAGCAACCTAAGTGTCCTTCAATGGATGAATGGATAAAGAAAATGTGGCACATATATACAATGGATATTATTATTCAGCCATAAAAAAAGAAGGAAATCTTGCCATTTGCAACAATATGGATGGACCTTGAAGGCATTATGCTAAGTGAAATAAGGCAGACAAAGAAAGCCAAAGTATGATATCACTTCTATGTGGAATTTTATAAAAACAAACCAAACCCATAGATACAGAGAACAGATGGGTGATTGTCAAAGGTGGGGGATGGAGGGTGGGCAAATAGTTGAAGGGGGTCAAAAGGTACGAACTTCCAGTTATAAAATAAATATCATGAGAATGTAATGTACAGCAGGATGACTATAGTTAATAATACTGTATTATACTTTAAGATCTACTCTCTTAGCAACTTCCAAAGTTCCTATCACAAGAAAAAAAAATTGTAACTGTGGGGTGATGGATATTCACTAGACTTATTGTGGTGATCATTTTGCAATATATACAAATATTGAATAATTATATTTTACACCTGAAACTAATATAATGTCATATGTCAATTATATCAATAAAGAAGAACTAGACAATTTGAACAGATCTATATAATACATGAAGAGATTGTATTAGTGATCAAAAAGCTACCCATTAAAAAGAAGCCATATGGCCCAAATGGTTTCAAAACTGAATTCTCTAAGTTTTTACAAATTCTTCCAAAAAACAGAAGAGGACTCATTCTGTGAGGTCATTATTCCCTGATACCAAATCCAGACAAAGACATCACCAGAAAACTACAAAGCAGTATCTTACACATATGGTCATAAAAATTCTCAACAAAATACTAAGGAATGAATCTAGCAACAAATAAAAAGAATTAGACACCATGACTAAATGGGATTTATCCCAGGAATGCGTGGTTGTTTACCATCTGAAGAATCAATGTAATACACCATATCAAAAGAAAAAATACAAAACCTATATGATCATCATCACAGATGCAGAAGAAAGCATTTGACAAAAGTCAACCCTCTTTCATGATAAAACACTCAACACTCTGGGGAGAGGGAACTTCCTCAACCTGATAAAGGACATCTACAAAAAACCTACGGCTAACATTGTATTTAATGATGAAAGAATGTTTTCCACCCAAGATCAAAAACAAGACATGGATATCTGCTTTTGTTACTTCTATTCAACATTGTACTGGAGGTTCTAGCCAGGGCAATTAGGCAAGTAAATAAAAGTATCCAGATTGGTAAGGAAAAAAGTAAACCTATTTGTAGATGACACAATATTACATACAGAAAATGCTAAGAAATACACTATAAAACTATTAGAACTAATCAATGGGTTCAGCAAAGTCTCAGGATACAAAATCAATAAACAAAAATCAATAGTATTTCTATACATTTTCAATGAATACAAAAATGAAACGAAACAATTCCATTTACAATAGCGTGTGAAATTAGGAACAAATTTAACAAAAGAAAAGCAGAGTTTATAACCTGAAAACTATAAAACACTGTAGAAAGAAAGAAGATCTAAATAAATGGAGAAACCTCCTGCACTTATGGACTGGAAGACACTATTGTTAAGATAGCAATGCTCTTCAAACTGATCTACAGATTCAATGCAATCCCTGTCTGAATCCCCACCTGACTTGTTTGTACAAACTGAAAAGCTTGTAAAATGTATATGGAATTGCAGGGGACACAAAATAGCTAAAACAATCTTCAAAAAGGAAAAGTAGGAGGACACACACTTCCAAATTTCAAAATTTACTAGAAAGCAACAATAATCAAGAGAGTGTGGTACTGGGACTTCCCTGGTGGCACAGTGGTTAAGAATCCTCCTGCCAATGCAGGGGACACAGGTTCGAGCCCTGGTCCAGGAAGATCCCACATGCCGTGGAGCAACTAAGCCCGTGCACCACAATTACTGAGCCTGCGCTCTAGAGCCCGTGAGCCACAACTACTGAGCCCCGTGCCACAACCACTGAAGCCCGCGTGCCTAGAGCCTGTGCTCCGCAACAAGAGAAGCCACCACAATGAGAAGCCCACGCAGTGCAACAAAGAGGAGCCCCCACACGCCACAACTAGAGAAAGCCCGCACGCAGCAACAAAGACCCAACACAGCCAAAATAAATAAATAAATAAATTTATTTTTTTAAAAAAAGAGTGTGGTACTAATATATAGAAATACAGATCAATGAAATAGAGTTGAGAGTTCAGGAGTAAAACCACATCTCTGTGGTCAACTGACTTTCAACAAGGATACTGTTATTGGCTGAACTATGTTCCCCCAAAACCTATATGTTAGAGTCTTAACCCCTAGTACCTCAGATTGTGTCTGTCTAGGTCTTTCAAAAGGTAACTAAATTAAAATGAGGCTTTAGGGTGAGTCCAAATCCAACATGACTGGTGTCCTCATAAGAAGAGGAAACTAGGACACAGATACACACAGAGGGAAGATAACAATCTTTAAGCCAAGGAGAGAGGCCTCAGAAGAAACCAACCCTGCCAACACCATGATCTTGGACCTAGCCTCCAGGACTGTGAGAAAATAAATTTCTGGTGTTTAAGCCACCTAATTTGTGATACTTCATTACCACAGGCAGACCTAGCTAATAAAGGTTTTGGTACTAAGAGTCGTTCGAGAGAACAGAATCTTAAGGATAAATTTTCTAACTTGTTCTGAGATTTCTGGAATTGGTTCTCTAATCTGATTAGATTTAAAGGCACTAATGACTCCATTTCCAGAAGTAAAGAAAGCACAAATAGTCCATGGTGTGATGTGGCATGGAGATATTCAAAATATCACCAGTGGACCCTTCTAATCAAATACTTGTAAGAGGCAAGGTTCTGGGCAATCATGTATATGATACCATGGAACATTTTTGGTCAAACTAACAAGTGTAATGAGATTGGCTGGTTGTTCCTAGTTTCACTGAACAAAGTAGGGAAAGAGAAGGATGAGCTCAGGGATTCAAATTTCCAGTTCAAACCGCACATAAATGACTCAGATACTTCTGTGTCTGCCTGAAAGAGATCCTTACCTCCTATAGCTGTAAAGCAAGCATTGCAGAAAATAAAACCCAGAACTTCATGCTGTGAGTGGCTGAATTACGATGCAGATTGCATTCTGAACCTCACAGGGTATATACTGTTAAAGCTTGAGCATTGACCGGTGTTGTAGACTAGATTGTGTCCCCTCACAATTCACACGTTAAAGCCCTAACCCCCAGTGTGACTGTATTTGGAGCTAGGGAGGTAATTAACCTTAAATGAGGTCATAAGGGGAGGTCCTTAATCTCATAGGGCTGGTCTTTATAAGAAGAAACACTGAAGCTCTCTCTGCACTTGTGCAGACGCAAGGCCATGTGAGGCCACAGCAGAAGGCGGCCGCCCGTTAAGCCAGGAAGACAGCCCTCACCCGAAATCAAATTTGCTGGCATCCTGATCTTGGACTTCTAGTCTCCAGAACTGTGAGAAAATACATTTCTGCTATTTAAGCTACCCAGTCTGTGGCGTTTTGTTACGTGGGCCCGAGCAGAGACTAATACAATTGGGGAGCAATGTGATCCTGAAAGTTGTAATAAAAGATATTTTCACATAGCGAGGTCTGGGGAAGTCATTCTAGCTTATACATGAGTTAACTTGAATTTTATGCTATAACGAAAACAGCCTGTTTGTGGCCTATCGAGCATACATTGTACATCTGCTTTAATTATTAAAGAAAAGGGCGCACTGACCAGAAGTAAAGAATGTCCATGTTAAAAATAAAGATTAAATGCCTCCCTTCCTGGGATGCCCCTGCTGGTCCCCTGTCCAGGATGACTCCCTTCCCAGGTGCCAAGGCCATATTGACTCTCTGTGTACGTGCTGAGCCGTTTTTCTCTGAAACCTTGAAGGAAGGCATCCCTGACCTGTCTGATGTTCTTTATTCTGACAAGACATAAAACTGTGCTGAAAGCCATGCTTCTCCAGAGCAGTTCCTCACAGTTATCCGAGAGGCTGTCTTCCAGGCTACAGTCCTCAGTTTGGCTCAGATGAAACTCGTTTCCCTTCCTATTATAGACTGTTTATTGATTATTTTCATCAACAGTTGGAATGGGGATATATGCAGAGATCCTGACGAATCTGGGAGCGGAGAACCCCTTAGTTCCGATAAGTCTTCTTTGCCAGCCTATCCAAGGAGATTACCCTGCTTTGCCTGAGAAAACTGTAATGGTCCCCCTTGCGGTAGCTGCCTTGCCAGACCCTGCGGCCTCACCTCGGTGCCCACAACCCACCTCCCCTTTGCTTCTACATCTATAACTAGACTCAAGTCCCTTCAGGCTCCTCAAGGTGGGGTAAAAAGTGTGACCTGGGCTTCCCTGGTGGCACAGTGGTTGAGAGTCCGCCTGCCAATGCAGGGGACGCGGGTTCGTGCCCCGGTCCGGGAAGATCCCACATGCCGCGGAGCGGCTGGGCCCGTGAGCCATGGCCGCTGAGCCTGTGCATCCGGAGCCTGTGCTCCGCAACGGGAGAGGCCACAACAGTGAGAGGCCCGCGCACCACCAAAAAAAAAAAAAAAAAAAAAAGTGTGACCTATGAGGAGATGCACTATTCCAAAAAGGACCACATAAAATTTCCAATTAATATAGAAATCCGGGGAATGTGTGTGGGAATGGATATTAGAGTATGAGACAATGGTGGAAGGAACAAGAAGGTGGGTCAAGCCGAATTTATTTATAGGGCGCCACTAGGCAGAGATTCTGTATTTAATGTTGTACTTTAGGGGGTTAAACAGGGTTCTAACAGTTTGGCTGGCTGAAACCCGAACCAAAAGGTGACTACAGTAAAAGCGAAGCTGAAATGCCAGGCCTGCCTTGGCATACTACAGAGGGAAGGATCCGAAGGCTTAGGGAGACGGGAATGTTAGGGACATTTGTCACTTGGAGATCTGCTAACCCATCCTGGGTGGATACGATACACCTTTCACTACACCCAAGGAATCTGTGAGCTGAGTCCCAGCCACCTGGAAGAGCTGCGTGGTCCACCATTCTCTTCTGTAGGTCAGGAGTTTCGGTGGGAGCTGCTGCAATTAAATTGGGCAATCTAGGTGCAACAGGGGTGACTGGATCTGGGGGGCAGGGGCCAACACACAGCACGTGAAGGGAAATGCCCACAGTGGACAGACCTTCGAGCAGTGCACCTAGCTGTCCATTTTGCTTGGGAGGAGAAATGGCCAGCTGTGTGATTATATACCAGTTCATGAGCTGTAACCAGTTGTGTGGCTGGATGGTTAGGGACTCAGAAGGAATGTGATTGGAGCACTGGTAACAAGGAAGTCTGGGAGGAGGTATGTGGGCAGACCTCTATGAATGGGCAAAAGCCACAAAGATATTTGTTTCCCCCGTGAACGCTCACCAAGAGCGACCTTGGCAGAGGGAGATTTTAATCAAGGGAACAGGATGACCCATTCTGTGGATACCGGTCAGCTTCTTTCCCCAGTCAAACCTGTCATCACCCAGTGCGCTCATGAGCGAAGTGGCTATGGTGGCAGGGATGGAGGTGATGCACAGGCTCAGCAACATGGACTTCTACTCACCAAGGTCAACCTGGCTACAGCCACTGCTAAGTGTCCAATCTGCCAGCATCAGAGACTGATACAGAGTCCCCGATATGACACCATTCTCTGGAATGACCAGCCAGCTACCTACTTGGTAGTAGGTTAATTATACTGCACAGCTTCCACCATGGAAGGGGCGATGTTTTGTTCCTGCTGGAATGGACGTTTACTCTGGATACAGATTTGCCTCCCTGCACATAATGCATCTGCCAAAATTGCCAACTGTGGTCTTGTAGAATGCCTCGTCAACTACCATGGGACCTTACACAGCATTACTTCTGATCAAGGAACTCACTTCACAGCAAATGAAGTAAATGCATGGGCTCGTGGTCATGGAACTCCATGGCCTGACCATGTGCCCCACCATCCTGAAGCAGCTGGCTTGACAGAAGATGTTGGAATGGCCTTTGGAAGACTCAGTTATAGCACCAGCTAGGTAGCAGTACCATGTAGGGATGGGGCAAGGTTCTCTAGCAGGCTACATATGCTCTGAATCTGAATGCTGGCTGTTTCTCCAACAGCCAGGATTCAAGGCTCCAGCGATCAAGGGCTGGAAATGGGCATGGCACCACTATTACCCCTAGTGACCCACCAGCAAAATTTTGCTTCTTGTCCCTAAAACCTCATGTTCTGGGGCTTCCCTGGTGGCGCAGCGGTGGAGAGTCCGCCTGCCGATGCAGGGGACGCGGGTTCGTGCCCCGGTCCGGGAAGATCCCACGTGCCGCGGAGCGGCTGGGCCCGTGAGCCATGGCCGCTGAGCCTGCGCGTCCGGGGCCTGTGCTCCGCAACGGGAGAGGCCACAACAGTGAGAGGCCCGCATACCGCAAAATAAAAATAAAAATAAAAATAACTCTTTCTCTCTCTCTCTCCCTACCGTCTCTCTCTATATATTATAGATAGACATAAGTACAGATACACACACATTTTATTGGTTTGCTTCTCTGAAGAACCTTGATTAATACAGATACCTAGATCACTCAATGGGGAAAGGATAGTCTTTTCAACAAATGGTGCTGAAATGATAGATAGCCACATGCAAAAGAATGAAACTCATACAAAAATTAACTCATAATGGATCAAAGCCTTAAGTGTAAGAGCTAAAACCATGGAATTCTCACAAGGAAACATCGGGGTAGAAATTTTTGATCTTGGATTTGGCAATGGATTCTTAGATATGACACCAAAAACATGAGCAACAAAAGACAAAACAGATAAATTAGACTTGAAATTTAATCAATGTTTAAAACTTTTGTACGTCAAAGGATACTCAAGAGGGTGAAAAGACCACACACAGAATGGGAAAAAAATATTCAAGTCATATACCTGAAAAGAGACTTGTATCTAGAATATATTAAGAACTCCTGCAACTCAAAAATGAAGACAAATAACTCAACTAAAAAAATGGCAAAGGATCTGAATAGACATTTCTCCAAGAGAGATATACAAATGGCCAATGCCATGAAAAGACGCTATACAGTATTAGCCATCAGGGAAATGCAAATCAAAACCAAAATGAGATGATACTTCACACCCACTAGGATGGCTAGAATGAAAAAGTCGAATAATAACAAGTGTTGGCAAGGATGTAGAGAAATCATAACCCTCATACATAACTGGTGGGAATGTAAAATGATGCACTTTGGAAGACAGTCTGGCAGCTTCTAAAATTAATGAAAGACATGAACTAGCAATTCCACTCCTAGGTATATACCTTAGAGAACAAAAACATACAGAAATGTTTATAGGAGCATTATTCATTAAGAGTCAAAAGGTGGAAAACAACACAAATGTCCATCAACTGATTAATGGATTAAAAAAATGTGGTATGTCCATACAATGGAAAATTCAACCAAAACAAGGAATAAATTACTAATACATATTAGCACATGAAGGAACTTTGAAAATATTTGCAAAGTGAAAGAAGCCAGTAACAAAAGACTACATACTATATGAATCCATTTATATGAAATGTCCAGAATAGGCAAATCTATAGAGACAGAAAGTAGATTAGTGGTTACTTAGGGCAGAGGAAGGGGGGAAAAAGAATGTGACAGCTAAAGGATATAGGGTTTCTTTTTGAGGTGATGAAAATGTTCTAAAATTGACTGTGGTGATTATTGCAATATCTAGGAATACACTGAGTTGTACACTTCGAATGGGTAAATTGTACAGTATGTGAATTATCTCAATAAAGCTATTTTTAAAAAGAAAAAAGGGTCTCAAAACAACGATCTAGTTTCCACTCTAAGAAGCTAGAAAAAAAAAAAAAGAGGAAATGAGACCCAAATCAAGAAGAAAATAAAGAATAGAAATCAACTAAATTGAGAATAGAAAAACAGACAAATTATTTTCCTTTCGAAAAAAAATCAAAGTTGATAAACATCTACCTAGAATTATCAAGGGAGAAAAAAGAGAAGATACAAATAACAAACAGCAAAACTGAAAGCCGAAAGGAACATCAATACAGACGCTCTAGACATTAAAAGGATAATAAGAGAATAGTATGAACAGCTTTTTGCCCTAAACTTGACAATTTAGATGAAACAGAAAAATTCCTTAAAAGACACAAACTACCAAAATTTAATCAAGAAGAAATAGATAACTTGAATAGTTTATATCTATTATAGAAATTAAATTTGTAGTTTAAAACCTTCCAGCGATTAGAACTCCAGGCCAAGATGTCTTCACTGGCAAATTCTACCAAATATTTAGCAAGAATAATGCCAACTGTACACCTCTTGGAGGATACACAGAGGAGAGAACATGTTCTAATTCATTTTATGAGGTCAGCATTACTTGACACCAAAATCAGACGAAGACATTACAGAAGAAGAAAACTCCAGATCAGAATCCCTCATAAATACAGATGTGAAAATTCTCAACAAACTACTAGCAAATTGAATCTAAGAACACATAAAAATAACCAATCATCATGGCCAACTAAGGTTTATCCCAGGAAAGCAGGGCTGGTGAAGCATTTGAAAATCAATTAATGTAACCTACTATATTGATAAATGTGACTATCTAACAATACGTAATTTTTTCATGGCAAAAACAAACACCATAAGCAAAGTCAAAAGATAAATGATAAACTGGCAGAAAATAGTACAACATATATCACAGATAAAGGGGCAAAACAATCTTATACGAAGAACCTTTAAAAATTTTTTTAGACATCCAATAATCTTATAGAAAAAATGGACAAAAGATTTTTAAACAGGTAATTCACAAATCGAGATTCAAAGGTAGCCTATGAATATGATGTTCAAGTTCACTCACAATTAGAGAAATGCAAATGCAAACTACACTGAGATTCCATTTCTTTCTGATGGGACTGCAAAGGCGCAAAAGCTTGACAACACCCTTTACTGGTGGCGTGGTGGTGCAAACAGGTACCTAGGTCTGAACATCTGATCATAAAACGGTGCTTTCAGACCCCAAGAGTTAGGACACTAGTCAGAGCCTGCAACAGGCTCTAAAAACGCTTTGTCCTGTTCTGCCTTGGCCGTATGAGCAGAGATTTTCAGGTAACTTTTCCAACGACCAGGAGAAGTCAATTTCCTGTTGATTTTTAAAAAATCTCCTTAAACAAGTAAGGCTTTGTTGAAGATATGCTCACTCTAAAGTGTTGAACAACAGACACCAGTCTCACCTATAGACTGTTCCAAATGAAAACATACTACAAGTCTGGAGTTTTGAAGTGAACCAGCCCAGTCTGGGACTCAGAGAACTGCCCTCTTTGCTTCTTCCTGCCGTCTCTCTCCTCACTCTGTGACACTTGGGTAGGCCTGTACATTTCAAACCTTGTTTCTCCTCCACTACCCACATACTTCTGATGCCAGACACAACTGAACATGTTTATACTGTGACGTGTCGTTTAATCCTGCATCTTTACAGTAAATCTACCTTTGCCAAAATGGTGGCTCATGCTAGAGGCCAGCTGGCAATGAAAGGGTGAATGGAAGCAGTACATTCTAGACCCTTGCTTCTCCAACTTTCAAGTGCACAAGAATCAATCAGAGATCTTGTTAAAATGCAGATTCTGATTCAAGTTGATCTTGAGAGGGTTCTAAGGTTTTGCACCCCTACTAAGCTCCCCGGTGACACTGATTCACAGGCCAGGCCT
This sequence comes from Grampus griseus, assembly GCF_964374135.1. Taxonomy (NCBI): domain Eukaryota; kingdom Metazoa; phylum Chordata; class Mammalia; order Artiodactyla; family Delphinidae; genus Grampus; species Grampus griseus. Next base: position 12,742,274 of record NC_139018.1, read on the forward strand.
TGCGAAGCAACAGGCTGTGCAAGGCGTTTGGGTAGGGCTCCCAGGGATGGCGGCATAACGCAGTCTTCCTCCCTACCCCAACATTCAGGGAATCAACAACTCTTCTCTCCACCTCTTCTGCTCTAGTTTGGACCCTAATCATCCTTCAGGTGGATGACTGCAAAAATCCCCCGATTTACCTGCCTTTTCCCCTCTTTGATCCATTCTTTGAGACTGCACAGAGACGATCTTTCTAAAACGCCAGCCTAACCAAGTCCCACCCTGCTTCAGCCCTTCTGATGACTCCTTCTCTTCCTTAAGATAACGTCTAAACTCCTTAACTGGGCCCCCTCAGGCCGCTCACAAGCTGGCCCCTGCCAGCCCCGCCAGCATCACCTCCCTTTATGTCTGTGCCATGTGGGGTTACCTGCAGTTCCCTCCACATGCCCTGCACAAGGAGTGCCCACCTCTCTGCAAGACGAACTCTTGTTCACCCTTGAAAACTCTGGTCAGAGATCACATTCTCAACAAAGCCAAGGGTTAACCACATTCTCCTCTGTACTATTTCTATACCTTATACAGGCTTTCCAAGATGTTCTTTTAAAGTACTTGATTCACACACTGCTCCCCCCTGCTATGCACCATAATGCTCCCAAGGTCAAGAACCACGTGTTAGTCTTCACTGTGTTCTCATTGAGCACAGAGTTCTGAGCGGACACACAGCTTTGCGATCTGGCACACGTCTTCCATGGAATCAGGATGAGAGCGCATGGGACTCATTCTGGAGGCCTGGCTCTCAGATGCGGATCTGCCAATGCCCGGCATGTTTAGGCAGATCACTTAACCTAACTCCTCCACTGAGATGCGATGATAAATGACGACGTAAGTGAGAATGCTTTGAAAGATAGCAAGTGCTGTAATAATTTTACCAATTAAAACAGTCACTTCTCATTGGTCCCCTTTGGTATGCCAAGCACTTCACAGTGATGCTCCCAACCCTCACAACATCTGTGTGAGGAAGGTGGTAGGAGCCCATTGTGCGAACAGGTAAACCACAGTTAAGAAAAGGTAAGAAGCTCATTTAAACTGACACCACTAGGATGTGGAAGAGCCAGGACTCAAACCCAAATCTTTGTTGGCCCCAAATGCACACATTTTCTAGTCAGGTTTCATGTAAGGTTTTCTCAATACATAAAGGTATATTGCCTCATTTAATAATCCAGCTTCATAACAAATGACAACTTTTATTTTTATTGGCCTCAATGCAGCTTTAAAAAACACTAAAGATTTAACTTGACCTGTGTTCATTTCTTACTCCCTGTTGAGAAAAGGTTCCTGTCTTTTTTTTTTTAAATATAAATTTATTTATTTATTTTTGGCTGTGTTGGGTCTTCGTTGCTGCACGCGGGCTTTCTCTAGTCGCGGTGAGCGGGGGCTACTCTTTGTTGCGGTGCACGGGCTTCTCGTCACAGTGGCTTCTCTTGTTGGGAGCACAGGCTCTAGGGACATGGGCTTCAGTAGTTGTGGCACACGGGCTCAGTAGTTGTGTCTCACGGGCTCTAGAGTGCAGGCTCAGTAGTTGTGGTGCACGGGCTTAGTTGCTCCGTGGCATGTGGGATCTTCCCGGACCAGGGCTCGAACCCGTGTCCCCTGCATTGTCAGGCGGATTCTTAACCACCAGGGAAGTCCCCATTATAAGTTATTTATATATATATATAGGGTGGGCCAAAAGGTTCATTCAGTGTTTTCCATAAGATGGCTCTAGTAGCACTCAGAGCCATTCATTCAAAACAATTTTGCTAGATTGTATGTGACAGCTGTCATATCAGGGTGCATTTAAAAAAAGACTTATCAAAATTGGTGAATTTTTGTGTAGCCATGTTAATACTGAAGATGGAAGAAAAGAAGCCACATTTTTGATATATTATGCTTTATTATTTCAAGGAAGGTAAAAACGCAACTGAGACACACAAAAAGATTTGTGCAGTGTATGCAGAAGGTGACTGATCGAACGTGTCAAAGTGGTTTGCGAAGTATCGTGCTGGAGATTTCTTGCTGCACAATGCTCCACGGTTGGGTAAACCAGTTGAAGTTGACAGCAATCAAATCGAAACAATAATTGAGAACAAGCAACGTGACACCGTGTGGGAGACAGCGGACATACTCAATATACCCAAATCCAGCACTGAAAATCATTTGCACCAGCTTGGTTATGGGAATCACTTTGACTGGGTTCCACATAAGTGAAAAAAACCTTCTTGACCATATTTCCCCATACGATTCTTCACTGAAGTGTAATGAAAATGTTCCGTTTTTAAAACAAATTGTGACGGGCGATGAGAAGTGGATACTGTACAATAATGTGGAATGGAAGAGATCGTGGGGCGAGCAAAATGAACCACCACAAACCACACCAAAGGCCAGTCTTCATCCAAAGAAGGTGATGTTGTGTATACGCTGGGATTGGAAGGGAGTCCTCTATTATGAGCTCCTTCCAGAAAACCAAATGATTAATTCCAACAAGTACTGCTCCCGATGAGACCAACTGAAAGGGGCACTCGACAAAAAACGTCCAGAGTTAGTCAACAGAAAACGCATAATCTGCCATCAGGATAACGCAAGACCGCAAGTTTCTTTGATGACCAGGCAACAACTGTTACACCTTGGCTGCAAAGTTCTGATTCATCTGCCGTATAAGTTTCTTTGATGACCAGGCAAAAACTGTTACACCTTGGCTGCGAAGTTCTGATTCATCCGCCGTATTCACCAGACATTGCACCTTCGGATTTTCATTTATTTCAGTCTTTACAAAATTCTCTTAATGGAAAAAATTTCGATTCCCTGGAAGACTGTAAAAGGCACCTGGAACAGTTCTTTGCTCAAAAAGATAAAAAGTTTTGGGAAGATGCAATTATGAAGTTGCCTGAAAAATGGCAGAAGGTAGTGGAATAAAAGAGTGAGTACGTTGTTCAGTAAAGTTCTTGGTGAAGACGAAAAATGTCTTTTATTTTTACTTAAAAAACCGAAGGCACTTTTTGGCTCACCCAATATATATATACACTTTTCAGATTCTTTTCCATTATAGGTTATTACAAGATACTGAATATAGTTCTCTGTGCTATACAGTAGGTCCTTGTTGTTTATCTATTACATACACAGTAGTGTGTTTTGGTTAATTCCAAACTCCTAATTAATCCCTGCCCCCACTTCCCCCTTTGGTAACCATAAGTTTGTTTTCTATGTCTGTGAGTCGATTTCTGCTTTGTAAATAAGTTAATTTGTGTCATATTTTAGATTCCACATGAGTGATATACTTGTCTTTCTCTTTCTTACTTCACTTAGTATGACAATCTCTAGGTCCATACATGTTGCTGCAAATGGCATTATTTCATTCTTTTTTATGGCTTACTAATATTCCACTGTGTGTGTGTGTGTGTGTGTGTGTGTGTGTCTGTCTGTCTGTCTGTCTGTATCTATATCTATATATACCACATATTCTTTATTCATTCATCTGTCAATGGACATTTAGGTTGTTTCCATATCTTGGCTATTGTAAATAGTGCTGCTATGAACACTGAGGTGCACGTAGCTTTTTGAATTAAGAGTTTTTGTCTTTTCCAGATATGTGCCCAAGAGTGGGATTGCTGGATTATAACTCTATTTTTAGTTTTTTAAGGAACCCCCATACTGTTTTCCATAGTGGCTGCACCGATTTACATTCCCACCAACAGTGTAGGAGGGTTGCCTTTTCTCCACCCCCTCTCCAGCATTTATTATTTGTAGACATCTTGACGGTAGCTTCCCACATGACTAGTGTGAAGTGATACCTCATGGTAGTTTTGATTTGCATTTCTCTAATAATTATCGATGCTGGACATCTTTTCATGTGCTTTTTGGCCATCTGTATGTCTTCTTTGGAGAAGTGTCTATTTAGGCTTTCTGCCCATTTTTTGATTGGGTTTGTTTGTTTCTTTAAGATATTGAGTTGAGCTTCCCTGATGGCACAGTGGTTGAGAGTCCGCCTGCCGATGCAGGGGACGCGGGTTCGTGCCCCGGACCGGGAGGATCCCACATGCTGCGGAGCGGCCAGGCCCGTGAGCCATGGCCGCTGGGCCTTCGTGTCCGGAGCCTGTGCTCCGCAAAGGGAGAGGCCACAGCAGTGAGAGGCCCGCGTGCCGCAAAAAAAAAAAAAAAAAAAAAAAAAGATATTGAGTTGTTCACATATTTTGGATGTTAACCACTCATCAGTTGCATCGTTTGCAAATATTTTTCCCATTCTGTAGGTTACCTTTTCATTTCATTCATGGTTTCCTTTGCTGTGCAAAAGCCTTTAAGTTTAATTAGGTACCATTTGTTTACTTTTGCTTTTGTTTTTTGCTTTCCTCCAGGAGTTTTATAGTGTCCAGTCTTATATTTAGGTCTTAATCCATTTTGAGTTTATTTTTGTGTATGATGTTAGAGAATGTTCTAATTTTATTCTTTACATGTAGCTGTTCAGTTTTCCCAGCACCACTTATTGAAGGGACTGTCTTTTCTCCATTGTATATTCTTACCTCCTTTGTCATAGATTAATTGACCATAAGTGTGGACCGTTGAGTATGTACATTTATTTCTGGGCTTTCTATCCTGTTCCACTGACGTACGTGTCTGTTTTTGTGCCTGTACCATGTTGTTTTGATTACTGTAGATTTATATTCAATAGTATAATCTGAAGCCAGGGATCATGATACCTCCAGCTCCGTTCTTCTTTCTCAGAATTGTTTTGGCTATTTGGGGTCTTTTGTGTTTCCATATAAATTAAAATATTTTTTGTTCTAGTTCTGTGAAAAATGCCATTGGTAATTTGACAAGAATTGCACTGAATCTATAGATTGCCTTGGGTAATATGGTAATTTTAACAATATTGATTCTTCCAACCCAAGGACATGGTATATCTTTCCATCTGTTTGTGTCATCTTCAATTTCTTTCATCAGTGTCTTATAGTTTTCAAAGTACAGGTCTTTTTCCTCCTTAGGTAGGTTTATTTCTAGGTATTTTATTCTTTTTGATGCTATGGTAAGTGTGATTGTTTCCTTTTTCTTTTTCTGATAGTTCATTTTTTAAAAAATATTTATTTATTTATTTGGTTGCACTGAGTCTCAGTTGTGGCAGGCAGTCTCCTTAGTTGCCGGCTCATGGGCTCCTTAGTTGCAGCTCGTGGGTTCCATAGTTGCATCTCACTGGTTCCTTAACTGCAGCACATGGGTTCCTTAGTTGTGGCAGGTGGGCTCCTTAGTTATGGCTCACAGGCTCCATAGTTGCGGCTCGCCAGCTCCTTAGTTGTGGCATACGAACTCTTAGTTGAGGCATGCATGTGGGATCTAGTTCCCTGACCAGGGATCAAACCCAGGCCCCCTGCATTGGGAGCATGGAGTCTTATCCACTGCGCCACCAGGGAAGTCCCTGATAGTTCTTTGTTAATGTATAGAAACACAACAGATCTCTGTACATTAATTCTGTATTCTGCAACTTTACCGAATTCATTGATGAGCTCCAGGAGTTTTCTGGTAGCATCTTTAGGATTTTCTATGTATGGTATCATGTCATCTGCAAACGGTGACAGTTTTACTTCTTCCTTTCCAATTTGGATTCCTTTTATTTGTTTTTCTTCTCTGATTGTTGTGGCTAAGACTTCCCAAACCATGTGAAATAAAAGTGGGGAGAGTGGGTACCCTTGTCTTGTTCCTGATCTTAAAGGGAATGTTTTCAGGTTTTCACTGTTGACTATGATGTTAGCTGTGGATTTGTCATATATGGCCTTTATTATGTTGAGGTAGGTTCCCTCTATGCTCACTTTCTGGAGAGTTCTTATCATAAATGGATGTTGAATCATATCAAAAGCTTTTTCTGCATCTATTGAGATGATCTTATGGTTTTTATTCTTCAGTGTGTTAATGTGGTGTATCACACTGATTGATTTGCGAATATTGAAAAATCCTTGCATCCCTGGAATAAATCCCACTTGATAATGGTGTATGATCCTTTTAATGTATTGTTGGTTTCAGTTTGTTAGTATTTTGTTGAGGATTTTTGTATCTATGTTCATCAGTGATATCGGCCTGTAATTTTCTTTTTTTGTGATATCTTTGCCTGGCTTTGGTATCAGGGTGATGGTGGCCTCACAGAATGGGTTTGGAAGCATTCCTTCCTCTGCAGTCTTTTGGAATAGTTTCAGAAGGATAGGTGTTAACTCGTCTCTAAATGTTTTGTAGAATTCACTTGTGAAGCCATCTGGTCCTGGACTTTTGCTTGTTGGGAGTTTTTAAATTACCAATTCAATTACAGTACTGGTAATCCGTCTGTTCATATTTTCTATGTCTTCCTGGTTCAGTCTTGGGAGATTGTATCTAAGAATTTGTCCATTTCTTCTAGGTTGCCCATTTTATTGACATATCATTGCTTCCAGTAGTCTCTTATAATCCTTTGTATTTCTGTGGTGTTGGTTGTAGCTTCTCCTTTTTCATCTCTGATTTTATTGATTTGGGCCCTCTCCCTTTTTTTCTTGATTAGTCTGGCTAAAGGTTTATCAGTTTTGTTTAACTTTTCAAAGAACCAGCTTTAAGTTTCATTGATCTTTGTTATTGTTTTCTTCATTCTATTTCATTTATTTCTTTCCTTCTGATCTTTATGATTTCTTTCCTTCTACATTCTTTGGGTTTTGCTTGTTCTTCTTTCTGTAGTTGCTCTAGTTGTGTTAGGTTGTTTATATGAGATTTTCTTGTTTCCTGAGGTAAGCCTGTATTGCTATAAACCTCCCTCTTACACCTGCTTTTGCTGCCTCCCATAGGTTTTGGATCATTGTGTTTTCATTTTAATTTGTCTCTAGGTATTTTCTGATTTCTGCTTTGATTTCTTCAGTGATCCATTGATTGTTTAGTAGCATTTTTTTAAGCCTCCACGTGTTTTGTGTTTTTTGCAGTTTTTTTCGTGTAGTTGACTTCTAGTGTTATAGCATTGTGGTTGGAAAAGATGTTTGATATGATTTCAATTTTCTTACATTTACAGAGGCTTGTTTTGTGGCCCAGCATGTGATCTATCCTGGAGAATGTTCCTTGTGTACTTGAAAAGATTATGTATTTTGCTTTTGGATGGAATCCTCTATAAATATAAATTGAGTCCTTGTGGTCTAATGTGTTATTTAAGGCCTGTGTTTCCTTATTGATTTTCTGTCTGGATGATCTGTCCATTGATGTAAGTGGGGTGTTAAAGTTTCCTACTATTGTTGTGTTACTGTTGATTTCTCCTTTTATGTCTGTTAATATCTGCCTTATATACTGTGGTGCTCCTATGTTGGGTGTATATATATTTACAATTGTTATATTTTCTTCTTGTATTGATCCCTTGATCATTATGTAGTGTCCTTTGTCTCTTGTAACAATCTTTATTTTACTTTTTTAAAAAAATTTATTTATTTATTTATTTATGGCTGCACTGGGTCTTTGTTGCTGCACACTGGCTTTTCTCTAGTTGAGGCAAGCAGGGGCTGCTCTTCATTGTGGTGGGCAGGCTTCTCATTGTGGTGGCTTCTCTTGATGCAGAACATGTGCTCTAGGTGCATGGGCTTCAGTAGTTATGGCACATGGTCTCAGTAGTTGTGGCTTGCGGGCTCTAGAGCACAGGCTCAGTAGTTGTGGTGCACGGGCTTAGTTGCTCTGCGGCATGTGGGATCTTCCTGGACCAGGGCTTGAACCCATGTCCCCTGCATTGGCAGGCAGATTCTTAACCACTGCACCACCAGAGAAGCCCACAATCTTTATTTTAAAGTCTGTTTTGTCTGACATAAGTATTGCTACTCTGGCTTTCTCTGGATTTCCATTTGCGTAGATACCTGTTTCCATCCCCTCACTTTCAGTACATATGTGTCTCTAGATCTGAAGTGAGTCTTTTGTAGGAGGCATATATACTGATCTTGTTTGTATCCATTCATCCATTCTGTGTCTTTCAGTTGGAGTATTTAGTCCATTTACATTTAAGGTAATTATCAATATGTATGCCATTTTGTTAATTGTTTTGGATTTTTAAAAATTATTTATTTGGCTGTGCCAGGTCTTAGTTGTGGCACGCAGGATCTTCGTTGCCACATGCAGGATCTTCATTGTGGCATGAGGGATTTTTTTAGCTGTGGCACGTGGGGTCTTTTAGATGTGGTGTGCAAACTCTTAGTTGTGGCATGTGGGATCTAGTTCCCTGACCAGGGATCGAACACAGGCCCCCTGCATTGCGAGGATGGAATCTTAGCCACTGGACCACCAGGGAAGCCCCTGGATTTGTTTTTGTAGGTCTTTTTTCCCCTTTCTAGTTTTGTTCTCTTCTCTTGTGATTTGATGACCATCTTCAGTGGTATATTTGGATTCCTTTATCTTTTTGTGTGTATGTCTCTTATAGATTTTTGGCTTGTGGTTACCATGAGGTTTTTGAATAGCAGTCTATGTATATTATATGCATGATTGTTTTAAGTTGCTGATCTCTTTATTTCAAATGCATTTTAAATACCCTGCATTTGTACTCTCCTCCCCTCATGATTACTGTTTTTCACATCATATTTCACATCTAATTGTTTTGTGTATCCCTTAACTGCTTATTATGGATACAGATGATTTTACTGCTTTTGTCTTTAACCTCCCTACTGACTTTGTGTGTGGATGATTTCCTGCCTTTACTATATGTCTGCCTTTACTGGTGAGCTTTTTAATTCCATAATTTTTTTGTTTCTTGTTTCTTGTTGTGGCCTTTTCTTTTTCACCTAGAGAAGTTCCTTTAACAGTTGACGTAAAGATGATTTGGTGGTGCTGAATTCATTTTGCTTTTGCTTGTCTGTAAAGCTTTTGATTTCTCCATCAAATCTGAATGAGGGCCTTGCTGGGTAGAGTATTCTTGGTTGTAGGTTTTTCCCTTTCATCACTTTAAATATATCATGCCATTCCCTTCTGGTCTGCAGAGTTTCTGCTGAAAAATCAGCTGATAGCCTTATAAGAGTTCCCTTGTATATTATTTGTTGCTTTTCCTTTGCTGTTTTTAATATTCTCTCTTTAAGTTTTGTCATTTTAATTACAGTGTCTTGGCATGTTCCTCTTTGGGTTAATGCTGTATAAGACTCTCTGTGCTTCACTGGACTTGGGTACTTGGGTAACTATTTCCTTTCCCAGGTTAGGAAGGTTTTCAGCTATTATCTCTTCAAATATTTTCTTGGGCCCTTTCTCTCTCTCTCCTCCTTCTGGGACCCCTTTAACGCGAGTATCAGTGTATTTGATGTTGTCCCAGAGGTCTCTTAAACACTCCTCATTTCTTTTCATTCTTTCTTCTGTTTAGCAGCAATGATTTCCACCACTCTGTCTTCCAGCTCACTGATCCATTCTTCTGCCTCATTTAGTCTACTATTGATTCCTTCTAGTGTATTTTTCATTTCAGTTATTGCATTCTTCATCTCTGTTTCATTCTTTATACTTTCTAACTCTTTGTTAAAAACTTCTAACTTCTCACTCTGTATCTCCATTCTCCTCCCGAATTCTTTGATCATCTTTACGACCATTACTCTGAACTCTTTCTTGGGTAGACTGCCTATCTCCACTTCACTTAGTTCTTCTTCTTGGCCCTCTGTAGGAGGCGTCCTGTGCATCCCAGCAGAGCACTCCTCTTGCATCACCCAAGCTATATGCTCTAGGGGTTCCCCCTAAGAGAGCTGCATGCGTCCTTCTGTTGTGGCAGGCTAACTATGAGGGTGGTCTGGTAGGCCTGGTTGGCCCCTAGTCTGAATAGGGTGCCAGGCCCTGCCTTGTATAGATGCAACTGCTGCTGTTGAGTGGGGCCTGGTCTCAAGGTGGCTGGCTGCAGAACCCTAGGTGGCCCCAGGGCTAGTGTTGGCTCACTGGTGGGTGGAGTCAAGGTCCTGGTCCTGAAGACTCTGGGGCTGCTGCCCACTCCCTGGCACGTGAAGTCAGATCCTGGGGTTAATGCCAGACTACTGGCAGGCAGAGCTGGTTCCTGGAATCTGGCTGCAGGGCCCAGGGATTCCAGAGCTCATTTTAAATCACTGGTGGAGTGGGGCTGGTTCCTGACACAACTGGGTGTGGGGTCTGGGGTGTCCTGAAGGTTGCAACTGGCCTGCTAGTCAGCAGGGCCAAGGCCCAGATGGGCTCAGGGTAAGGTCGGGTCTGCTTTGTGGGGTCACAGTTTTCTTGCTTCTGGTGTCCGCCCCCTGGCGGATGAGGCTGGTCTAGAGGCTTCTGCAGGCCTCCTGGCAGGAGGGGCCTGTGCCTGTTCACTGGTGGGTGGAGTTCGGTGTTGGCCCTCTGGTGCGCTAGGCCATGTCTAAAGGTGGCTATGGGCTCTTTAGTCTTTAGGCAACCTAAAAATCCAATATGTCAGCTACCAGGAGTGTTCACACAGCTAAATTTTCCCCAATATTCACAAGTGTCTATGTTCCCAGCATGAGTCACAGCTGCCCCTCTCTTCTCCAGGAGACTCTCCGGGACCAGTAAGTATGCCTGGCCGAAGCTAATATGAAATCTGCTTCTGCCCTGGGCCCCAGCACGTGTGAAATTCTGTGTGTGCACTTCAAGACTGAAGTCTCTATTTCCCTCAGTCGTGTAGGACTCCCGCAGTTAAGCCCGGCTGGCCTTTAAAGTCAAATGCTCTGAAGACTTGTCTTCCCAGGGCTGGACACCTGGAATGGGAAGCCTGATGTGGAGCTCAGAACTCTCACTCCTGTGGGAGAACCTCTGAAATATAATTATTCTCCAGTTTGTCATTTGCATACCTGGGGAGTATGGGATTTGATTATATTGTGAGTCTGCTCCTCCTATCCATCTTGTTGTGTTCCTTCTTTATATCTTTAGTTGTAGATCTTTCCTGGTAGGTTTTGGTTCTTTTAAATCAATGGTTGTTCTGCAGATTTTGGTGTGCTCATGAGAGGAGGTGAGCTCAGGGTCTCTCTACTCCACCATCTTAGCTGCTCTCCTCTATAATTCCACTTATTTCAATACTGCAAGAATTTCCAAAATGTCAGATCTGTGACAGAATATAGAACTATTATAGAAGATGACTTTTTATTCTATATGCTTATATTTCATTTATTTTACACTGGTTTATGCAGAAATTATTCTGAAAAAGTTGTATTTAAATCAAACCTTTAAAATGAAAAATGAAATATCAAAGTTAAATGAATTCAACTGAGAACTGACCACTTACTGGACAGTTGTGACAAACCCTGCAGGCATCAATATCCACTCAACTTATTTTTTAAGGTCAAGTTTTCTTATGTAGGTTTGACTTTTTAAAAATATTTTTAAGCTTTTCCTCTAAGATCAGTAACAAGGCAAGGATGTCTGCTTTCACCACTTCTATTCAACATAGTACTGGAAGTTCTAACAAGAGCAATTCAGCAAGAAAAAGAAATAAAATACATTCAAATTGAGAAGGATAAAATACAATTATTTATGTTTGCAGACGATATTATCTTAAATGTAGAAAACCATAAAGATTCTGCAAAAAAAAAATAAATGAATTCAACAAAATAACAGAATATAAAATTAAAACTCAAGAATCTTGTGTTTCTATGCACTAACAATGAATAATCAGAAAAAGAAATCAGGAAAACAATTCCATTTTCAGTAGCTTCAAAAAGAATAAATACTTAGGAATTAACCAAGGAAGTGAAAGACTTGTATAATGGAAACTACAAAACATTGCTGAAAAAAGTTAAAGGAGACATAAATGAATGGAAACACATCCCATGTTCATGCATTGGCAAGACTTGGAAAATGTCAATAGAACTGACCCTTGAGCAACATGGGTTTGAATTGCATGGGTCCGCTTACATGCAGATTTTTTTTTCAATAAATATGTATTACAGTACTACATGATATGAAGTTGGTTGAAACTGTAAATGTGGAGCCTTGATTACAGAGGGCTGACTATAAAGTTGTATGTGAATTTTCGACTATGTTGGGGGGGTGGCATCCCTAACCCTCCTGTTGTTCAAGGGTCAACTGTATTATCGAAAGCAATCTACAGATGCAGTGCAATCCCTACCAAAATCCTAATGATGTTTTTTTGCAGAAATATAAAAACCACTCTAAAATTCATATGGAAGCTCAAGGGACCCCAAATATTCAAAGCAATCTTGAAAAAGAATAAACCTGAAGAACTCACACTTCCTGATTTCAAAACCTACTATATAACAAAAATAAGAGTTGGTTCTTTGAAAAGATAAACAAAATTGACAAACCTTTAGCTAGACTAACCATGGAAAAAAGAGACGAGAACCAAATCAACAAAATTATAAATGAGAAAGGAGACATTACAGCTAATACCACAGAAACAAAAAGGATCATAAGAGGCTACTATGAACAACTATATGCAAACAAACTAGACAACCTAAAAAAATGGAAAAAAATCTTAGAAACATGCAACCAACCAGGACTGAATTAGGAAAAAACAGAAAATCTGAATCGACCAAACACTAGTAGGATATTGAATCAGTAATCAAAATCTCACAACTAAGAAAAGCCCAGGGCCAGATGGCTTCACAGGTGAACTTTAACAAACATTTAAAGAAGAATTAGGGACTTCTCTGGTGGTCCAGTGGCTAAGACTCTGCGCTCCCAATGCAGGGGGCCCAGATTCCACCCCTAGGTCCCACATGCTGCAACTAAAGATCCCACATGCCACAACGAAGATCCTGCATGCTGCAACTAAGACCTGGCACAGCCAAATAAATAAATATTAAAAAAAAGAACTAACACTAATCCTTCTCAAACTCTTCCAAAAAATATAAGAGGAGAGAATACTCTAAAACTCATTTTATGACGCCTTATACCAAAGCCACAAAGAACACTACCAGAAAAGAAAACTACAGGACAATATCCCTGAAGAATATGGATGCAAAAACTCTCAACAAAATACTAGCAAACCAAATTCAGAAGCACATCAAAAATATCATTCACCATGACAAAGTGGGATTTATCCCTGGGATGCAAGGATGGTTCAACATATACAAAATCAATGTAATATATCACATTATTACAATGAATGAAAAAAAACATATGATCATTTCAATAGATGCAGAAAAAGCATCTGACAAAACTGAACATCCATTTATGGTTTAAAAAAACTTAAAAAATTAGGTATAGAAAGAATGTACCTAAACATAATAAAGGTCATATATAATAAGCCCACAACTAACATCACATCAATGGTGAAACGCTTCCTCTAAAATCAGGAACAAGACAAGGGTGCTCACTCTCACCACTCCTATTCAACATAGTACTGGAAGTCCTAGCTAGAGCAATCAGGCAAGAAAAAGAAATAAAAGGCATCAGAATTAGAAAGGAAGAAAAAATTGTTCATATATGCAGATGACATGATTTTATATATAGAAAATCCTGAAGACTCCCCCGACCAAAAGTGCTAGAATAAATGAATTCAGTAAAGTTGTAGAATACAAAATCAACATACACAAATCAGTACCATTTCTATACACCAACAATGAATTATCTGCAAAAGAAATAAAATGATCTCATTTACAATAGCACCAAAACAGCAAAACACCTAGGAATACATTTAACCAAGGAGGTAAAATACCTAATCACTGAAAACTATAAGACACTGATGAAAGAAATTGAAGAAGACACAAATGAATGGAAAGGTATCTTGTGTTCATGGATTGGAAGAATATTGTTAATGTCTATACCACAAAAGCCATCTATAGAATCAATGCAATCTCTATCAAGATTCTAATGGCATTTTTTTTTATAGAAGTGGAAAAAACAATCCTAATATTTATATGGAACCACAAAAGAGCCTGAATAGTCAAAGCAATTCTGGAAAAAAATAACAAAGTGGGAGGCATCACCCATCCTGATTTCCAGCTATATTTTAAAGCTATAGTAATCATAACAGTATGGTATTAGCATAAAAAAAGACACAATGGAAACAGACCAATGGCACAGAATAGAGGCTCCAGAAATAAACCCATGCACAGTCAACCAATATTTAACAAGGTAGCCAAGAATACTCACTGGAGTCTCTTCAACAAGTGGTGTTGGAAAAATTGGATATTCACATGTAAAAAAATGCAACTAGATCTCTATCCCTTACAAGAGTTAACTTGAAGGTGGTTCAAGATGACAACATAGGAAGATCCTGAAGTTACCTCCTCCTTCAGACACACCAAATCTACAACTAAATTTGGGGTAATTTTCTTTGAAAAAGACCTACAAACTAGCTGAGCAACTCTTCACATTAGGCAAATGAGAAAAAGGAAACACGGAAGCAGGTAGGAAAAGCTGAGACACAATCTTGCCGGAAACCCCACCCCTAGGGCAGTGACCCACAGTTGGGAGGGAACTCACAAACCTGGAGCTTCTCCCTGAGGAGCAAAGGGTTCCTACCTTACACTGGACACCACAACTTTTTTTTTTTTTTGGCTGTGTTGGGTCTTAGTTGCTGCGCACGGGCTTTGTCTAGTTGCAGCGAGCGGGGCTACTCTTTGTTGTGGTGCACGGGCTTCTCATTGCAGTGGCTTCTCTTGTTGCGGAGCACGGGATCTAGGTGCACGGGCTTCAGCAGTTGTGGCACTTGGGCTCAGTAGTTGTGGCTCGTGGACTCTAGAGCACAGGCTCAGTAGTTGTGGTGCACGGGCTTAGTTGCTTGCTCCACGTCATGTGGGATCTTCCCAGACTAGGGCTCAAACCTGTGTCCCCTACGTTGGCAGGCAGATTCTTAACCACTGTGCCACCAGGGAAATCCCTGGACACCACGACTTTTAGGATCTGCACCTGAGAGACAAGCCCCCAAAACATCTGGCTTTGAAAACCAACGGGGCTCACGATCATGAGACCCTAAGGGCTGCAGCAAACTGAGAAATGACTCTTAAAGGGCTCATGTGTGAACTTACTCACCCCAGGGCCCAGTGCAGAAGCAGCTATTTGAAAAGTACCCAAACTTTATACGAAAGAGATTCATTTGATAACCTTAAAGCATCAGCCACAGGGGCAGGAGTCTTCTGGGATACTCTCTGGGGATGGAGGCTGTTGGCTGCCATTCTACGCTCTCCCTCTGCCTTGCGAAAGGCCGGGGGGTGGGCATCATCTTTATTCCCATCCTCAGTGGGCACCATCTTCACACTCGGTCTCTGCTGTAATCCAGAGCACTGGCAGCTCCTGGAGGGCAGCTTTTACACGTCAGGTGCCCCCGCTTTTACGTCTGGTTCCCGGGTTTTCGTGGCTGCTGTCCAGGGGACACCCCTTGATCATTTAGCTCTGGTGGTCAGTGGGGCTTATACTTACAGGTCCCAAAGGACTGTCACCAATAAAGAAAGAGTTCTTAAACAGTTATGACCTTCAGGGCACAGCAAGAAGCAACAGACCGCAGGAGCTCAGTCTTCCTCTGAAAGCAGCCTAGTAGTTTATCATCATAGCTGCAGCCCGAGGGGAGCTGACTGTAAGCCTTCCAGAGACCTCAAAGGGTGGGTACCACCTTCACCCTCTTCCTTTCTGCGACCCCAGAGCACCAGGAGAGCTCTTACACATGTCTGGTGCCCTGGATTTTGTGGTTTTCCCCCAGGGAATGCTTCTTGATCACCCGGCTCTGGTGGCCTGGGGGGGCTTGTGTCCCTGAGCCCCACAGCACAATAACAATTAGAGAGACAGTTCTTGGCAGACAGCACCCCCAGGGCACTGTGCAGACAGCAGACTGAAACACACCCCCAGTCCTTCTGTGAAAAAGGCCCACTTGCTTGTCCTGGAGCTTCTGCCTGAGGGGCAGGCTTCAAGTCTGGCACACATCCAGGTGCCTACAGAGATGCTCTCAGGGAATGTAGGGCAGGGGACTCCGTCTTTACGTTCTCCCTCTGCCTTGTTCCAGCTTGCCTGTATCTCCCAGAGAAGAGCTTTACACTCATTTACAGCCCCAATTTTCGCAACTTTCACCAAGGGGACACCTCCAAACTGACGAACTCTGGTGGCCAACAGGGCTTATGCTTGCAGGTCTACAGAACTCTGCACAGTTGGGTACCTTATAACTGCATACTTAAAAGCTGCTGCCTGAGGGTCTGGCTTCCAATCAGCCTGAATCTAGGTGCTGAGATCCTCCCGTCTGAGACATGAACAGGTCTTGGCACATCCTCAACTACTGGGAGCCATTCAAAGTAAAATAAGCTCGCTTGCACAATCATAAAGGTTTGAAAGACAGCCAAGAGCTATAGGGCAAGTGTGAATGCCAAAGTTCATCTTCTACATGTGGCCACGCCTTCAAGACGAAGAGAGGTGGCTGTTTTATCTAATGCACAGAAACCAACACGTAGTCAAGCAAAGTGAGGAAACAGAATATGTTCCAAATGAAAGAACAGGAATAAACCGCAAAAAAAAACCTTAATGAAAGAGATAAATAATTTACCTGATAAAGAGTAATGGTCATAAAAATGCTCAGCAAACTTGGGAGAAGAATAGACGAACATAGTGAGAAACACAGAGAAAATATAGAAATTAGCAAATCGAAGTCACAGAGCTAAAAAATACACTAACTGTACTGACACTAGGGGGGTTCAACAGTAGACTAGATGAAACAGAAGACAAGATCTGTGAACTTGAAAACAGGGCAGTGGAACTCATGCAATCATATCAGCAAAAAGAAAAAAGAATTTAAAAAGTGAAGACAGGGAATTCCCTGGCAACCCAGTGCTTAGGACTTGGTGCTGTCACTGCCATAGCCTGGGTTCAGTCCCTGGTTGGGGAACTAAGATCCCACAAGCCACATGGCATGGCCAAAAAAAAAAAAAAAGAAAAGTGAAGACAGCTTAAGGAAATTATAGGACAACATCAAACACACAAACATCCTCATTATAGGGGTCTCAAAAGGAGAAGAGAGAGAGAAAGAAAGGTGCAGAAAAGTTATTTGAAGATAGAATGGCAGAAGACTTCCCTAGCTTGGGGAAGGAAACAGACGTCCAGGTCCAGGAAGTATGGACAGCTCCAAATAAGATAAACATAAAGAGATGCACACAAAGACACATTATACTTAAAATGTCAAATGTTAAAGACAAGAAGAGAGTCTTGAAAGGAGAAAGAGAACAACAACTTCTTCTATATAAGGGAACCCCCATAAGACTATCAGATATTTCAGCAGAACCTTTGCAGGCCAGAAGGGAGTGGCACAATATATTCAAGGTGATAAAAGAAAAAAACTTCCTGGCAAAGTTAATATTCATATTGAAGGAGAGATAGAGTTTTGCAGACAAGCAAAAAACTAAAGGAATTCATCACCACTAAACCAGGCTTACAAGAAATAAGGGACTGCTTTACACTGAAAAGGAAGGGTGCTAATTAGTAACAAGAAAATATATGAAAGTATAAATCTCACTGGTAAAGGTAAATATATAGTAAAGATAGACTATTCACTTATAAAGCTAATACGAAGGTTAAAAGATAAAAGTAGTAAAAATAACTATAACTACAGTAATTAGTCAAGGGATACAGAAGATAAAAGATGTTAAATATGACATCAAAAACAAAAAACTTTGGGAGGGAGTAAAAATGTAGAGCTTTAGAGCATGTTCAAACTTAAGTCATCAACTTATAATAGACTGTAACAAATATAAGTTATTATATCTAAGTCTCATGGTAACCACAAAGCAAAAACCTGTAGTAGATACACAAAAGACAGTGAGAAAGGAATCTAAGCATACTACTAAAGAAAGTCATTGAAGCACAAAGAAATAGAGCAAGAGATGAAGAAAGGAAGAGAGAGGAACTACAAAACATCCAGAAAACAATTAACAAAATGGCAATAAGTATATATCTATCAATAATTACTTTAGATGCAAATGGACTAAATTCTCCAATCAAAAGACAGAGCAGCTGGATAAAAAAACAAAAAAGAACACCCCAGTATATGCTTCCTATAAGAGACTCACTTTGGATGTAAGGACACGTATAAACTGAAAGTGAAGAGATGGAAAAAGATATTCCATGCAAATGAGGAAACCAAAAGAAAGCTGGGGTAACTATACTTACATTAGACAAAATAAACTTTAAAACAAAGACTGTAAAGAAGCATAGCATTACATAATGCTAAAGGAGTCAATCTGACAAGAGAATATAACATTTGTAAATATTTATGCATCCAACATAGGAGCACTTAAATTTATAAAGCAAATACTAACAGATCTAAAGGGAAAAATAGCCAGCAATACAATAATAATAGGGGATTTTAATACCCCAACTACATCAATGATCATCCAGAGAGAAAATCAGTAAGGTAACATCAGCTTTAAAGGACACTTTAGACCATACGGCATTAACAGATATATACAAAACATTCCATACAAAAGCAGCGGAACATAAATTCTCCTTGAGGGCACATGCAACATTTTTCAGGATAAATCATATGCTACGCCACAAAACAAGTCTTAGTAAATTTAAGAATACTGAAATCATATCAAGCATCTTTTGTGACCACAATAGTATGAAACGAAATCAATTATAAGAAGAAAACTGGAAAATTCACAAATATATGAAGATTAACAACTTGCTGATAAACCAGTGGACTAATGAAGAAATCAAAAGTGAAATTAAAAATACCTGAGACATTAATGAGGGACTGCTTGCCTCGGAGGCATTTCACAGAAGCAGGCTTGGTCCTGACCAGCAGCATCCTAGGCTGTCAGGATAGACACAAACTGGGGCTCTTCCATCTGTGAAATCCCCCAAATCACAGCTGCTGACCTAGAATTTTTTAGACCCTCTCAGCCTCTTAAGGCCGAAGGAACTCAGTGGCGAACACCCCTGGGGAGGTCTTCCTTTCCTTGTTACATCTTCAAATTAAATTGAGGTGAATGATCACAGCTAAATTTGAGAAATTATTAGTGCAACTGTCAATCAAATTCTCTAGATGGAAAATATTATTCTTTAGAACAGAATCTGAGTTCAGAACCCATCTAGGATTTTTCAGCACCATTGGGATCAACTTAAAAATTCCATTACCTTTCTTTCCTACGCAGACGTCCATCACGGTAATGTGGTGGGGTTTTCTTCCAAGGCACTCAACTTGACAAATCTGGTCACAGAGAGGAAAATATTGGTAAAGATGTCAAAACTAACAGACAATGGCATTCAAAATATTTGGCCCATCTCTAACCTTAGTCATTTGCCCTAGTGAAGTAAAGCAAAGAGCTAGTTAGTTGGGGGTTTCTTGGGGGGTAGATTTTTGGAATTAGTGTAGATAATAATTATTTAGCTCCTACATTTAGATCTAAGAGAGAATTTTTGCATATAGTGGGAGGAAAGGTATACTTTTTTTTTGCCTTGGCATCTGTGTTGGAAAGCAATTGATTGTGACCATGAGGGCTTATTTCTGGACATGCCATTCTGTTTTATTGACCCATATGTCTACGTTTATGCCAATACAAGGTTGTCCCAGGGAATTCCCTGGCAGTCCAGTGGTTAGGACTCCGTGCTTTCATTGCCAAGGGTGCAAGTTCGATTCCTGATTGGAGAACTAAGATCCCACAAGCTGTGCGTTGCAGCCAAAAAAACAAAAAAAACAAACAAAAAAAGATTGTCCTGATTACCTTTATAGAAAGCTTTGAAACCAGGTAGTGTATCCCAACTTAGTTCTTTTTCAAAACTGTTTGGCTCTTCTATGTTCTTTGCATTTCCATGTAACTTTTAGGGTCAGGTTGTCAAATTCTATTATACCAAAAAAGATTTTCGTGGGGATTATGTGAAATCTCTAGATCAATTTAGGGAGGACTGCCTCTTTAACAATAATTGAGCCTTCTAATTGATGTGCATGGTACACCTCTCCATTTAATCAGACGTTCAGGTAAGTATCTCAGCAATGTTTTAGGAGTTTTGGTGCATAGTTCTTGCACTTTTTTGTTAAATTGATTCCCAAGTATTTTGTTCTTTTTGATGCTATTGTGAATGAAATTGCTTTTTAATTTCATTTCTGAATTGTTCATTGTTAGCACATTAAAATATAATTAACTTTGTAAAAAAATAAAAATAAAAATACCTGAGACAAATGAAAACTGAAATACAAAATACCAAAATTTATGGGATGCAGTAAAAGCAAGTCTAAGAGGGAAATACATAGTGATAAATGTTTGCCTCAAGAAACAACAACAATCTCAAACAAATAACTTTATACCTCAAAAAACTGGAAAAAGAAAAACAAAGCCCAAAGTTAGTAGAAGGAAGGAAATAACAAAGATCAGAGTGGAAATAAATGGAATACAGACTAAAAAGACAATAGAAAAGATCAATAAAACTAAGAGCTAGAAGTTGGTTCTTTGAAAAGATAAACAAAATTGGCCAACATTCAACCAGACTGACCAAAATAAAGAGAGGAATCAAAAAATAAGATCAGAAATTAAAAAGGAGACATTATGGGCTTCCCTGGTGGCGCAGTGCTTGCGAGTCCACCTGCCGATGCAGGGGACACGGGTTCGTGCCCCGGTCTGGGAAGATCCCACATGCCGCGGAGCGGCTGGGCCCGTGAGCTGTGGCCGCTGGGCCTGTGCATCCGGAGCCTGTGCTCCGCAACGGGAGAGGCCACAGCAGTGAGAGGCCCATGTACTGCAAAAAAAAAAAAAAAAAAAAAAAAGGAGACATTACAACTGATCCAAAGGATGGTAAGAGACTACTATGAACAACTATAGAACAAACTGGACAACCTAGAAAAAATGAGTAAATTCCTAGAAACATACAACCTTCCAAAACTGAATTATGGAGAAATATAAAATCTTAATAGACCAACCATTAATAAGGAGACTGAATCAGTAATCAAACACTTCCCAACAAACAAAAGTCTAGGGCAAGACAACTTACTGGTGAATTCTACCAAAACATTCAAGGAATAAATATCATTCCTACTCAAACTCTTCCAGAAATAAGAGGAAGAAACACTTCCAAACTCATTTTATGAGACCAGCATTACCCTGATAATGCAAAACCAGATAAGGATGCCACAAGAAAATTATAGACCAGTATCACTGATGAACACAGATGCAAAAATCCTCAATAAAATATGAGCAAGCCAAATTCAACTATACATTAAAAATGATCATATCCATCATCAAATGGGATCATCCCAGGGATGCAATCATGGTTCAAAGTCTTCAAATCAATCAATGTGATACACCATTAACAAAATGAAGGATAAAAATCATACATGCAGAAAAAGCATTTGACAAAATTCAACATCTGTTTACGGTAAAAACTCTCAACCAAGTGGGTAGAGAGGAACTATACCTCAACATAATAAAGGCCATCTATGACAAGGCCACAGCTAACATCATACTCAATTGTGAAAAGTTGAAAGCTTTTTCTCTAAGATAAGAAACAAGATAAAGATGCCTACTCTCACCACTTTCTTTTCAACATGGTATTAGAAGTCCTAGCCAGAACAATTAGGCAAGAAAAAAAAATAAAAGGTATCCAAATCAGAAAGGAAGAAGTAAAACTGTTACTGTTGGCAGATGACATATTATATATAGAAAATCCAAGAGACCCCACCAAAAACACTACTAAACTAATAAACGAATTCAGTAAAGTTCCAGGATACAATATCAATATACAAAATCTGTTGCATTTCTACAAACTAATAACTATCAGAAAGACAAATTAAGGAAATAATCCCATTTAAAATTGCATCAAAAAAGGGACTTCCCTGGTGGTGCAGTGGTTAAGAATCCGCCTGCCAATGCAGGGGACACAGGTTTGAGCCCTGGTCCAGGAAGATCTCACATGCTGCGGAGCAACTAAGTCCGTGAGCCATAACTACTGAGCCTGCAATCTAGAGCCCGCAAGCCATAACTACTGAACCCGTGCACCACAACTACTGAAGCCCATGTGCCTAGAGTCTGTGCTCTGCAACAAGAGACGCCACTGTAATGAGAAGCCCATGCACCGCAATGAAGAGTAGCCCCCGCTCACCGCAACTAGAGAAAGCCTGCACGCAGCAACGAAGACCCAATGCAACCAAAAAAAAATATATTGCATCAAAAAAAATTAACATACTTAGGACTAAATTTAACCACGTAGGTGAAAGACATATACACTGAAAACTATTAAGACATTGATGAAAGAAATCAAAGACACAAATAAAATGGAACGATATTCCATGTTCATGGATTGGAAGAATTAATATTGTTAAAATGTCCAAGCTGGGGCTTCCCTGGTGGCGCAGTGGTTGAGAATCTGCCTGCTAATGCAGGGGACACGGGTTCAAGCCCTGGTCTGGGAAGATCCCACATGCTGTGGAGCAACTGGGCCCATGAGCCACAACTACTGAGCCTGTGCATCCGGAGCCTGTGCTCCGCAACAAGAGAGGCCGAGAGAGAGAGGCCTGCGCGCCGCGATGAAGAATGGCCCCCGCTCGCCGCAACTAGAGAAAGCCCTCGCACAGAAACGAGACCCAACACAGTCAAAAATAAATAAACTAATTAAAAAAAAATGTCCAAGCTACCCAAAACAATATACAGATTCAATGCAATCCCTATCAAAATTCCAATGGCACTTTCCACAGAAATAGGAAAAAATAATCCTAACATTTATATGAAACTATGAAGACCATGAATAGCCAAAGAAATGTTGAGAAAGAAGAACAAAGCTGGAGGCATTATACTTCCTGATTTCAAACTATATTACAATGCTGTAGCAATCAAAATAGAATGGTATTGAATAAAAACATCACATATGTCAATGGAACATAATAGAGCCCAGAAATAAACCCACCCATATATGGTCAATTATTTTATGACACAGGAGCCAAAAATATGCAATGGGGAAAGGACGTTCTCTTCAATAAACGGTGTTGGGAAAACTGGACAGCTACCTGCAAAATAATGAAACTAGACCCCTATCTTATAACATACACAAAAACTAACTCGAAATAGATTGAGTTGAATGTAACACCTGAAAACAATAAAATTCTTAGAAGAAAACATAGGCAGTAAGCTTCTTAACATCAATCTTGGCAATGACTTTCTAGATCTGACACCAAAAGCAAAGGTGACAAAAGCAAAAATAAACTCAGACTAAAAAGGTTCTGCACAGCAAAGAAAATCATCAACAAAATGAAAGGCAACCTATGGCATGGAAGAAAATATTTGCAAATCATATATCTGATAATGGGGTTAAAATCCAAAATATATTAAAAAAAAAAACTCATACAACTCAACAGAAAAAAACCCAAATAATCCAATTTAAAAAATGGGCAAAGGACCTGAACAGACACTTTTCCAAAGAAGATATATGAATGGCCAACAGGTATGTGAAAAGATGGTCAGCATCATTATACTCATTAAGGAAATGCAAATCAAAAACCCGAGAGATCACTTCACACCTGTTAGAATGTCTAGATTCAGAAAGACAAGAGATGATAAATGCTGGCAAAGATGTGAAGAAAAGGACTCCTGTGGATGGTTAGTGGGACTGTAAACTGGTACAGCTGCTATGGAAAACAGTAAGGAGGTTCCTAAAAAAATTAAATATAGATTTACCATACGATCCAGCAATCCCACCTTGGGGTATATACCCAAAAGAACTGAAAGCAGGGTCTTGAAGTGATACTTGTACACTCATGTTCACAGGAGCATTATTCACAATAGCTAAAACATGGAAGCAACCCAAGTGTCCATCCACTGATGAATGGATAAGCAAAATTCAATATATACATACAATGGAATAGTATTCACCTTTAAAAAGGAAGGACATTTTGCAATATGCTACAACATGGTTCAATCTTGAGGACATTATGCTAAGTGAGATAAGCCAGTCACAAAAAGACAAATACTGTGTGATTCCACTTAGTCAAAATAATAAAGACAGAAAATAGAATTAGGTTTTCCAGGGGCTAGAGGGAGGGAGAAGGAAAATTATAGGTATAGAGTCAGATTTACAAGATGAAGAGAGCTACGGGGATGGATGGCGGTGAGGACTGCACAACAAAGTGAATGATTTAATAAAATTAATTAAATTGTACTGAACTGTACACTTAAAAATGGTTAAGATGGTAAATTTTATGTTATGTATATTTTAACACAAAAAATTATGAAATTAACATATGCTCATCATAACAAAAAGTAATTAGACATTAACAAATACCCAGTCTCCGCCCCTCCTCAAAGCTGTACAAATTATTTAAGCTCCTATCAAATTACAGAGATGCCATTAGCTTACATTGATGAGCCAGCATTTTCTGGGAAGGGGAGAAAATTCCTTTAGCAGAATGAAGAACATAATTAAAATACTGCTTCTGTCTAAGAAGCAATGCAAATAAATTATTTTTCATGCAGAAATGAACAAGAAAAAAATTTAAGTCTCAGACACATGGAGTGAAAGCCAAGGTCTGGAGGGACAGGCAGGGGATAGAGGGCTACTGCTTAGTGTTTAGTAGATGGTCTGTGTGTTTGCTTCCTGAAGCTTATGCCCCAACCCGATGGAGACTTAGGGGAAACAACTCTTATTAAAGTAGTGGTAGAAGGGGGCAAAAGATAAGACGACAGTGAGGAAGATACCTTTATAGACCCTTTTACATGCATCACCTGAACCTCAAAATTACTCTGTAACGTCATACAGGGAAAATGTTCTTATTCTGATTTTATGGAGTAAGAGGATTTCTAGGAAGTGCCTCGTCCAGGTCATCCAGCCCTTTGAAGCCTTCCACCCCGGCAACCTGGGCACCATCCAGTTTACCTGACACCCTGCCTCATGTACGAACAATGATGCTGAGCCAGCTCCTTCTGAATGGGGTGAGATGGGGTTGAGCCAATGAACTGCTGATGCATCAATGATAATGAATCAACACAGCAGCTAACTGACGCCAAAACAGAAATTCCTGACGTGTTTGTGGTGCAGGGACTGTCAGTATCCCCTAGTGACAAAGTCTCTCCCCAGGAAGGGAAATGTCTTACCACAAACATCAGAAAGCATTTGTCCAATGTATTTCTCAGTGTGAAAGATTATGCTTATCAAATAACTTTACAGATCACCTCCTTGTCTTTCCAGAAGAGTTGGGGTCAATGTGAAAAAAATTTTGCGTGCACAGAACCGGGCTTCTAAACAGAGAACATTCTA